>NC_056626.2:187916276-188237526 GCF_002870075.4 Lactuca sativa
CCCAAACAACATCACCACGAACTCGTAATGTTCATAACAGGTCTGAAACGTGGTCTTCTCCATGTCCTCTTCACTGACCCGGACCTGATAATACCCATACCTCAAATTTATCTTGGAAAACCAAGATGCACCCTGCAACTGATTAAAGAGATCATCTATCCTCGAGAGTGGATAACGGTTCTTCACCGTCAACTTGCTCAACTCCCTATAATCAATGCACATCCGGTGCGAACCATCCTTCTTCTTCACGAAGAGTATCGGCGTCTCCACACGGGGAACTTCTCGGTTAAATGACCTTCTTGCCCAACAGTTCCTGCAGCTGTGACAACAGCTCCTGCACCTCTGGTGGCGCCAACCATTACGACGCCTTGGTGATAAGGGCCGCACCGGGCACAAGGTCGATCCGAAACTCGACCTGCCTCTTCGGAGGTATCCCTAGCAACTCCTCCGGAAACACATCAGGAAACTCCCTGACTACTGGAACCTCTGTAAGTGAAATCTGATCCCATGCTCGTGTATCCACCACATATGCTAGATAACCCGCACACCCGTGCTGAATATACTGTCGAGCCCTGGCAGCTGAACAAAGCCCAGATCCCACTCTGGTGCCCTCGCCATATACAATCAGTTCTCGCACACTTGGGGTTTGAACTACCACCCGCTGACCTTCGCAATCAATCATGGCACCGAATCGACTAAGCCAGTCTATCCCCATAATCACGCACACCTCCCCCATGGGAATCAGAATCAAGTCTATCGGGAAGGACACCCCAAAAAGCTCCAACTCACATCCTCGGTAGAACGAAGAAGAAGAAACCCCATGTTTGTTGGAGATAGAGACTTGCAACGGACATTCAAGCGCGCCTACTGGCATACTGAACTCCCTACTAAATGTTTGTGATACAAATGAATGACTCGACCCCGAGTCAAACAAAATGAATGCAGGCAGGGAGTTCATTAAAAACGTACCTAAGCATAGGTACAACAGATAAGCATAAAACAAATATAATAAAAGAAATAGAGAATAGAAACATACCTGTAACCACGTCCGGCGCCGCCCTGACCTCCTCGGTCGTAAGTTGGAAGGTAGGCCCCTGAGCCTTCAGAGGTTTTGCATTAACTGGCCTCATATCCGAAATCCGCAACGTAGCTGGCACGGAAGCCTGCGCTGGCTTAGCGGCAAGCAACAGACAGTTGGCCTTCAAATGGCCAACCTGATCACAGTGATAACATAACCTCATACTCAGAATCGGGGCGGTCTGGCGACAATCCTTCGCATAATGCCCCTCTTTGCCACACCTGTAGCACCCACTACCCGCTCGACAAACCCCAAAATGTCTCTTGCCGCACTTTCTACAAGTGCGGCTCTGCTGACCCCCGATCCTGGAATCAGCGGTCTTAGACCGATTCGGTGCCGGCTGCGACTGTGCCGGGGCCTGCCGCTGCTCCCTCAACTGCAACTCAATTTCCAACTCACGCCGCCTCGTGGCCTCCTGTAAATCCAGAAGAGTATCACATAGCTGGGTAGACACAAACTGTCATATGTCAGACTTGAGAATGCTCAGATAACGAGTCATCTGAGCCTTCTCGGAAGCAAACTCTGGGCAAAACATTACGCTCTCTGTGAACATGCAAGTGATCTCCGTCACCGACTCCCCGTCCTGTCTCAAACTAAAAAACTCCTGATCCAATCATTCCTGCTCAACCCGAGGGATGTAACGAGCACAAAACATATCCTTGAACTGCTCTCAAGTAACATCAGCTATCTGATCATCAGTGTACAACCCTATCGTCAATCTCCACCAGTCCTTGGCCCCAGACTTTAGTAGGTTCAGAGCACACTTGACCTTCTGGTCAGTAGGACACGAACAAGTAAAGAAACACCCCTCCACATCAGAAACCCACCTCATAGCCTTGATGGGGTCCTGAGTCCTAACAGAAGTAGGGGGCTTTGTGTTATCGAAGTCCCTGTACTGGAAGCCCCGACTGGCTCATCCTCCTCCTATCGCTGTTATAGCCGATGCAGCTGCAGTGATGACTGTCTCTAAAAGGGATACATAACGCTCATCGAAATACTCAACCATGGTGGTCTTAATCGACCCAAACATCTCTGGCAGCTGTACCAGGAACAAAGTGGCAACCTCATCATACAGGATCTCTCCAATCCTGGCGTCTAGCTCATCTGTGTCCATATGCACCATAACCTCAAGTGCTGCTGGCCCCTCTTGGCCTCCGTCTCCTGATCCTGATCCTGACACAGATCCACTCACAAAGTGTCTCTCATCACCATTCTGAAAACATATCAAAAGGTATCAGATAATCCACATAAATAACGAGAAACCAACTCTCGACTAAACCCTAGGGTTATGACTTCCTGGCTATGTGTATGGGTCCTGTGCTTTCAGTAGTACGGGGCCATACTACCTTCCACATATACCCATATTTGTGTCAAGTATCATCACAACACCCTAATAATAAACATTCACATGGTGGTCACACAATCCTCACTCCTAGAGGAAAGCTAACTGTCTCACATCGACCTATCGGCCTCACACAACTCACTCATCCATGAAACTTCCACCAACCCTACATCACTAGTGTATGCTAGCCATACATAACGCTGGACCCTATAGACTTTTGAATATCTGATCCTATCCTAAGTCCCTAATCAACAAGAACAGAACATAAGGCCAAATCAAACATTCCTAGGCCATAAGATCTTAATTATGTACAACCATTATACATACAGTAATGATGTCAATCTCATATAAGGAAAACCCTAGGCTAGCAAGCATCATGTAATTAGGAAATTCTATCCTACAGATCCTGAAGATCCCTAGCCTAGTACTAGCATGCCGTTCTAACATATCACAATATCAAATAACCGTATGGTATTTTGGGGTCTACTTACTGGCTCCAACTGATCGTACACTCCGTATCCTCCTTTTCTCATTTTGAAAACCATTTTAAAACTATTTGAAAATCCTTCCATGTTTTGAGACTGGATTTACACAAATGTTCCTCCAATTACCTCAAACCAAGGCTCTGTTACCAACTTGTAACACCCATAAAATCATGCCAAATTTGAACTTTTAAAAACATTTCAAAACCATTAAATCATTACAAACTTGTTTTCAAAATGTACAATATCAAAGTTTTTCCCAGAAACATAAACAAAACACGAGGAGCTGTACGATCATGCCTTTGCCTTTCCAGGATCCCCTGATGTATTTGAAACAATAAACTAAAAATTGTAAGCCCGAAAGCATAGTGAGTTTCCCCCAAAATACCGATACACTACATATAACACATATAAATAACAACATGTACTGGTCCACAACTTTACAGACTGGATTACCCCTGGGCCTACATTGTGAGTCTGGATTGCCTTCTATGCCCACAGCTCACATCTGGATTGCCATCGAGCCCACAATATGAGATTCCTTAGCTCATATCTGGAATGCTCCCGGGTTTGTTGGTTGCCGCACGGAGCAACATCACCTCAACCCATCCCACATAACATGTCGACATATAACAATACTATGTGTCAAAGGTCCCGATGCTACGAGGGTTTTGAGTACGTCGGTCGTACTCCGAGGGTATGCTGAGCGTACTCACCAGAGGGAAGACTTGGACTTATTTTCGTTTATTTTGGGAAATAGAGACTTTAGGCCCTTGTTAGGTCATGAGTTTTTTTGTGATGGGCTTTTAGACTTGGACTCATTTTGACATGGCATATCTTTTGGGCCTTAGGACCAATTGTATGTAGACCTGGGTGGGTTAGTCCCAATAAGGCAAGGATTAAGTAGCTTTTTCCCTTAAAGATATGATTTAGGATTTGTGTCAATTGTCTTTGTGGCAAACCTCGTCTTCATGGTGAAGACAAAACCACTTTTCTTGGTGAAAGGAAGATTTGGAGAGCTTCTGTGTTATTTACTTTCTGTTGATTATTTTGTTTAGATTAGTGTTACCTTTCTTGTTCATACTTGAAGTATATCCGATCATAATACAAACCTTCAGTTGGTATTAGAGCAAGTTTGTGATATAATCATGTTATCATGTCAAATTCAAGCAGTTCCAAATCCTTCGGTTTCAACAAAATACATCCCTTTGATAAACACAACTTTGCCATGTGGATCGAAGTGATCAACACAAGTATTGCAACCTTCATTAGGGATAAGAAGCCTATAGCTAGAGATGCTACCTATTATGATAAGGTTGTAGGTCATTTTTCCTTAACCAAAAGAGGAAAGATAAAGTTTTTAACATAAGGTGGAAGGTGACGTCAGTGTTAGTGTCTTTTGTAGACATGAGACTTAGTTGTTATGTAACTACTGCATTAGGCAATGGAAGGTCATTAGAGTATGACCATTCGGTTGGATTTTGTAGCCAAAGTAAATACCTTATCTTAGGTCAAGGCTAATATCCAATTTAAAAAGGAGCTGTAGTCTTTGATGAATTTGAAGTTATGATTCGAGAATTAGGACTGAAGGTCTATCAGTGGATAAAAGAACAAGTGCAGGTTCAATCCCCATGTCTAGCAGGTAGGTTCACACCTATTATTTTTCGTTTAGGAAACCTGGGTAGCTATGGTCATTGTAGCTAGTACATGAAGAGTATACAAGTGTCTTTTATGTGTCTTACCCAAATGCTTCAAAAACTAATTAGAAGGATCATTACAAGAAGATCAATTCACTACTAGAAAACAACCCTTTAATGACGCAGAAACAATGACACGCAGTGATTTACTATATGCATTTATGAGTGCCCTAAAAATAATGTCGGCTTTTCCTAAAATTCAAGAATATAGGTCACGCATTTTTGCGTGCCCTAAAATTTGCGTTAAAAAAACACGGAGGGCACCTTTTATAAATAGTGAGTCATCTAGGCCTGTCGTTTTATAATATTTTAATGAAAGGCGCGTCTCCATCTATATAGCATCTAGGTATACCTAAGGAGGGAAATCAAATCCCAAAAATCAAAAACCCCGCTCATTCTCTTCTCCGTTGTTTCCACTAGTTATGCCATTGATTTTTTGATTCGTTCACAATCTAGAACAAACACATACATCACTCTCTTATCGTTCTCCTTTAATTTCTTACACTTGTAATTAAGGAATTAGGGTTTTTTCATATTACTGTTCCAATTTTTTGTTCAGGTATGGATTTTAGTCAAATGGAGTCCCTGAAGTAAAGTCTAATGCATCTGGCCGTCGACCTGTGGCGGCGACAGTCCGTCTCGCCATCCCAGTTGGCGGAGGAATATCTGGACCACCGGTAGTAGGTCAATACAAAGTCAACGCTTGCACCCATAAATACAAATCGGAAGCTCTAGATTGTAGCGTCGATCGATAACTACGACAACCCTAAAACACATCTATGAAATCGCAAAGGTGAAGCAATCAGATCTGTAGTCCAATTTCTTCCACATCAATCCTCACACTAACTGGTTCGACAACTGCAACTCCTCTCGATTGTAGTGTCGATCGATTGTTGGCTATTCAATTCTATTCATCTTAATTTCCCCTTTCATATATGTTTTTCATTGGATTTCTCTCAACTCATAGATGCAATGGGGTCAAGATCGCACGACAAAGTCGCTGATATCTGCGATCAAATTATGCTTCAGGTAACATACATATGAATCTGTGTAATGATCGTTGTGCGCTAATCGTGGCTTACTACTAAGACTGACTGTGTGTTGGGTTAAGATTTGAAACCCTAATTTTATATCTGCTGGATTGATTTCAATCTTACTTTTACTTTCTTTTTCCTTTTTTCATGTAGATTGCTTCACAAGGTCTTGCATTTCAAGACGAATGGTCGTTTGCTGTTCATCTTCTATGGCATATTTACCTTAATGATCTGTAAGTTAAGACAATTTGTCTCTGTTTTTTTCTTTTTCATTTGTTCTATCTATATATATCTTTTATGATGATATTATAATGACAAAGATTCTCATTCTGTGAAATCTTTACATTTTTTAGAAGCATGTTATGTTTTATATATAAAAAAGACTAAAATACCCTTGATTTGTAGATGGGTGGGAGAACAGATGTTTACATTTTTTAATCTTGCTTTACATGTGCCGTTAACATAGGATCATATGGATGAATTATATAAATAATAAATTATATGGGAGTCAAAAAGCTGTCTTTTAGAGTCTTCAAGAAAATCCCAAGAAAGTGCTTTAAACTTTTTCTTTACATCTGAATTAGTCGCACTTTAATACTGTTTCGATTTCTCAAAGCATGCCCAAATTCAACATATTAGAAGCAAACTTGATGTCGACAAATTTTCTTGAAATCCGATCAAACTCATATATTTCTTGATGCATGCAGGCGGATCTGTTCTTGTAAAGTGCAATAAAAATGATGACATTTTTATAATCAAAAGCCAAATAAGATGGTTTAAAATCAGTTATACCTTTTTTATCATTAAATATTTTGTCTTTCTGATTAATATTAATAACATGATTTTCTTAAATTTTCTTAATGAGTTGGGCAAAGTGATAGAGGTGAATTGTTGGTCAGAAAAGACACTTGAAGAATTGGAGTCTTTAACATGTGACTTTTGATTGACAGGAGCTTAATTTAGGTAAATAGAAGGTAAGATTTGTTGCAAAAGCAAGCTTCTTCTGTGTGTGTATCTTATATATATATATATATATATATATATATATATATATATATATATATATATATATAGAGAGAGAGAGAGAGAGAGAGAAAGAGAGAGAGAGAGAGAGTGAAATAACACGTTTTTGGTCCTTGACTATAGCTGAAATGTTCGGTTTTGGTCCTTATTTGAGGTTCTTGAAACGTTTTGGTCCATGTTTCAATTAAAATTACAATATTTTGTCCCCGATCTGATATTAATTATAGTCATTTATTTGGAATAGGGACAAAAACGTTTCAAAAATTGTATTAATTATCATCCTAATGTGTTTTAAATAGTATTATTACTAATGTAGTGTTAACTTAATATCATTTTTAAGGATGGAAAAGGCCAGGATTAATCTGTAATGGATAAACTTGGTTTCATCAATATAAGTTCATGATTTAGTTAATGCAAGCGACAAAACTTCATTTCATAGTCATGATTAGATTCTTAGACCCAAATAATGTCATTACTGTTTTAATTGGTAGATTTGTATTTGACTGAATGATGTCTTTAGTTTTACACTTTGGGATTTATATCATATACGAAACAATATCATATTGATAAGATGGGAAAAGATATCTACTATAATATAGACAAATTGCCAGGACTTACAAGTCTTTGAAGTTTAGTTTGGGGCAGTTTATGGCCACCAGCTTAGAATCATTTATCTTGAGTTCTTGACAGTGGAGACTATATAAACCCTCATGGGAGCTGTTCATATAGGAATCAATACGAAAACCAAAAAAATCAGCAAGATTTTGATTTACATTTACATAATGAATCCTTGTGTTTTTATTATTTTGTCACTTCTCTTGTCTACAACTAGAAGCCATTTGGTAGCTACAGGAGGATATGATATGAAGCAGTGTTCGGATAAGGAGACCCCCATGGTACTCTGTCTACATGGACAACTGACGACCAAGACTGTTGCAATTGGAGTGGAGTCATGTGCAGCAAACAATCAGGTCATGTCACAGGGCTTGATATGCATTTCTATGGCCTTGGAGATGAGATAAGCTCTTCCTTGCTTAACTTAACCTACTTGAGTTAGTTGAATAATCTTGCTCTTTCCTTCAATTCTTTTAATGGAACCATTCCCACCTTCATTCGTTCTTTGAGTCAATTAACTTACCTTGACCTTTCTGAGAACTCTCTTTATGGAACCATTCCTCCAGAGCTTGGAAACCTCACCAACTTGCAAGAGCTTCATCTTGATTCTATTGGAAGGTGCAGAGTGGAAAAGGTAGAGTGGTTGTCTCATCTCTCTCAGTTGGAGGTACTTGTAATTGATGAGGTTTCCCTGTCCAAAGCAAATCATTGGGTAGATGTAATTTCAAATCTCCCAAAACTCTCATGGTTAAGTTTACAGGGATGAGAGCTGTCACAGGTCATGTATCCATATTCTTCTTCATTTCTCAACTCTTCTTCTTCATCTATTGTTAAGCTTTATCTTAATGACAACAATCTGACCTCATCCATGTATCGTTGGTTGTTCCCATTAACCACCAATAACCTCCTTTCTCTTGATCTCTCTGGCAATATGTTAGATGGGATACCCAAATATCTTGGTAACCTCTGTAGTTTGGAACGTTTGTACTTCTATAACAACTCTGGTGTTATCAAATTTCCTGATTTTCTCAACAACTTGTCTAGATGTACATCCCTTTCATTACTATTTTTATTTGGAATCCTTTGTTGTTTAAGCAAACAGTTTAATAACCTCGTGCACAACTATTTTGCTTAGACTTATTTTTGTGGAACGTGGCATTGATGATTGATTATTATATTGTTTTATCACGATCTTCGTGGAAAATCGTTTAAAAAAAGTAGGGGTTCTCCTTTGGGTTTGCATACTTTTTACACGATCCCTTGATTAAAAAACAAACACCAATAATACAACATAGGGAACAATAAAAGAAAAGAAACATGAAATCTATTGTATACTTTCGAAAAGACTAAAATACAGACTATTTGAGTTATATATATATATATATATGTATATATATATATATATATATATAACTCTTTTGAGTTATATATATACATATATATATATATATATATATATATATATATATATATATATATATATATAAAGACTAAAATACCCTTGATTTCCGGATGGGTAGGAGAACGAATGTTGAAAATGAGCTACAATGTTGGTTTGTTTCACGAAGTGAGAGTAATAATGACATTTTATCAGAATCCAAGAGACAGTAAGTTAATGAAATGTTATATGTTTTTTTAAAGAAAATTATTTAAATATCTAGTTTTGTTATATGTTTTTTCAGGAAGAGAGAGAATGAAGGGATTTCAACCAAGACAAACTGTGAGCCTCATGTAGTTATTCACACAACAAGTGTTGTAGACATGCTTCTGAGTCTATTTTAACTGTTCGTGATTACATGTTTCATCTCTTTATACATACATACATATAATTATACATATATCTACATTCATATACACATATATGTACTTTTTTTTTGCTTCATTAAAGGGATTTGTTATGCATCTCTTCCAGAATGTTCAATTACAATTTTTAGCATTGTGTTTTTATTTAACTTGATTTCATGATTATATATATATATATATATATATATATATATATATATATATATATATATATTAGGGAAGTGGCTTGGGAGTAGGCAGATACGATGTAATTGGGCTACAAAAGGTGTTGGTGTTACTGATGAAAGACAAGGTTCAGATTCAAAAAGTGTTGTAAAGCTAACAAATGGATCTTCAGGTATGCAATACTATAAAAAAGTTTCATTTTTTGATATATATATTTTTTGTTTTGTTTTGTAGAGGATACTAAAGAGCAAAGTGATAGTGATGGCCCTGAGAATAATCCACAATACACAACCGTTTATGTTGGCAACCTTGGCCCTAAAGTAAGACTTCTTAATCCTAGAATTTATCTGTATGAGACAAGTCATGAGCAATTAAGAGCTGAAAGTTGTAATAAACTCAAAGTAAAATCTTACTATTATGAAACTCTTTTGCTTTAACCTACCGTATTGACCTGTAGCTGATTACACATTAATTTAATTATGTAGGTTTTGAAGTTTTTAATGGAAAAGAATAGTGTTAATGCTCTTTATAGAAAAGTATGTTGGTATTTTAGGAAATTTGGCTAATAGTTTAGTTAATTATATAAAAAATATTGAAATGTTACATTTCTCTACTATTGGAATGATTATTTGATGTATTACATTTGTCTACTATTGGAATGATTATTTTTATGACATTAACTTTTGTGCAATGTATCGTATTTTTTGTATATGGTATTTTATTTTCTATTATGAGACATTAAATGCAAATTGAATTTGAAAATCATTAAACCTATAAATATTTTTTAAAAAAAAAAAATTAAAATTACGATACACAAAAATGTGTGTCGTCTTCATTTATGACATGGCCTTTCTTGACAGGTGCTTCCTTGATACGCATTGCGTGTCATAAACATGCGCGTCGTAAGGTTACGACACGCAAATGTGTGTCGTCTTCCATTATGACAAGGCCTTCCTTGATACGCATTGCGTGTCATCACCGCGTGTCGTAAATACGCGTCATAAATGCGCGTCGTAAATGCGCGTCGTCTCTCTTTATGACAGGGCCTTCCTTGATGCGCATTTGCGCGTCTTCTGAGCGTTTTACGACATGCAATGAGTGTCGTAAAAGGCTGTTTTTCTAGTAGTGATTGGAGCACGAAAAGGTTAATCGTACCAAAAAAGAGGAAAGAATGATATTGAGTTCAAAAACCGTGTTTGCTGCTAATATTTCCATTATGTTAGGAATATCCTGTATTACCATTCCTATATACATATGCATTAATGGATGCCTTCGTTCTTATAATGATCTTGATTATGTGAGAAGATCGCTCATTATAAGCACAAGTAATGACACTGCACTGGGGATATTAAAATCATTAACATGACAATCAAAAATTTCCTTTAATAATAAAAAGAGCTACGAATCACATAAGTTGAGCCAATTAGGCTTTAATCAATTGTGAGAAGCAGTAGGTAAGGGTTCAAACCCATGTAGGAAGAATGAATGCTTAAGGAAAAAGTGCTAAAGGCAACTCAATTTCAGATTCAACGTCAAGATCCAAGAGAATTGTAAGCTAAGAAGCTAGAAGAAGAGTTATTAGCTTTAGTTTTTGTTATGTACATAATAGAATGTTTTTTTTTGCAAAGTAACGAAATACCAACAAATGTCACGAGGGAACCACTCATCATCAAGTGTCCCAGGAGTGTGTAGGATCACAATATGTTATGGGTCAAAATTGACCAAGCGTTAAATGTATACTTTCCTAGGTATCAAACATATAGTGAATTAGTGTGTGGAGAATGTTTTCATAGATTAGTTATCAGAAATAAGTAAAGATTTTGTTCTTAGACCATTCTACGACCTTCTGAAGAAGACTTCTGATGGTGATAATGTGAAACATATTCTAGTCTGACAAAGTCAAAACCTGAAAGGGCACAGAGCAATTAACTTCGTAAACTTTGTCTAAGTTTTGGATAATGAGAAGTGGTTGTGTGAAGAACTCAATAAAGTTGCTTAAATGAAACCTTAATTAACGAGTTAATGTTATAAAATAGGGTCGTCATGTTGTTTAGATGCATAAAGGAACCTAAACATTATTTCGTGAGATAATATTGTGTGGAAACAAGTACTGAGGTAAATATATACTAGGGATCGAGATGCGACTTGAGGAATTGTTATTATTAGCTGTCATGTTGTTGTATGATTCTCGGATGTAATTGTAACACCCTACAATTCGGTTTATACATTTTAAGGAATTATAAATTATATAATATATATTTGTAATGCGTACATGTTTTATGGGAAAAATATTATGGGCTTATAATATTTGAATAAACCGTTATTATAAAGTTAACAAATTACGTCAAATAAGCATCTAAAAATAAATGACTATTTAGGATAAATAGTATTGATGAAAGTTTTAGTGGTCATGGTGAAGATTCCGTGGATATAAACAATGCCTGAATCTGACTTTAGATGAAGAAACTATGATTTATCTAAGTTTCACAGTCTAACCGATACAACAAGATGCGTCATAAAAATGAACCAGAGATAGGTTGATTTTAAGCCAAAGTGAAGTGCTTGTCAATAAGAACGTGTCGATATAAAGATCGCCAAAATCTAACTTTGTATGAGAAATTGATGATTTTTCAAAGTTTCAAGTGCGATGCGATACAGTAATGTGCGTCACATAAATTGAAATCAAAATTGGTTGATTTAAGGCAAAACAATCTAAATAAAAGTTGTAGTTCTCTTCAATATGAAGTCAATGCTATAAAGAATGTTGAAAACATAGCTTTTATGAAGTTATGATTTTCCCAATTTTATTTATAGTGCACGCCTTCTCGGAGCATAAAACACAAAATAAATTGAAAATTAGCCAACAGAGTCTAATTGAATGTTGTAGTACTCATTGATACCTATGCGTGGCATTAAAGTCTGATGAAAATGGATTTGGCATGTGAAAGTTCTGAAATTTTGAAGAAAATTAAGTTCGAGCCACAACAACTTGACACTTGGAACCACCAGAGAGTGACAAGTCTCACCATCCAACCACACCCGTCCTCACTATGCCAGCTATTAGATCATCAAAACGTGGCATAGGACGTGATGTGCCCAATAAATATGCCTCTATATTGAAACAATTTCTTTCTTAGAAATTACTATCAGACTTTACCGAGGCCACGAAGCCCGACCCTAGCAGTTCTTAGGTGTTAGTAGCGAATCTCTGGAGTGCCTGAGAGCCCCGAGAAATGGAGCTTTCGGTTTCAAGGTTATGCCCACGTAAAGTCCGGTTTTCGTCAAACAACCTGTAGGTTGAGTTATGTTTATCGTGCTTTAAGTATAACTTATATTTATATTTATAATCGTTATTACAAACGTATAAATAAAATCTATCAGTAGTACCAATTGTTATAACAGACGATCTACTTATGGGAATGATAACAACGCTAGATTAGTGAAGTGTTTCAAGTGGATTTTCCAAACAATATATTTGAATATACCAAATGGATCCTAACTCCAATACGATCTAAGTTTGTCACTTTTTTTTTAACAATTATACTTCATTGTTTCATTTGCGATTATTGATAAATCTGATCAAAACTTTTAACGTTTAAACTTTATAAATATGAACAAATACTAAGGCTTAGTAATATTCATGTTTATGTCATTTTAAAAGGGAATCTGATGTCTCAGTCAAAGATCTGACTTTCCCATGAGTCTTCCACCTATATTAGGTGAGTGCATAGCTACGTTCAAGCACATGATTTTTAATATAAAGTATTTATTTTCTATTGAAAGTGTATATGTGAATTAATTTCTGATTATTTGAATTATGTGTTTAATGTATATTTGATAACATATACTGTGTGAACTAGATATGGTTAATTACGTGTTAAGTGATTATATGGTATTATTACATGATAATATTTGGAAGAGTATTATTACATAAAAAGATTAATGCATATTAAATGTATGATGTTTTGTGTTAGATTGTAATATCTGGGCTTCCAGATATATTATTTATTATTTATTTATTTAATTATCTCTTGAGCTACTCGATGAGTCGGGGCCCCAACTCGTCGAGTAGAGTCGCGGTGTGCCACGTGGATTAATGACCTACTTGACGAGTCCGAGAGTTGACTCGCCGAGTAGGCGCTGGGATGAGAAACCCTAAATCCCCGGATTTGGGGCCTATTTAAAGGCACTTATAGCCTTATTTGTGGCTACCCTTTCATGAGAGCATACCCTAAACGGCCATTGAGCTTAGAGAGAGAGAGAGAGAGAGAGAGAGAGAGTGCTTTGCTAATTGTGAGTGTTTGGTGCATATTGTAAAGAGAAGTGAAGAATTCCAAGCCAAGAGAGTAGAAGGTGCTGCTAGATCTGAGGTAGTTTCACTTCAGAGCTTCTGGAAAAGGTATAAAGCTTGCACCTTTCTCATTATTTTGTATAGATCTCATGATTTTGTGAATCTAGTATTTTTCCACCCAAATATGAGGACCTTGAGTGTTTCATGTTCTTTGAGAGGGTTGAACATCAGATCTGGACCATGTGAGGTCCCTAGAGTCCAAAAGTCCCTGATTTATCCAACCATAATAGTCATATTGAGTGAAAAACCCTTCTTGAGGTGTGTTTTGGCATTTTAAGCTCGAAATGCCATGCATGAACGTAAAGCTTGTGACTTTACGTGATAGATGAGCCTTAGGAGTGTAGATCAACAGTTTGGGAAGGTTATCTGCCTTGAAAATGACTGAATGAGATATGGGCCTGAATGGACTCGCCGAGTCAAGAGCCGACTCAACGAGTCGGATAGGGTTGTCCCGAAGATTTTCATCGAGCAGCAGCTTGGTGAGTTGATGAGTCAACTCGGTAATTTGTGTAGGACTTTTGAGTATTTCCGTGAATGGCGAGTAGACTCATCGAGTCCCATAAGTGCACTCGACGAGTAGGGTCAACATGGACTGTTGACTCGAGTTCGACTTCAGTTGACTTAGGGTTTGGTCAACCTTGTCTTTGGGAAACCATGGAGGGGTAAAATGGTGTTTTTCCCACTTCAAGAGAGAGGGGGAGAGATAACTTAGTAAATGTGTGATTTAAGGAGTTAATTAGATATAATTATCTTATGTGATTAGGCGGAGGCTAGATTTGGTGATTCGTGTGCGAGAAGTATTCATTCACTTAGCTTACTTATGAGGTGAGTCTTCTCATTATACTTACCAAGAGTGGTATCCTTATGTGATTGAGCTGTCTTATGTGCTTATCTGTGTATTGTAGTATTCTACATTATGTCTTTGTGATTTATGCTGAATATTGTTGTTATGAGTTACTAAGTTGGGACCGGAGGGTCCCACAATGACACATTGACCAGAAGGTCTTACTAAGTTATGGCCTAGAGTGGCTAACAAGTTGTGTGTGGTAATTTGGGGAACTCACTAAGCTTTGTGCTTACCTTGTTATGTGTTATGTGTTTTAGGTACTTCTCATGAACATGGGAAGGCGCCGACATGATTGTACACACTTGTTCATGATTATGTTGAGGATTATGGGATTTGACTTTTGTTGGGAATTTATGTTGACATTAAGACACTTATGGTTTTATAAAATATAATATATAAGTTTTGTGTGTTTTAAAATGAAAATTTTGGTTTAAAAAATTACGATGTTACATAGATATAGACCCTAAACTATGACAACGTTGTCTGAATTGTGATAGTATTGAGAGTTTGATTATAGGTATTATAGTCTCCTCTAATTTTAATTTAAGAAGTATAAAGGATTTTCAAATCCTGTTTGGGACAACTAGAAAATGTTGGGTTAAACAAAGTCTAAGGGGTCCTGTGTACCCCCATCCCTTGAGATTTTGGCTTGATTAGGACATTGTTTAGTAAATACATAAGAGTTTAGCAAGTAAACTAACTGGAACATAAAATCATGGAACTAAAACATTGTTTTATAACTTTTGGCCTAAGTACCCCACCCCGGAGATTTTGGCTTGATTCAGACCACACAAGGCCTAAATCTCCTACCTAGAATACCCTAGGCCGAAAACATCACCTTAGAAGCTCACTAAGGCTTAAAACACCATGTGTGAAGGGGCTAGAACCGAAATCACCCCCTTAGTGGCTGAAACTCAAACCGAAACACCTTAAATGAAGACTTAGGACTGAAATCACTAAAGAACAAAGTGATTTCGGTCTACATGGCCGAAAACGCTTCCTTTCACTCCTTCCAAAGGAGATTTTGGTTAAGGGAAGGAGAAGATAATATTGACTTAAGGATTTGATAGTTTAATCTTTTTCAAGACAAGTTTATACCCAACAGTACTCAAAGAAAATAAACAAACAATTACCAACCTAAATATCCCATCACTCTTTTCCACACTCTAATAGAACCAAAATCACCATTTAGGAATTCCGCCATTTTCATTTCAACTACCAGAGAACTTAAATTTCTCTCAAAACTCAAGCCTAAGTCTACAATGATTTTACTCAAAGCATTTTCTTAGATTTTGGTAAGTGATTTCGAGACTTCTTAGCATCCTACACATTCTTATGTTTAGTTCATTCCATTTACACACTTTAAATGTGCTAAACCTTTAGGATATCATTATTCTCAAGGAAGTTCATCAACTCCATTCAAGTGGTTAGGCTTGAAAACTTCTCAACATCTCTTCAAATCAACCAAAAAACTACTCAAGGTGAGTTCATACCCCCACATTTTCAAGCTTTTTCATGTTTTTACGGGGGAATACAAGTAAAACTTTGTTAATGACACAAATACTTCCATGATCTCATCTTTATGTTAAAAGTAAGATATTATTTGCATAAAGTATGACTATCACTACTTTTATACGATATTTGTGATATATTAGTTTCTGTATGCAAATCTAACAAAAACATAACTCATTATATGCTACAAACATCATAAAAAAAGTATGATTTCGAAAAACTACAAGGTTGCATTATAGTCACTTACTAATTGGGTGGGTTTCAACCCAAAAATAATATTTTTATTTTTATATTTTGAGACTAGACATGAAACAACTTTATATTTATTTAATAGAGTATATAAATAGTCTCAACAAACACACAAGATAAATTACAATTGGTATAGTGTGGAAGTCATAAACCACACTTTCATTTTAGAAGAACCATATAATTGTTCAAAGGTATAATTATTTCATTTTACAAGAAAAAGAAGTCATAGTTCCCGTGAATCTATTGATGATCTTGTGAGACGCTCCTTCACTGTACCTACCTTGCGTACACTTTAAGTGACGTATTAGAACTGGAGTCTCCTTGAGGGAGAGCGAGACCGTTGTGTATAGATCTATACGGGATTGACAATCCCACACCTCATATGTTCGCTATAGTTAGACCGGTAAATCTAGGGTGACAAATGTCTTCCCACTCCAACGCCTGAAGAACGTCATACAGGCCACTCGTCATATTAGCATGGTTATAATTACTCATATAGGGATCAGTGACACTACTTGATTTATAGGGTAACTTACACTTCAATAGTTTTACAAAAAGATAAAACTACATACTATTTTCAGCACAACACTACTTATATTTTTTGTTTTAGGGTTTAAGACGAAAATTCATATTTAAGAAAATATTGGATTTTCTGGATACATACACTCTCACATTACCAAGGAAAAGATATAAAGGAATATACATACATTTAGGTTTTTAAGGATAAGACCTTCAACTCATTATAAAGAAAATATCAGATTTTCTAGAAGTTTACAAAAATTATTTTTAACGAAACAGTTACAAATCTTTCATATTCCAAAATGCTTATGAACTCACCAACTTAATTGTTGACACTTTTCAAAATCACTTGTATTCTCCGGAAATTAGTAAACAGGGATTTGAAAGCATTTTGAGGGTCGGTGTCGCTGCATCATGTTTATACTTTTTGTTATTTGTATTTAAATTTTGAGCAAAACAAAGTTGTAAACGATGTAAACTTGTATTACGAATGTATAAATGTTTGTGTTGCAATGTTTCATTACTATCCAATAGTTATGATATTGTACATAAAGTCACTCCATTCGCCCCCGGATGTTTCCGCCGTTCTAATTTGGGGGTGTGACAGATTGGTATCAGAGCATTGTCTATAGTAAACTAGTATATCAAACCATACAAGATATACAACTATAAATACACTGGGACTAAAACCATCTGACCAAGAGTTATACTTTTAAATATAATAATATTTCATTGAATTATACATACATACATACTAGAACAGTATCACAATAAGGACAAAAAAAGTATTTATATATGTTGGACACTAAAAATAAGCCTAGACAGTTATGTAATCATATCTGGAATAAATATAGCATGATCACCTATATTTATTTGAGATACGAACAACATCTATTTGGGAGTGATCGTGGTGTTGCAACAAATATAAAACTTACCAACTCTATATACAAAAGGAAACTCTAGAACCAAACATAAAGCTTAAAATACTATAGGGGTATTTTATAATACTATAAATAATTCATGTGAAAACTAAAGACCCATACCAGCAGGCCTATAGTTACTTAGTGTATACGTTAAGGTTATATATAATTTAGATTTTCTAGACTTAGAGTTTGCGATCTTGCTTTACTTCCTGTTCCTTGTTTGATTGTGGTCTTAGAGTAGGATCACTTATTCGAAGGTCTATGCGATCTTAGTTATGTACAACTTGTATACAATACATGATTATAAGAGGACCCAGTAAGGATCACACCATACAAATTTTCATTAGAAATACCTCTATTAATGTCATAAATTCTTTATATGTCTCTATTCTCGCACATACAACATGGATGAATTTCACCACAAAGACCCCTACTACCCTGTCATGGTAGCTAACAGATGGATCGAGGAGGTGCTAGAAGTGGTTCATGAGGAGAACCCAGCAGTGGGTCCTGAAGAATATCAATAGGTGGACTACGAATGGGAGGATTCTAATGAGGAGTCAAACGAGGATGAAGGTGCAAGAGATATCCTTAGAGAGCCTTACCCTATCGGGAGCAGGAAAGAGACCCTTTCACCTCCTTCCTTCCAGGTACATAAGCATCCAATAGGGTTCCTCTTGGGATGAACATACATAGTAAGAAAATATTGCCCATGCAAGGGCAAGCTTCGTTGCCAACATCTACCTTGTCCAGGATGCACCTCCACAAGGGGTAACCTAGCTACATGCCCGGGCTATAGGAGATGGCGGACGATCTGCATTAGGCATGCACCCACTACACCATACTCTAGGCCCCAACACCCACACGAGTCAAGCATTACCTCTAATGATACCACACGTTTCCAATTGAGACACCAGGTTCAGGCCCTCCATCATGAAGTAATGGAGATTGGAGGCGAATCTCGGAATGTGGCAATGCGAATTCGATGCATCCGCGAAGAACAAGAACACCATTCACGAGCTATACTGAACCAGTAAGTAGAGCAGGAGGGCATTACGAACCGTATACACTCCTTATAGGAGGAAGTGGCCACCATGAGACAACATATCCATGAAGTTGAAGCTAGGGCAGCCTTAGCAGAACAGAGGGCGGAGGAGGCCACTCGCGAAATGAGTGAAATGGTTGGACACCTTGTGCGCCATTTTGGCATATTGTAGACTAACATAGCTAAGTGAGTTAGTGACTACACTACTCGCACTATGTCTTAGGTTTATTACATCTTTCATCACAACTAGTAGTAGTAAATCAAGAGAGGTACGTCCTCTAAGACCCATGTAACCAGAGGCAACTTAATGTATTAATGATTATGTTTTGTTTTGATAAACTTATCGTTCGTATATTCCCTGCTACTTTATATGCATATATACAATATATATATATATATATATATATGTATATATATATACATAGATATATATATATATATATATATATATATATATATATATATATATATATAGATGAGATACAACTAGCAACGACCATAGTTACTTACGAACCTGGTTCATACCATACAACAGAATCATGCCGCAACAAGGAAGTAACCAGCCTACCAGCAAAGCATCGGTTCTACAAATGGACGTCACTACATATCAAGCCACCATAACAACCGCTGTGACGGCCGTCATGGCACAAATTAACACTATCAACGCAAATGGAAACGGGAGCGGTGCCAGCAATACCAACCCCGGTGGCAACCAAGGATACTAGCAGGTGTGTTCCTGCAAGGAAACCGCAAATCACAAACCTAAGAACTCCCACGACAATGGAGAGGTACTACCCAAGAAATGAAAGTTTTGGAAGAATAAAGGGGATCGTTCGACCCAGGTACCTACAAAAAGACAAAAAATTGGGGCAACTTATCCCGCCACTACCCCTACTACCTCAGTGCCGATGAAATCATATGCTGGAAACCTACCCGAGTGCCACAAATGTAACTTCCATCACAAAGGATCTTGCCAAGAGATGCATTGAAAGAATTTCAAGATAAAAGGGCATACCACTCGCTTTTGTAGAATGCCAACCCGAAAGGCCGCCCAAGCCGCCATTTTCAGAGCGAGCCAAACCTGCTACTGTTGTGGCAAGACTGGGCAATTTCAAAAGGGAGTTCCCAAGAGCCATGGACGCGAATGCTGATAGTAATGGAAGGGTACTGATGATTACTACAGGAGAGACTCTCTCGGAACCACCAGTGGTTATCGGTACATTTCCAAACAAGAATATCTAATCCTTGAATTTTACACTAAAACTAGTGCCAATTAAAGTTCATCAACCGTAGATCCCGAAGCGCAGCAAACCATAGTCATAAATTACCCCCTCACTCGAATAAATCACATCATTCACATAAGATTCTACAGACTTAGAAAGTGTGATTCCGCCTTATTTCCTGTTCCTTCTTTGGTTCTGGGCTTAGGGCAGAGTCACTCCTTCAACCTTCTTTTCAATCTTAATTATATACGACTGGTTACACCAAACGATTATAGAGGAACCTAGTAGGGAGCATACTATGAAATTTCATCACTATCTATCAAAGCACTCGTACTACTAGTACTCACTAATTATGGTACAAAATATTTGTAGTAGTAATAACAAGGATAAAACTGGAAACATTAAAGACATATACATAGAATACACTATCGTTCTAAAAAATCACCCCTTTCCAAATCGACTTAACACCTGTTACAGTAGGTAGTTCCAACATTGTCATTTGACATGGATTGGCTTGGTCCTCACCATACCAATTTTATGTGCTACGAAAAGACCCCTCTCCTTAACTGACCGACTATTGAAACCCTTTCAGTCTATAAACGTCAAACCCGACACAAACCTCCGAATCGTTCCACATATTCGTGCTCAAGAGTACCTATCAGAGGGTTACCACACTCTTTCCTAGCCCACAATAGAGATAAAAAAACAAGAACCAAAAGACATAAAGGGTATCCTAGAGGTCTATAACCTTCCTGAAGTGTTCCCAGAAGTTCTTTCGAAAATACCACCATGTGCCAAGTTGAGTTCGGAATCGACTCGACTCTTGGAGCCATTCCCTTAGCAAAATCCCCAGTACCACTTAGTACCTACATGAATACAGAAACTGCCCGGTCAATGGAACAACCTAATAAGTAAGGAAATTATCATGTCGAGCCTCTCACCTCGAAGAACGCTAGTATGACTCGTGAAGAAGAAGGGCATATTGTTCATATGACCATTAACTACCAAGAGCCAAACCAACCCGCCATCAAGGGCCAATATGTGACTTCCCCTAATTTCTCGGCCAGAAAAGACCGATTTAATTTACTCTTTTTAAAATAAAATCAGAGAAATCTTTTTAAAAGATGTTGTGGAATTGGTCCCCAAAATAATACATGATAAAAGTTAATAAAAATCATTCCTTAAGAAATGTATAGTTTCATTTCATATAAAAACCTCAGGATGTCATGTTCCGATAATGATCAAAAGCATAAACAAGACATTATAAGCCTTTCAACAGTTATTTACAACTACTGGCCTATAATCAAAAATCTGTCATCATCTTCCGACTATGCTCGGGGTCCACTACCTATAATCATAAAAACTGAGTGGGTCAGGCTTGGGAGCCTGGTGAGCATATAGGGTTTTCAACCCACAATAATAATATACTTATTAAGTTCACCAATCAACAATAACCTTGATTACCCATTCCCGTTGTCCTCACTTTACGTCCCTAAACACCTATCACAAGGGACCTAGCCTAAGGATTAGCGTTGGGATGGACACTACTGCTAAGGGGTTTCCTCAACCATACATGTCCTAAAGGCAACCATGAGGGGGATGGAGTACGCCACTGAACATTTAAGTCATCAACACCTACAAGTTGCGAACCTGCTAGTGTTCCACTGGACTCTCTAGAAAGGTCCATGGTCGTCATCTATACGCCGCTAGATGACTACAACAACAACATCGAGGCCTCTCACCATATTAACACACATCATCTATTTCATCTACCCATGTTCTACCCAACATATTTTGTAGATAAAATACATATACAGCTTAAAACTTGTATATAACATTTATTCAACAGTTACCTCAAATAAAAACTTAATATAATTACACATAGCATGTATTTTATAGAAAATACTTCATATCTAGGTGTAATATGAAAGTGACTACACACTCACTTGTTTTGATGAAAATCGGGCAGCAATTTGTTTCCTAAATCAATCGTTTCTAATAAAACCGAGAGTTTTATTGAGAAACCGGGCTCTGCAAAAGTCGGGCTTCGAAACCGAAAAGATAAATTTTCCGGGATTCACGGGCTCTTCGTGGCATATTCTGGGGCTTATAATTGATACCGGGGCTTTAGGGGATGATAATATGAAAGAAATATGGAGAAAGGGGCTAAAAATGACAAGTTTTCAAAATACCTCCGGGAGGACTCGCACCCCCTATATATAGGGGACGAAGCTCCTGATCCAACCGCTAAGAAGAGGCCACAGGTCGCTGATCCAATGGCTCGCAGGGGAGGCTCGCACGAGGGCTGCACATGCAAAGGCTTGCTGGCTTCCATTGATTGGACTGAGGTCTAGGTCCGAAGTAGGCATGGTTCGTGGCAGTCAGCGAGGGTTCGGTCACAAGGATAGTACACGCGTCAGATTGCTAGTGGACAGCAGTTACTGTTCATGCGAGGGTGACTCAACAGATTTCGCCACGTGGCTTCGCATGACTCACTGATTTCAAACACGTGTCACACTCTAAGCGAGGGTGACGTGACAATTGTGACTATGCGGATTTTCTCGGTTTTGTGCAAAAACTTCTAAAATTCATAACATTCGCATACGAGCTCCGTTTTTGATGTTCTTTATATGCACGCGTAGCTAAAATTACGCTCTACAACTTCCGTTTAAACTTCATTGGATAATTTTGACTTTAATTTTTAAATTATTATTTTTAATAGACTGGGATAGGAAATCCGTTAAAAATTCATAAAGTCTTCATCCGACGTCCGTTTTCGTCAGACTTTTTACCGTTGTGTGACGAGACCTTCAATTATCATTTAGGTTGTGTCGGCTAAAAATCGCTCAATCTAAAATTCGAGTTTTTAGTTGTCTACTAGTAAGCTGAAACTTCGAAAAATCATAACTTCCTCATGCGAAGTCAGATTTGGGCGTTCTTTTTATCGAACTTCTCGGTTTAACGAATACTATGACTTTGATCACTAAGGCTAAAATGTAGTTTATCAAAAGCTCACTTTTTATGACATTCAGAACCGTGCTGGTTTTGTCGCGAAACTTCGACAGGTCATAACTTCTTTGTTATAACTCGGATTTTGGTATTCTTTATATCCCCGAAATCCTTGTTTTGACCACTACAACTTTATGTAAAGATATCAGGCTTATCTCACACTTTAATTTTTGAAACTTATTTTTATTCTTAATTAATTAAACCATAATAATTACGCATAAAACACATAATTCACATAATATTCACATAATTCCTGTTCATTTCTTCAAAATGAGTTACAATGGTTAACCTAGACTATCACCTCAATATAAATGCCTAGGCTAGAAACACGAGTGCTACAATTCTCTCCCCCTTAGGATGATTCTGTCCCTGGAATCACATATCACCAAACAACTGCGGGTAGCGACTCATCATGTCACTCTCCGTTTCCCAAGTGAGATTTGGTCCATTCGTATGTTTCCAACGCACAAGAACTAAATCAACCATCTTGCATCGCAACTTCATAGTCTTACAATGTCACACCCCGAAAACCAAAGGCAGAAACATTTCCGGGGTTGACTCCACGTTGAGTATCAAATCCAATGTACATAGTAATCACAGTAAACAACCATTACATTACATATATTTGAAAGTTTACATTTGTTTCAAAAGTAAATTGTACAAGTGTAATACATATATCATATGAACAAAAGTTGAGACGAGTCTTCTGAGCACTCCGTCTTCTCCAAAAGATATCGCCAGGTACCTGTCTAACGAGGATCTGAGAATACAAGCAGTTTGAAAATCAGCATAAAGCTGGTGAGTTCATAAGATGTTTGTTTGCTGAAAAATGTACCAATTTCCTTTAGTTTTCCGAAAAGGTTTGTTATCCAAGAAAATCCCATATTTTCTTATGTAAAACAGTTTAGTTATCCTTCATTACAGTTCAATTACGCGTTATATGTTACCCCAGGAAAATCCCATATTTTCCTAAATGCAAGACTAATTGAATATCACAGCGTATTGTTTAATACACAAAACTATATATTGAGAATCTTGGGATTACTATCCCGAATTAGATATAAAATACTTTAATATACGTGAACTGTAGATGGAAAATAGTTTGAAAACCTTGAGACTAACATCCCATACTACATGTAGATTGAATACCATGGGACTATCATCCCGGACTAGATACAAGATAGTTTGTTAAAATCATGGGATTACTATCCCTAACTAGATATAAGATATTTTGATAAAACCATAGGATTACTATCCCGAACTAGATATAAGATATTTTGATAAAACCATGGGATTACTATTCCGAACTAGATATAAGATATTTTAATAAAACCATGGGATTACTATCCCGAACTAGATATAAGATATTTTGATAAAACCATGGGATCACTATCCCGAACTAGATATAGATTCTAACCATAGGAATAACATCCTGCAATAGATATGAAACTTATAGACTAAAAACCATGGGATTACCATCGCGTACTAGATATATATCTCCAAAACCAAAACCGTGAATAAACTTATATTAATACATATTGTGAGTCGGGTAACCATGCTGATACGACAACGAGACCTCCGTGACGCTTGTCAGACGTCGGACGATATCCAGAATTTGTCACCCCAGGCGTGCCCGCCTAACTGTAGCTAGCAGTTAAGGTGTGGGATTGTCAGTCCCGAATAGATCTATTCACAAATTCCTCACTCTCCCTCCAGGAGACTCTGTTTACAGGGTTCTCATACGGTATCAAACATACAAAAGATTATGAAACATAATACAGTGAATATAGATACATACAATGAAACTATCTGGCATTACATTCAAATGATACAGAGATAAACTGAATCAGACATAGTTTGTCTAATAACTTTATACACATATTAGTACATGATAAAATGAGAACTAAAGAACCCCCAAATTATTCCCATAATAATTTGATTAATTTGGTTATTTTCTTAACTAAAATCCATTTAGTTGTAGTTGATAGATCATCCCTTATGCTCAGCATAATACATAAGGAGTAAAAGTGTTTATAAAATTGCCAGATATTATTTGAAACACATCAATGTTATGTTTTGAAAACAGTTATAGTTTGCTTGTATTCCCCCCCCCCCCCTCTGAAAACATTGAAAAACATGGAAAAAGCGTAGGGGTATGAACTCACCGAACGAGAAACGTGACGATTTAGGATGCTAAACGTTGGTTCGGGGCTTGCAAACGCACGAGATTCCTAAGTATAATGCAAAGATACACATTTGTATCTAATTATGACTTAGATTATTTAATTGTTAGGGACAATTACTTCTAGTCGCGAAAACACCCCGATACAAGTGTTTGGAGGGACCCGGGTGGCGTTTAAAGTCACATAAGGCTTGGATATGGAGTTTACTCTTCAAGAGTAAACTCATAGAGGAGATTTCGGCCCTAATGACCCCCTCCCCATGATTTTACAGCCGTAAACTCATGGTGGGGTATTTTATGATGCAAAATGGTCTTATACTACATGGGGAAATTTGCTAGGATCAATTCTAGGGCCTTGGAATGGATTACACATAATTATGGACCATTTATTGGAGTTTACGGCTGTAAACATGGAGTTTACGGCCGTAAACTCCCCCACACACAAGATCCTTAATGTTTTGGTCCTTTAATCAATCACATGTGATTCTAATCATTTTTCCTAGCCTTGAATGGATTTTTGTGGGACTTTTGAGGTGTTTTTGGAGTTTACGGCCCATGAAACCCCCCTCATGGCCATAAGCTCTCCTAGAGTGTGATTCATTATGTTTTAAGGCCAAAAACTTGTTTGCGTGCACTTCTAAAAATTATTCTAAGGCTTTAGGGGTGTTAAAGTGGCTTTCTAAGACCTTTGGAGGAGTTTACACCCCAAAATGAAGGGTTTACGGCCCAAGCATAAGTCTTGGCCATAAACTCTCAATTGTCCCTCAAATAATATGTTTAAGGTGTTCTAAGGCTAAGACCAATATTCTAAAATTCATATCTAAGCCTAATTAGTGTTTTGGAAGGGTTTAAGGTCATAAAAACCCCATATATATGAGTTTACGGCCCAAGCATGTGCCTTGGCCGTAAACTCCTTCAAATCCCTCAAAATCCATGTCTAAAATGTTCTAAGTCCATTCCATGAAGTCATTTAGCCATATCTAAAGTCTAGTTGTGGTTTGGAAGGGTTTTAGGGCTTAAAAACCCCTTAACTATGTGTTTACGGCCTAAGCTTCTACCAAGGCTGTAAACTCACATTCAAGGCCTTATTTCATGATTAAATCCCGAATTTGGAAGTCAAATATGCTATACATTAAGTTTAGGAAGGAACCTTAGGGATTTAAGGCCTTAAAATTGAGTTTTGGACCCTTGAATTTAGATTTAGGAGAGAGGTTAGAGAGAGAGTAGAGAGAGGAAGCAAAAGCTTCAAATGAAGGATTAAACACGTTTATATAGGTTGCAAAACTTGGACACGGTGGAATTCTACCCGATACCGGCATTAAACGGGGCTTTTGGTCGCACCCGATTAAGTTTCCGTTACTAGGCGGGAACGTTTCTAAAAATTTTGAAATAACTATTTCGGGCTAATCTCATGAGTTCGTAAGAGGTTTAGACACTCATTATCATCAATTAAACATATAAGTTAATTAACTTAACCCAAAAACGACATCGGAACGTTTCGATATACGGCGAGTTATACGGGTAGAATGGGTTTTCGGCAATGAACAACTTCGGGTTGTTACATACAGTCAACGATTGCCTCAGGTTCTTCGATTAACCTCTTGTTTTCATCCAACCTTAACTTAGAAATCGGAATTATGTCGGGCACACCTCCCGTGAACTTTCTCAAGTAACACACATGAAAGGTGTTATGAATCCCCTCCAGTTCTTCCGGTAACTCTAGCTTGTAAGCTTGATTCCCGATCTTCTAAAGAACTTTGAACGGTCCAATAAACCTTGGACTCAAATTTCCTCGTTTCCCAAATCTTATAAGTCCCTTCCATGGTGAGACTTTAAGTAAAACCGAATCCCCAACTTCAAAGGTTATCGTTTGTCTTTTCTTGTTAGCATAACTCTTTTGTCGATCTTGAGCAGCTCACATCCTTTCCCTTATCACTTTCAACTTTTCAGCAGTCTGATGGACTATTTGAGGTCCCATAAACTGCTTTTCCCTAGCTTCCAGCCAACATGATGGCGTTCGACACTTTTCTCCATACAAGGCATAATAAAATGCCATCTTAATGCTTGAGTGGAAACTATTATTATAGGAGAATTCTACTAAAGGTTAGTGTTCATCCCAATTACCTTGGAATTTAAGGGTACATGCTCTAAGCATATACTCCAATGTTTGAATTGTTCGTTCGCTCTGACCATCGGTTTGCGGATGGGAAGTTGTACTTAAACACAACTTGGTACCCAATTCCTCTTGTAGACTCCTCCAAAACCTTGAGGTAAAACTGTTGGATTAGTGTCTAAGTCCATAACTATTTTGGTATGTACTTGACCCGATGGTGCATGGTCCTTTTGGGTTGCCTTCACCAAAGCAACTTGATAGGAAGAATTATGGAGAGAAAGGATTAAATATGATTTTTTAATATATTATGAGAATAATATATTAAAGGAGAAATGATATTGTTTAATTAATATTAGTCAAGAATTAATAAGAATTAAGTTTGTGACTAAAAGAGATTAATTAAACTTAAGGGACTGGAATTGTAATTATAAGATAATTGCAATTGGGCCATGGATTGCCTTATATTATAAGGTTGGATGAATTCTATGGGGAAACCCATTAGAAATCGTCCAAGGCCTTTAAGGAAAGGAGTCCATGGGTTGCTTAGGGTTAAGCATCCAAATTAGGGTTTCCTTGTTAGATAACCCTAATAGCCTCACTATATATAGAACCCTTATGCTCAAAAAACGTGGTGAACTAATGGTCTAGGGTTTCCACACGTTTTTGGTAGCCTCCTTCTCTTCTCTTCTTTATCCTTTTGCTCTTGGTGTTTGTGAACCATTAGAGGAGTGATATTTGTGACTCTAAGCTTTCTAAATTCATTACAAGGAGGATTTGAGAATGTTATTGCTACATAACAATCAAGGGATGATCTAAACCCTAAATATATGTTATATTGATTATCATATGCTAGATCTAGGGTTTATAGTCTTGGATAACTTGCATGTACAATAGAGAAACCTAGATCCAAGCATTAGGGTTTATATGAGCACATAGGATGTTCTTATGACCAAAACCCATCAGTGGTATCAGAGCCTTGATTGGTTTCTATTGTATTGATGCCTTGTATGTTGAAAAAATTCGATTTTTGTGGTTCTGCATGATGGACTCGGCGATTCCCACTGTGGACTCAACGAGTCCATATGGGTACTCGGCGAGTTCATGAGTTAGAAAGAGGGGATTTAGGGATTTCTTGTTGTTTATCTTTGAGATACTTGCCTTTATCATATTAGATCAATATAAATCCGATTTTATGATATATATGAGTATATTCTTGATCTAATTGAAGATATTTATCAATTAATAAAATATTTGTTTCCTTATGTGATAATTGATTAATTATTTTGATTAAATTGGTAAATTGTTTTGCAAGAAATCATTAAATAAATCAAATATGGATAATTATGTGATTAAATGTTAATTTAGATTATTTGTTATTTGATCCCGTAGTGTTTTGAAAGGTTTCAAAACTTGCCCTCATGTTTTGGAATGTAAATTTTGATTAAAAGTTTAATTTTGATGTATATTTAAATTCTAAACCTAAATGTTTTGAAATGTTTCAAAACTTGCCCTCACGTTTTGGAATTTAAAAGTTGATTAAAAGTTTAATTTAAGAATGTTAAATTCTAAAACCCTAGTATTGTTTTTGAAAAGTTCAAATCACACCCTTATGGTTTTATTAATTAATTAAGGTGTATAATTAAAAGAGGTTTAATAAATCCATAAAAGTTTAGGTTTACAATTTAATTGAATTAAAAGTATAATGGTTAAATTTGACCACCTAGTATTTTAAAAGGTGTAAAATACACCATATACTATATATAATATTAAAAGTCTAACATTATATATATGTATGAGTAAAAGTCAGTCTTACTGTTAGTAGGCCTCATTCACGAAGCTGGTCTATAAGGGCTGTTTAAGGAAATTGCCTATAAAATGGCTATTGAATGGGTATCCACTCTTACCCACCGCACTCTTGACTAGTGGAGGGTCGTTAGCTGAACGGGTGGGATAGGACAGAAACCTTCCATTATAAGTATAATGAAGTACGTAAGTAACTAAATGTTTTACAAAATTCCCAATCTTAGTTACTTAGGCAAAAGTGAATTGATGCAATTCCATGAAATTACACTTTGTGCCCTTGCGAAGACGTTAGTGGAGCGTGTGTGGTTTACCGGCACACTAAATGGTTCTAAGCAAAGGTAGCAAAGGGTGACTCAATGTTTGTCATAGTTCGGTGGAGCGTGTGTGGTTTACCGGCACATCGAATAGGTGACCGTAACATGTGAGGGCACCATGTCAGTTTACATGGTTATTCACACCCGCTTTGTGATCCTCAGCATCCCAGTCACAAACAAGAGGGGCATATCGAGATTTAAACATGCCATTGAAATGTTCAATGAATCTCATAGGATCTAGGAGTTTTCATAGATTTAAAACTAAAATTTCTTTTTCGTTTTTCGTGGTGGAAATTAGTGAATCGTCATTCACTTACCTTCAAATATTGTGTAACTAGATTACGACATCCCTTTTCTAGGTTGTAGCATATTGTGTTGGGTCCTAGCCTTAGTATCTCATTTGGGTGATTTACTAAGGACTCAATCAATCAACTAACTTGAATTCGTTTTTCTCCCGTTTTGTAGATGTCAAAGTTCGACAACTATGGTCTTCCTAAATCCCGTGGAACAAGCAGTCCACATGAAGATGATATTCCACGATTCGATCGAGGAACAAGAGATCATGATTCTCTTCCTCCACCTCCTCCAATTATTCTCCCTAACCCACAAGTTCGAAGGCTTGAAAAGTTCAAGCTCACTCAAGCCCTTTTGGCAAGTAAACATAAAGAAGGAAAGTCGGTGTGTGCACACGTCCTAAGGATGAAGTCACACATTGATAGGTTAAGAATGTTGGGATCCGTTGTCTGTGAGGAGATGGTTGTTGATTGGGTTCTTCAGTCACTTCCTAACTCGTATAGTGAGTTCGTAAGAGAGTACTATATGATGAACTGCAACGTGACCCTTATAGATCTCACCTATATGCTTATTGCTGCCGAATCAGCAATGGTTTGGCGCAATAGAAAAGAAAAGTTGATTGGTGAATCTGCCTTCAAGACCTCTATGGATATAGACAATGGCAACAAAAGACATGATATGATCGGAAAGTTTGATCATAAGAGAAAGGCAATGTCTAAAGTAGTTCCATGTCCTGTTTCAAAAGAGTCAATTTGCTTTTATTGCCAAGAGAATGGGCATTGGAGACAAAGCTGCCCTATTTACCTAAGAGATCTAAGAGATGGGAGAGTCAAAACGTATGAATTTGCTTTAGGTAAAATCCATTGACTAACTCTTTTAAGCTCCTATTATAGATTCTTGATACATAATGTGATAAGATTACAATTGATGTTTTGTAGGATCGAAGAAAAGAAAGGAAGCTTAAGGGAAGAAGTGAGCAGAATCTAACCGTGAAAGAATGGATTTCGATCGGATTACTTGAAGATTAGATTCTTGAGCTACTACTTAGAGTTAGAATTAAATTGCTAAGAAATATGTATTAGCATAGTTTTTCAATGAATTGCATTGTAAGGACAAATTTTTTCCGCAATAAAATAAATTTTGATTTTATATTATTTATTTATCCTTGCAATGGCGTGTATGAAAAATTGATGTTTGAATATTTCTATTATTAGCAATAATGGATTTGATTCTTAATTATGGAAATGTCGAAAATTTACCATATAAGAAGAGTTTCTCATCGCCTAAGTTTCAGTTGGACAGAAATTTGGATTCACGCAACTTGGTTGCATGATGAATGAGAAATTTCATATTTGGAAATTAGACTAATTCGTTGACAAAGTGTCAAGTGAAGGACTAGGAGATCGAGTACACAATGTTGTGTGTTGATCAAAGTCCACCATAAGAGTTACAAAGACATTCGTCATGATTTACTAAAGGTTTAGTAAATATGATTATACTTATAAGATTAAGTGTAATTCTAAATTGATTGAAAAGGTTTAAATCAATAGTAGAACGAATAAGAAGAATCAAGTAGGCAGAAAGATAAAAGGTTATCCATTCTAAGAAGAAGGGAGAGTACCTTTTATGCTTTATGATAAGTCTTAATGATTAAGAACCATATCTCAATTGGTCCTCTAAGTAAGTCTTAGTACATTTGCATGTCTAAGAAGAGGAATCAAGAATTGAAGAAATGGTCAAATCAAGAAGTCAATCATATTTCGTTCCAAAACAAGTATTAGAGTTAAGATTGTGAAATTGAGTGATAAGTTTTAAGAAGGTTTATGACATTCATCAAATGTGGAAAGTTGTGATGTCTTGGATAAGACAAAGACCAACTAGGACCAATTTATGAAGTGTTTTGATAAAAACTACACTAACTCTTGAATATTTGTTTCTCAAGAAATGTTTATTGACAAGAGAATCTTATATGTCAAGGAGTCAGTGGGAGTCTTAATGGTCTTGAAAGGTTTCAAGAACAAATCTAAATAAACCTCATCGATCATCACTAGCACACGAGTTGAGGTTTACAACCTATCGTGTTGACACTATTTTGTTTTTGTGCCATTCCAATTGAGTTAATTATGCATGTGAGTTCTGTGAGTTCTCATTTGAACGCATAAAAGACAGGCACCTTGATCAATGGAAAGTACATTGATAGGAAAGGGTGAGCTGCTTAACTACTTGGAAGACATGGTGGGCAGCTGTGTTACCATAAGGTAATAAGTCAAGATTAAGAAAGTTCGGTCCATATGAGTTTGAATTTGTCGTAAACTTTGGTTTTGACAAATTCACATGGATAGGAACACATACACCATTAAAATCTAAGTGTCATAAGATTCTCTCCTTCATGAAAATGACTGTGAGGAAATGCTTTCACTAAGAGAGATTTTAAAAAGGATAGTGACTGTGAAAATTGAATTCTCGAATTCGATTATGGTTACGGTATCCCTTTCCATGATTCGAATTGTGAGATTTGGCAATTAGTCTGAATTGTTTAGACACACATATGAGCTATCTAAGGGAAAGGTGTATAAGCTTTGATAAAGGATTATCAAAGAATTAGGTATTAGAAACATGAACTTAAGAAATTCAATAAGTATTGTTTTTCTGGAAGTTAAGCTGGTTTCTGAATACATGTCAAAGCTAGTGGGAGCATAAGTGTTATGTTTATAATAATTATCATGATAGTGGGAGCATAAATGTTATGATTGCATGATTATTATGGAAAGTATTGCAAGTTACCAATATTAATTATAGAAAAAAAAGTCATACTTTGCAAAGTTGTAAAGGTTGAATAGTTGTTTTGCTATAATTAAGGGAGAGAATATTATGCTTCATTTCAAATCTAAAGGCTTAGGTTGTGGAATGTTAATAATTTAGTCAAGGAAACATTGTGTGTTCTCAAATTTCGATTATGATTACGACATTCCTCTTCATAGTTTGAATTTTGAGAACGTAGCACACAAAATATTACGGCAAAAGATTGATAAAGTATCAAATCTTTATGTAAGACATTATGCATCGTGTCCCATACGCTTCGGGTATAGGATCGATTGCAAATGCTATACTATTTGACCATTCTAAAATTTTCCAAATGTCTAGCGCATTTAGAGGGAAAAAGGACAAGAATCGGTTTTGACTAAGATAATTAAACAACTATCAAAGGACAATCCAAAGTTCGCCGAGGATTGGTCGCTTGTGAGTAGTTGGAAGTATAGTATTGGATGGACCATATCGACATTATTATGAATAGATAAGATTCTATTGAGAATGAGTTGACATATGGTAAGTATGGAAAGGTTTCCATATTGGGAGTCGGATATTGAGAATCAATGTCTAGATTAGCAACTTTTATGCAAAAAAATGTTCAAAGGAATGTACTTTGAGTGAGAGACATCATATCTAAAGAATTGTCTTGTAACAATCTCCAATAGAGGATTTTGTAATTTCATTGGCAATAGTCATTGTAACTTTTGCGCTATGACATTACGAAAGGATCATTGCATAAAATGTTAGAATCTAGCATATTCCATAAGTGGCAAGAATTTGATATTCTTTCACTTATGAAAAAGGATTTCGAGTTGTGAAATGAGTATGATTGGAAATGTGTTCATTTGATCTATTTCACAAAGTAAGAACCATAGGTAAACATTGTGTGCATGATAAGAGCATGGGACAAGTGTAATAATTCAAGTAAGAAGTTTATTACCCGAAACAACAAATAATGAGTAATCGATATGGTGATAAATAAAATGTGTTTTATTTATACTCAAAGGTTTGAGGCCATATGGGATTAGTATTATTCTTGTGTTTCACTTTGCATGTTTTGACTTCCTGAATAATTTAATTGGTTAAGAACAGTCAAATTATTCGAACGGGCCACAGCCATTCATACGTTGGAAGTAGGTATGAATAAAGACTGTCGTGAATTGGTGTGTGGATTGTCTAAAGAGCATTAGACATAAGAAAATGTTTGTTGCAACGTTCATGAGTGCTTATGAATGTGATTTGAGCATTGGATTAAACCCACGCTCACTTGGATCACTCCATGAATTGTATCACGAGTAATTGGTGAGACGATAATGTCTTATATTCTTGAAACCGAGATGTGTGAGTTGTATCTTGCGAGTCGGTTGCACATTGATAATATGTAAATGCACCAGTAACTTGGTGTCATAAAACATATTATTGTGTGTGATTCGGTGAGTAAGTGCAAGCGAGCATTGAATCAAAGTTTATCCTTTCCTTTTATCTAAAGTAGGATAAAAGCGATATCTTTGGGCCCCTCGATGATTTAGTGATGACAAACGTAAATGCTCGGCCGGGCTAGGGCTAATTTAGTTTGTTCAATTAGTCAGTCGTCATAAATCGAAAGTCGAGAAATAGTACAGAGAGAATGATTAGAAATCATGCCTCATACGATATCTAGAATGGAGGAACATATGATCCCTTATCTAAAGGACACGCGTATCTGATAGGATCAGAGTTGACAACGGCTTTGGAAAGCTACGATTGCAAATCAAGATCTGAAGTCATACACAGAATAGTTATTAGACTTATCCAAGTAGGAGACTGTTGGATTAGTGTCTAAGTCCATAACTATTTTGGTATGTACTTGACCAGATGGTGCATGGTCCTTTTGGGTTGCCTTCACCAAAGTAACTTGATAGGATGAATTATGGAGAGAAAGGATTAAATATGATTTATTAATATATTATGAGAATAATATATTAAAGGAGAAATCATATTGTTTAACTAATATTAGTCAAGAATTAATAAGAATTAAGTTTGTGACTAAAAGAGATTAATTAAACTTAAGGGACTGGAATTGTAATTATAAGATAACTGCAATTGGGCCATGGATTGCCTTATATTATAAGGTTGGACGAATTCTATGGGGAAACCCATTAGAAATCATCCAAGGCCTTTAAGGAAAGGAGTCCATGGGTTGCTTAGGGCTTAAACATCCAAATTAGGGTTTCCTTGTTAGATAACCCTAATAGCCTCACTATATATAGAACCCTTATGCTCCAAAAACGTGTTGAACTAATGTTCTAGGGTTTCCACACGTTTTTGGTAGCCTCCTTCTCTTCTCTTCTTCATCCTCTTGCTCTTGGTGTTTGTGAACCATAAGAGGAGTGACATTTGTGACTCTAAGCTTTCTAAAGTCATTACAAGGAGGATTTGAGATTGTTATTACTACATAACAATCAAGGTATGATCTAAACCCTAATTATATGTTATATTGATTATCATATGCTAGATCTAGGGTTTATAGTCTTGGATAACTTGCATGTACAATAGAGAAACCTAGATCCAAGCATTAGGGTTTGTATGAGCACATAGGGTGTTCTTATGACCAAAACCCATCAAAAACGGTTGTCACAATCGAATACAATCATTAACGGAACACCGCGAAGCCTCATAATTTCCTTCACGTAAGAATTCGCAAGTTTATCCATAGACCATTTCTCTTTGGCTGCTATATAATGTGCACTCTTATTGAAGTGATCAACGACCACCCAAATTATGTCGTGACCGTTCCTTGTTCTGGGCAGTCTAGTCACAAAATCCATGGTGATGTCTTCCCATTTACCCATGGGTACGGGTAAAGGTTCTAAACTCCCATACGGTTTCTGATGTTGTGCCTTAACCCTAGCACAAGTTACATACTCGGCCACATACTTAGCAACATCGAGCTTCATCGTCGGCCACCAATAATAGGGTTTTAGATCCCTATACATTTTTGTAATGTCGGGATGAATCGAGTACATGGTCTTGTGAGCTTCTTCCATCAGAAGATCTCTTACTCTGCCCATCTTAGGTACCCAAATCCTATCTTCGAATACCTTAAACCCTTGGTTGTTTTTACCGAATACTAACGTTTTTCCCAAACGTTCTTCCTTTCGGTCATTTTTCTCTAAAGCTTCCTCTTGAGCTTTATTTATACTTTCCACAATTGTCGAGACAACTTCAATTCTCAACGCTCTTGGCCTTTCCTTTTCAAGGTTTACCTTCCAACTGAGAGCATCAGCAACAACATTTGCTTTACCAGGGTGGTAAAGTATCTCACAGTCGTAGTCCTTGAGTAACTCTAGACAGCGTCGTTGCCTCATGTTCAATTCCTTCTGATTAAAGAGATATTGGAGACTCTTATGATCAGTGAAAAGTTTGCATTTAGTACCATAAAGATAATGCCTCCGTATCTTTAAAGCAAATACTACCGCTGCCAACTCCAGATCATGAGTGGGGTAGTTCTTTTCATGCTCCTTCAATTGCCTCAATGCATACGCTATCACTTTATCTATTTGGGTCAGAACACAACCTAACCCAACTCCAGATGCATCGCTATAAACTGCGAAGTCATTAACTCCTTCAGGCAATGAAAGAATCGGTGCTTCACACAATCTCTTCTTCAACTTCTCAAAGGCTTCCTTATGCTTCTCATTCCAAGCATAAGTAGCTCCTTTGGGGGTCAAAGCATTTAATGGAGTAGCAATTGAAGAAAAGCCTTGGATAAACCTTCGTTAATATCCAACTAATCCTAAAAAGCTTCGAATCTCTGTAGGACTTTTTGGTTGTTCCCACTTCATTACAACTTCAATCTTTGCTGGGTCAACCATTATTCTTTCTTGGTTAACCACATGACCTAAAAATTGGACTTCTTGAATCCAATATTCACATTTGGAGAACTTTGCATACAGCTTCTCCTTTTTCAGGACTTCTAGCACTTCACGAAGATGCTTTTCATGCTCATGCTTTCTTTTCGAATAAATCAAGATTTCATCTATGAATACTATCACGGATTTATCTAGGAATGGTTTACAAACTCTATTCATCAAATCCATGAAAGCTGCTAGGGAATTGGTTAGTCCGAACGACATAACCAAAAATTCATAGTGTCCATATCCTGTTCTAAACTCAGTCTTTTCGATATCCTGCTCTCTCACCTTTAGTTGATGGTATCCCGACCTAAGATCAATCTTCGAGAAATAGCTCGAACCTTGCAACTGGTCGAACAAGTCATCGATCCTTGGCAACGGGTACTTGTTCTTTATTGTCGCTTTGTTCAGCTCTCTGTAATCGATGCACATTCTCATGGTGCTGTCTTTCTTCTTTACAAATAACATAGGGGCTCCCCATGGCGATGAACTAGGCCGAATGAAACCTTTGTCTAATAACTCCTGAAGTTGTGTCATAAGTTCTTTCATCTCTGTTGGTGCTAATCGATATGGTGCTTTTGCTATCGGCGTCGTTCCTGGTAACAAATCGATACGAAATTCTACTTGTCGATCAGGGGGCAATCCGGGAAGATCTTCGGGAAAGACTTCCGGATAATCACACACCACCGAAATATTCTGCACCTCCTTCTTTTCCATCTTAGCATCAATCACGAACGCTAAATATGATGTACACCCGTTGGCCAAACACTTTCTAGCTTTCATTAGAGAAATGATTCTAGAATTTACTCTGCGTTTGTCTCCATACACCATAAACGACTCCTTCCCTGGCGGGTTTACTTTTACTATCTTCTTTCTACATAATATTTATGCATCATTGGCGCTAAGCCAATCCATTCCTAAAACTATGTCGAATCCATTTAACTCGATAGGCAATAATTCCTCGTGGAACTTATTCCCATCCAAGTCAATGAGGATGTTTTTCATACGATGGCTAACAGGTACAAACTTGCCACTAGCAATCTCGACTATTATAGCATTAACTAGTCTATCTATAGGCAAAGCTAGCTTTCTACCAAATTCATGCGATATAAAGGAGTAATTGGCTCCAAAATCAAACAAAATTTGGGCAGACAATTCGTTTACGAGAAAGGTACCTAAAGCGACATCGACTTCTTCTTTTGCAGCTTCAAGTGTCATCTGAAAGGCTCTCGCCTTCGGCTTTGGTGGAAGATTGGGTTTTGCTGCGTCCTTCTTCTTCTTCTGGCAGTCCCTCAAAATATGCCCTTCTTCATTGCACCCAAAACATACGTTCTTATTGAAGGTGAATTCATTGGCATAATGCCCAGGCATTCCACATTTGTAACAAGTGACTTCCACGCTGCACTTCCCAGCATGTTTCTTCTTACACTTGTCACACCACTTGGCTTCGGCTCCTCCTCCAAATTTTCTCGAACCAGTCTTCGAGAATTTGTTCTTTTTATTGGAACCTGAAGTTCCTTGAAACTTTCTCTTTTCGCCAACTTCAACCTTGCTGGCGGCTCTCCCTTTTATCATATCTTCAACAGACTTGGCAGCCCAGATAGCTGCCTCCAAAATAAGTGCCCGACGTACTGGCACCGCGTACTCCCATGGAAGTCCCTTTGCGTATCTGTCAGTTTTTGCTAAGTCATCTGGGACAATACGCAAAGCAAACTCCATTTTGTCTGTGTAGTTATTTGTATATTCGTCGACGGTCATACTCCCCTTCTTCAACGTTAGAAATTGATTTTCTAACTCAAGCACGTTTTGGGCCGAGCAGTACTTGAGCTTGAAGCATACCAAGAACTCTGCCCAAATTAGTTACAGTGGCTCATTAGGGCCTAGGGTTTTCCCCAAAGTGCTCCACCATCGAGCAGCACTACCCCTGAACTAACATACTGCAAACGTGGTTTGTAACTTGCCTTGGCAATCACAATTCATGAAAGCCAACTCCATTTCCGAGATCCAGTCCATTACTCCGACAGGATCTTCCTTTCCAATGAAGGTCGATGGCTTGCAAGTCATAAAATCCTTATACTTGCACCCATTTCTCTCCATTCTACCCTCGTGGTTATTTCTCCTAACCACAAGTGGATCAGTTTGACTAATAGATCTACTGTTGTTTCCTTCTTCAGATCGATCTACATTCAATTCACGTTGTTCAACAGGAAATGAAGGTCCATCCCTGTTGTTCAGCAACATTTGCCTCAATTCCTCCCTTTTTTCAGCCAACATGGTCTGAATCATAGTTCGTACTCCAGCCATGGTGATGGGTGCGGGTGCAGCTCCTACTATAGGCACCTGTTCCACCACTTGAGGTTCAGGTTGTTGGTTTCTGTTTGCATTTCCCGCTCCACTCTGAGTTCTTGCCATTAAAATCTATATACCGAATAAGGCAAATTTAGTTCTTTATCCTTGTTAGACATGTCAATTCCCTTATCACTCCGAAAAGTTTACATGTTAGTTCTAATCTCGTAATCATACGCTTAGAATCCTACACACAAAAGGTTTCCAGATCCGGTCGACAATAGACCATAGATCTGAACAAATAATAGCATATATGGCAACATATAGCATTTAGCACATAAAGGCATTTTATGCATCTTTCCTAAAATAAACTAGTGCTCATGTCTAAAATATGGTAGACACTCATCTCACAATCATCACTTAGCATTCTACGTTCAAGTCTAGAAATTCTACAATTTCTTAGTTCGCTTAAACTAATACTCTGATACCAACTCTGAAATCCCCTAATTCTCAGCCAGAAAAGACCGATTTAATTTATGCTTTTTGAAATAAAATCAGAGAAATCTTTTTAAAAGATGTTGCGGAATTGGTCCCCAAGATAATACATGATAAAAGTTTATCAAAATCATTGCTTAAGAAATATATAGTTTCATTCCATATCAAAACCTCGGGATTTCATGTTCCGATACATATCAAAAGCATAAACAAGACATTATAAGCCTTTCAATAGTTATTTACAACTACTAGCCTATAATAAAAAATCTCTCATCATCTTCCGACTATGCTCGGGGTCCACTACCTGTAATCATAAAAAACTGAGTGGGTCAGGCTTGGGAGCCTGGTGAGCATATAGGGTTTTCAAACCACAATAATAATATACTTATTAAGTTTACCAATCAACAATAACCCTCATTACCCATTCCCGTTGTCCTCACCTTACGTCCCTAAACACCTATCACAAGGGACCTAGCCTAAGGATTATCATCGGGATGGACACTACTGCTAAGGGGTTTCCTCAGCCACACATGTCCTAAAGGCAACCATAAGGGGGATGGAGTACGCAAATGAACATTTAAGTCATCAACACCTACAAGTTACGAACCTTCTAGTGTTCCACTGGACTGTCTAGAAAGGTGCGTGGTCGTCATATATACTTCACTAGATGACAACAACAACAACAACATCGAGTCCTCTCACCATTTTAACACACATCAGCTATTTCATCTACCCATGTTCTACCCAACATATTTTGTAGATAAAATACATATACAGCTTAAAACTTGTATAAAACATTTATTCAACAGTCACCTCAAATAAACACTTAATATAATTACACATAGCACGTATTTTATAGAAAATACTTCATATCTAGGTGTAAGATGAAAGTGACTACACACTCACTTGTTTTGATGAAAATCGGGCGGCATTTCGTTTCCTAAAACGATCGTTTCTAATAAAACCGGGAGTTTTATTGAGAAACCGGGCTCTGCAAAAGTCGGGCTTCGAAACCGAAAAGAAAAAATTTTCGGGCTTCACGGGCTCTTCGTGGCGTATTCTGGGGCTTATAATTGATATCGGGGCTTCGGGGGATGATAATATGAAAGAAATATGGAGAAAGGGGCTCAAAATGACAAGTTTTTAAAATACCCCCGGGAGGTCTCGCACCACCCTATATATAGGGGCCGAAGCTCCTGATCCAACCGCTGAGAAAAGGCCACGCGTCGCAGATCCGATGGCTCGCAGGGGAGGCTCGCACGAGGGCTGCATGTGCAAAGGCTTGCTGGCTTCCTGTGATTGGACTGAGGTTTAGGTCCGAAGTAGGCATGCTTCGTGGCATTCATCGAGGGTTCGGTCACAAGGATAGTACACGCGTCGGACTGCTAATGGACCATGGTTACTGTTCATGCGAGGGTGACTCAGCAGATTTCGCCATGTGGCTTCGCATCACTCACTGATTTCGGACATGTGTCACACTCTAAGCGAGGGTGACGTGGCAATTGTGACTATGCCAAGTTTCTCGGTTTTTTGTGCAAAAACTTCTAAAATTCATAACTTTTGCATACGAGCTCCGTTATTGACGTTCTTTATATGCACACGTAGCTAAAATTACGCTCTACAACTTCCGTTTATACTTCGTCGGCTAATTTTTGCTTTAATTTTTAAATTATTATTTTTAACATACCGGGACAGAAAATCCGTTAAAAATTCATAACGTCTTCATCCGACGTCCGTTTTCATCAGACTTTTTACCGTTGTGCTACTAATGACGAGACCTTCAATTCTCATTTGGGTTGTGTCGGCTAAAAATCGCTCGATCTAAAATTCGAGTTTTTAGTTGTCTACTACTAAGCTAAAACTTCGAAAAATCATAACTTCCTCATACGAAGTCAGATTTGGGCATTCTTTTTATCGAACTTCTCGGTTTAACGAATACTACGATTTTCGTTTAAATCACTAAGGCTAAAAAGTAGTTTATCAAAAACTCACTTTTTACGACATTCAGCACCGTGCCGGTTTTGTCGCGAAACTTCGACAAGTCATAACTTCATTGTTATAACTCGGATTTTGGTATTCCTTATATCCCCGAAATCCTTGTTTCACCACTACAACTTTATGTAAAGATATCGGGCTTATCTCACACTTTAATTTTGACGCTTATTTTTATTCTTAATTAATTAAACCCTAATAATTAAGCATAAAACACATAATTCACATAATATTCATATAATTCCTTTTCATTTCTTCAAAATGAGTTACAAAGGTTAACCTAGACTATCACGTCAATATAAATGCATAGGCTAGAAACACGAGTGTTACACAATATCCTCTATTCTGAATCCACAACCTATTCAAGCAACTTCAAGGAACGAGCAAAGGTCAACATACCACTAGCTCATAATTCTGAATGTAGAAACTCCCAAGACAACATAAGATTCCTAAGGCCAACTGCACCACACACAACCTTAACCTTAGTGACAATAATGTTCGTCTTAAGGTCTAGAGACACTACCTCTAGGGCGTCAAGTACACAATCTTCATTAGACCATTCGAGTTCCTCGCCAGGATCAGTCCAGTAGCCCATAGACTTTGGTTACCACAAGAACTCAGAATCATACATCCCACAAAGTCAAATACCAATAACGAAGGTCCGCTGGAATGCCAAGCAAGGAACTAAATTCAACTTGGAACGAAGAAACCAGAGATACCCACAACTTTTTAGTTGCAAGAGCCCGTCCAAGATGCCAATTTCGGGACAAAATTCCCTCGAACCGGGGGGGGGGGGGGGGGGGGGGATAATGTGACAACTAGAAAATGTTGGGTCAAACAAAGTCTATAGGGTCTTGTGTACAAGTGTACAATCTTCATTAGACCATTCGAGTTCCTCGCCAGGATCAGTCCAGTAGCCCATAGACTTTGGTTACCACAAGAACTCAGAATCATACATCCCACAAAGTCAAATACCAATAACGAAGGTCCGCTGGACGCCAAGCAAGGAACTAAATTCAACTAGGAACGAAGAAACCAGAGATGCCCACAACTTTTTAGTTGCAAGAGCCCGTCCAAGATGCCAATTTCAGGACAAAATTCCCTCTAACCGGGGGGGGGGGGGGGGGGGGGGATAATGTGACAACTAGAAAATGTTGGGTCAAACAAAGTCTACGGGGTCTTGTGTACAAGTGTACCCACAACATAGGTGTATGTAACTTTGATGCAATAACAATCATTGGAAAACCAAGAAGGCTTCATGATATGATTTTAATTATATATATATATATATATATATATATATATATATATATATATATATATATATATATAAGTGTTATGCATAATTTAAAAACTAATATTGGTAGTAAACACATAAGAGTTTAGCAAGTAAACTAACTGGAACATAAAATCATGGAACTAAAACATTGTTTTATAACTTTTTGCCTAAGTACCACACCCCTTGAAATTTTGGCTTGCTTAGGACCACACAAGGCCTAAATCTCCTACCTAGAATACCCTAGGCTGAAAACATCACCCTAGAACCTTAGTAAGGCCGAAAACACCATGTGTGAAGGAGCTAGAACTGAAATCACCCCCTTAGTGGGTGAAACTCAAACCGAAAACACCTTAAATGAAGACTTAGGACCGAAATCACTAAAGCACAAAGTGATTTAGGTCATAAATGGCCGAAAACGCTTCCTTTGACCCCTTCCTAAAGAGATTTCGGTTAAGGAAAGGGGAAGATAAGGTTTGACTTAAGGATTTGATAGATTAATCTTTTTCAAGACAAGTTTATACCCAATAGAACTCCAAGCAGATAAACGAACAATTATTAACATAAATATCCCATCACTCCTTTCCACACTCTAATAGAACCAAAATCACCATTTAGGAATTCCCCCATTTTCATTTCAACTACCAGAGAACTTCAATTTCTCTCAAAACTCAAGCCTAAGTCTACAAGGATTTTCATCAAAGCATTTTCTTAGATTTTGGTAAGTGATTTTGAGACTTCTTAACATCCTACACATTCTTATGTTTAGCTCATTCCATTTACACACTTTAAATTTTCTAAAACCCTTAGGATAGCATTATTCTCAAGGAAGTTCATCAACTTCATTCAAGTGGTTAGGCTTGAAAATTTCTCAACATCACTTCAAATCAACCCAAAAAACCACTCATGGTGAGTTCATACCCCCACATTTTCATGCTTTTTCATGTTTTTAGGGGGGGGGGGGGAATACAAGTAAAAATTTGTTAATGACACAAATACTTCCATGATCTCATCTTTATGTTAAAAATAAGATATTATTTGCATAAGGTATGAGTATCACTACTTTTATACGATATTTGTGATATATTAGTTTTTTTTATGGAAAGCTAACAAAAACATAACTTATTATATGCTACAAACATCATTAGGAAGAGTACGATTTGGAAAATCTACAAGGTTTTGGAAACTTATACTAAATTATAGCCTTTCTAGTAAAAATGGTTACATTATAGTCATTTACTAATTTGGTGGGTTTCAACCCAAAGATATTATGTTTGTTTTCATATATTTACACTAGACAAGAAAACAACTTTATATTTATGTAATAGAGTATATAAATAGTCTCAACAAACACATAAGATAAATTATAATTGGTATAGTGTGGAAGTCAGAAACCACACTTTCATTTCAGAAGCACCATATAATTATTCAAAGGTATAATTATCTCATTTTACAACAAAAAGGAGTAATAGTTCCCGTGAATCTATTGTTTATCTTGTGAGACGCTCCTTCAACGTACCTACCTAGCGTACACCTTAGGTGACGCATTATAACCAGAGTCTCCTTGAGGGAGAGTGAGACCGTTGTGTATAGATCTATATGGGATTGACAATCCGGCACCTCAGCTGTTCGCTACAGTTAGACCAGCATATCTAGGGTGACAAATGTCTTCCCGCTCCAACGCCTGAAGAACGTCGAACAATCCACTCGTCGTATTAGCATGGTTATAATAACTCATATAGGGATCAACGACACTACTTGGTTACGGGGTAACTTACACTTCAATAGTTTTATAAAAAAGATAAAACTACATACTACTTTCAGCACATCACTACTTCCTTCTTTGGTGGTAGGCTTTATGACTACAATTCATATTTAAGAAAATATTGGATTTTCTCGATACATACACTCTGACATTACAAGGAAATGATACAAGGAATATACATTCACCTAGGTTTTTGAGGATAAGACCTTCAACTCGTTTTAAAGAAAATATCGGATTTTCTAGAAGTTTACAAAAATCATTTTTAACGAAACAGCTACAAATCTTTCTAATTTCAAAATACTTAAGAATTCACCAAATTAATTGTTGACACTTTTCAAAATCACATGTATTCTCAGAAAATCCGTAAACAGGGATTTGAAAACATTTTGTGGGTCGGCGTCGCTGCATCGTGTTCCTACTTTTTGTTTTTTGTATTTAACTTTTGAGTAAAACAAAGTTCTAAACGATGTAAACTTGTATTACCAATGTATGGAAATGTTTCCGTTGCTATGTTTCATTACTATCAAATTGTTATGATCCTGTACATGAAGTCACTTCATCTGCCCCCGGATGTTTCTGCCATTCTGGTTTGGCTGTGTGAGAGATTGATATCAGAGCATTGCTTATAGTGAGCTAGTATATCAAACCATACAAGATATAAAACTATATATACAATAGGACTAAAACCATCTGACCAACAGTTATACTTTTAAATATAATAATATTTCATAGAAGTATACATACATACATATTAGAATAATGTCATAATAAGGACAAAAAAAAGTATTTAGATATGTTGGACACTAAAGTTAAGCCTAGACAGTTATGTAATCTTATATGGAATAAATATACCATGATCACCTATATTTATTTGAGATACGAACAACATGTGTTTGGGAGTGATCGTGGTGTTGCAACAAGTCTAAAACTTACCAACTCTATATAAAAAAGGAAACTCTAGAACTAAACGTAAAGCTTAAAATACTATAGGGGTATTTTATGATACTATAAATAATTCATGTGAAAACTAAAGACCCTTACCGACAGGCCTATAGTTACTTAGTGTATACGTTAAGGTTATATATAATTTAGATTTTATAGACTTAGAGTTTGTGATCTTGCATTACTTCCCGTTCCTTGTTTCGTTGTGGTCTTAGAGTAGGATCACTTATTTGAAGGTCTATACGATCTTAGTTATATACAACTTGTATACAATACATCATTATAGGAGGACCCGGTAAGGATCACACCATAAAAATTTTCATTAGAAATACATCGATTAATATCATAAATCCTTTATATGTCCCTATTCTCGCACATACAACATGGATGAATTTCACCACAAAGACCCAACTACCATGTCATGGTAGCCAACTGATGGAATGAGGAGGTGCCAGAAGAGGTTCATGAGGAGAACCCAATAGTGGGTCCTGAAGAATATCAATAGGTGGACTAGGAAGGGGAGGATTCTAATGAGGAGTCAGACGAGGATGAAGGTGCTGGAGAGATCCTTAGCGAGCCTTACCATATCAGGAGCAGGAAAGAGACCCTTTCACCTCCCTCCTCCCAGGTACATAAGCATCCAATAGGATTCCTCTTGGGATGAACATACCTAGTATGAAAATATTGCCCATGCAAGGGCAAGCTTTGTTGCCGACATCTACCTTGTCCAGGATGCACCACCACAAAGGGCAACCCAGCTACATGCCTGGGCTATAAGAGACGACAGACAAATCCACATTAGGCATGTACCCACTACACCATACTCTGGGCCCCATCACCCTCACGAGTCAAGCACTACCTCTATTGCTACCACAAGTGGCCCATCGAGGCACCCAGGTTTAGGCTCTCCATTATCAAGTAATGGAGATTAGAGACGAATCCTGGAATGCGGCAATGCGAATTCGATGCATCCGCAAAGAACAAGAACACCATTCAGGAGCTATACTGAAACAACAAGCAGAGCCGGAGGGTATTACGAACCGTATACACTCCTTAGAGGAGGAAGTGGCCACCATGAGACAACAGATCCTTATAGCTAAAGCTAGGGCAGCCTTAGCAGAATAGAGAGTGGAGGAGGTCACTCACGAAATGAGTGAGTGATATGGTTGGGCACCTTGTGCGCCATTTTGGCATATTGTAGACTAACATAGCCGAGTGAGTTAGTGAGAACACTACTCACACTATGTCTTAGATTTATTACATCTTTCATCGCAACTAGTAGTAGTAAATCAAGAGAGGTACGCCCTCCAAGACCCATGTGACCAGAGGCAACTTAACGTATTAATGATTACATCTTGTTTTGATAAACTTAACGTTCATTCAATCCCTACTAGTTACCTCCATAAGTATATATATATATATATATATATATATATATATATATATATATATATGAGATACAACTAGCAACGACCATAGTTACTTACGAACCCGTTTAATACCATACAACAGAATCATGCCGCAACAAGGAAGTAACCAGCCTACCAGCAAAGCACCAGTTCTACAAATGGACCTCACTAAGTATCAAGCGACCATAACAGCCGTTGTGACATCCATCATGGCACAAATTAACACTATCAACACAAACGGAAACGAGAGCGGTGCCAGCAGTACCAACCCCGGTGGCAACCAAGGACACCAGCAGGTGTGTTCCTGTAAGGAAACCGCAAATCACAAACCTAAGAACTCCCAAGACAAAGGAGAGGTACTAGACATGAAAACAACTTTATATTTATTTAATAGAGTATATAAATAGTCTCAACAAACATACAAGATAAATTACAATTGGTATAGTGTGGAAGTCACAAACCACACTTTCATTTTAGAAGAACCATATAATTATTCAAAGGTATAATTATTTCATTTTACAAGAAAAAGGAGTCGTAGTTCCCGTGAATTAATTGATGCTCTTGTGAGACGCTCCTTCACCGTACCTACCTAGCGTACACCTTAAGTGACACATTAGAACTAGAGTCTCTTTGAGGGAGAGCAAGACTGTTGTGTATAGATCTATACAGAATTGACAATCCCGCACCTCAGTTGTTCGCTACAGTTAGACCAGCATGTCTAGGGTGACAAATGTCTTCTCGCTCCGACGCCTGAACAACGTTGTACAAGCCACTCGTCGTATTAGCATGGTTATAATAACTCATATAGGGTTCAACGACACTACTTGGTTTATGGGGTAACTTACACTTCAATAGTTTTATAAAAAGATAAAACTACCTATTACTTTAAGCACATCACTACTTACATTTTTTGTTTTAGGGTTTAAGACTACAATTCATATTTAAGAAAATATTGGATTTTCTCGATACATACACTCGGACATGAAAACGAAAAGATACAAGGAATATGCATACATTTAAGTTTTTGAGGATAAGACCTTCAACTTGTTTTAAAGAAAATATTGGATTTTCTAGATGTTTACAAAAATCGTTTTTAACGAAACATCTACAAATCTTTCTTATTTCAAAAATGCTTTTGAACTCACCAAATTAATTGTTGGCACTTTTTAAAATCACATGTATTCTCTGAAAATCAGTAAACAGGGATTTGAAAACATTTTCAAGGTCAGCATTGCTACATCAAGTTTATACTTTTTGTTATTTGTATTTAACTTTTTAGTAAAACAAAGTTGTAAACGATGTAAACCTGTATTACCAAGGTATGAATGTTTGTGTTGCTATGTTTCATTACTATCCAATTGTTATGATACTATACATGAAGTCACTCCATCCGCCTCTAGATGTTTCCACCGTTCTAGTTTGGGGGTCTGACATTGTTAAGTTACTACTAGAAAACAGCCCTTTAATGAGATGTGAAAAATGACACACATTGATAGAGGACACGTATTTGTGCGTGTCCTAAAAAATTATGTCAGATTTCCAACATTTGAAAGATAGAGGACACACATTTGTGCACACCTTAAAATTAGTGTCCAACAAAAATACGAAAGGCACATATCATAAAAAGCGTGTCATGTTAATGTGTCGTTTTATAATTTTTTTTTATGAATGCGCGTTCTCCATTTTTTAATAGGCAAGCGGGAAATGAAATCCCAAAAAATTAAAACCCTGCTTGTTGCATCTCCTCCTTCTCCTTCATGCTCTGTCCCTTTTGTTTATCTTAAACCCTACTTGAATTTCACCATATAATTCATCCTCTCCACCAACCGACAACCTTCACTTTCTACTTCTCCTTTTCTCTGTAAACCCTAATCTGCCTCCACTACTACTGAATCCATTTTGTTTATCCTAAAGGAATAATGCAACCAAGATCGTATCTCAGATCAAATACTTCAGTGTGGAGTTAACCCTGACACATCAGGTGCAACTCGATACTCTCTCTAGAGCTATCCACGACAACCTCGAACTCACTGCAAAAGTCCTCTTCTATAGTCGTTGGAACATCTACAAGAACCTACAGATGTCATGGAAGATGAAGATGGTCGAGAAAAAGATATCGTGCAAGAACCTACAGGGCCCACTTCATGCTCACATCCTCCCTGACGTGCATCACATGATATTCCAGACCATTGAGCGATTTGATCAACTTGAGGGCTCTACTCGGAGGCTGGAGCAGCGGCTCGGGTCCATGAAAATTGGAGGAGACGGTGAAGGATGGTGGTTGGAGGAGGCGATGAATATCATGAACGAGGAGGAGCAATGTATGGGTGGTTTTAGCCAGAGAAATTTGCAGAGAAGATGAAGTGTAAAGTACGTTAGCTTCTGAACACCTTTGCTCCTAACTTTCTTTTCCTTTTTTTGCTACCTCTAAAGTGTTCAACGGAATGCTTCTATGGTGTTTCTGCTTCAGGTTACTTTAATAATGAGATCTTGTTCGTGACTGTATCCTAGTCTCCGAATGAACAACAATTAAGGTAAGATATTTGGGGGTTTCTTTCAAGAAGCAAGTTCAATATACATCAACTAAAGTTTACTTGGTCTCAAATGCTTCTTGCCCAGGTTGTTACTGTAAGGTGCGCCTTTTGTATTAGAAGAAGCTCATTATTATAAATTAAAGGAGCTTTATTCTTGTTAATCAATTTGGTGGTGTTTGGTATGATGAAATCTCCTGATCCATTTATTAACTTGTTTTGACTAGACCTGCTTATTGATGTAACTGGCACACCAGAGCATTATGCTGGATTAATTGCTCTAGGTCTTGGTTGCATCCATTGCAGGTCTTTGTCTTTTTATGTTGTGTTTTTAGTGAACTTAGTTGTTTTCTCATAATTTATTTTTTTATTTTCTAAAAGCAAAAGATTTATCATTCTCATGTTGTATGCAGCACAGGAGGAATGGCATTATCAGGTTTAGTTCCATCCACTGTGCATTCTATCTCATCACTAGCTAAGAGTTCAATAGCTAACTTATAAGTATGGGCTTTGCATGGATTTCTTCGAACAATAGAAGTTGCAGGCTTGTCCTATGTTTCACAAGTTCAGGTACCTATCCTATTGTTTCTATACAATTCCTACCTTTTTCTCTAATGTAAAAATAAAAATAAACACAAACTAGCTGTAACTAAAACGATTTGGACTAGGAATTAATATTTATTATATAATTTCTCATTCTCTTGTAGGCAACACTTGGCCTTGCTATGGATATCCTTTTTTCTGAAGAGAATGGATCGGTTGTGCCTTAGCAAGGAGCAGGTCGCCTCATAAATTCAATAGTGGCTGTTCTTGGTCCTGTATGTGTTGAATTCTCGATTGCTTTTTTAATCACACCTGTATAAACGAAAATTTGTATGAAATTCAACATAGTTATTGATACTGCTGACTACCAAATCTAGTTTCCTATCACATGAAACTTCCAATTTGCCTCTATAATCAAATAAAGGTTCAATTACATATATTATTCACTAATTACTAATCAGATGCGTTCCATATGATTGTTAATGGTGATAGGATTCTGATTTTCTATAAGAGTAATACAAGAGGCAACAACGGATCCTATAACTCCAATGAAAAGGGAAAATGGAGATCAAATGCAATCTAGCCCAAATTGGAAGGTTAAAATGCTATATGATGGTGATTGTCCACTTTGCATGCATGAGGTATGCAGTTGTGTATATACAAAGCCATGATTTATCAATTCGAGCACAATGAAGATCATTATTTAAACTTCATCATGTTTCTTGTTGCTAGGTTAGCATTCTAAAGGAAAGGAATAAGAAGTATAATGTAATCAACTTTGTTGATATAAGTTCAGACATTTATTCACCAGAGGATAATCAAGCCCTAGACTATGAAACTATATGTTAGTAATATCTTGTTCCATTCTTTTTGTATGATACACATCCAATTCATTCAAGTACTTTAGACAAGGGTAATATGGGAAAATTAGAAAATAAAGAGAATCTTATTAATGGAGGGGCAAATTAGGTATTTTGCTTAATACACTTTGTTATGAGAGAATGTTTATAAGAGAGAAATATATTATTTTCATGCTGTAAGGTTTGTTAATTCAATTATATAATTCATAAAATGTTTTTAATTTCCTATTGTTATATGCACTTACTAAATTATTTGTTTTCTACAGTCTGTCATTGCAAAGATAAGAACACAATAAGAAACAGCAACACTAAAGTTCAAATGTCAAACAAAGAATATTAATCTTACTTTAACTTATATGGCTTTTAATGAGTTTTATTATGGAATCTATTAGTGCTATCACTGCACTGTTGGGGATGGCAATATGCAATCTTTCAACAGATGATGTGAATGATATACTTCTAGGGAGCTTGATGAGTCTGAAGTCACATGTCTGCTAGGAAAAGGGTAGGTATTCCTTTTGACACTACTATGTATCAAGATAATTTCACAACTGATCATATAAGGAAAGCTCCATTTGACTTCTTTCATTATTATAGCGAATCTACGTATTAAAATGGTGTACTTGAGAATACGTGATGAAAAACATAATTATTTCTAGGCATGTTATATGAGAAATCCTGGTGGTAGTTCATTTATGGAGGTATTGGTAATGTAATCTGATTTTTTTATTTTTATTTATCTTCAAAGATTGGTTGTCTAGTGAGGCATGTGAAGACTGATCACCTCTTGTTTGAAAGTTGCATAGCCCATATACCATCTCTTAATGTTATGATTCAAGTTCTGACTTTGAGAAATTACCTTTTTTTTTCTTCAGATTTGAAGCATCTTATGGAGTTAATTAATTATTTTGTGTAAAATGTAGTTGGAAAGTTTAGGGAATTGGACGATGGATGATGTAGCAATTGAATGAAAGGTTAAAAAATAAGAACACGATAGAAATATAATGATTTGTATATTTTTCTTAATGAAGCTGTAAGTTATCAAGTAAAGAGAGTTTTCTTAATTGACAAACATCTTTTTCTAAGAAGTCAACATTGAAGTTAAAGTTGGTTTTTGTCTATGTGGGCAATTTTCCCACTATAGGTATTTATATGTATTCAGTCATTTCATCAGTTTCAAATCCTCAAATAATCCATTTCATTTGTCAGGATTTATTAGGCTTGCAACAAGCATACACAACACACCCTACAACAGAGGAGACGATTAATGATCCCACAAATCTTAAACATTTATGGCAATTCCGAAATAGTTTGTGTTTTATACGTTTGTTCTTATTTGGATTAGGAATATTTGTTTTTCTAGTTTGACTGATGTTAATAAACTAACAATAAATTGTGATTTGTTTTGAATATTAGTACATTTATTTTATGAAATGGATTGTTTTGTTATATAAGTATTTTATTTTGCATTATGAGACTTTAAATGTGTTATTTAATTTGAAAATTAGTAAATTTATCAAACATATATATATTTTTAAAACATTTAAAATTATGACACGCAAAAATGTGTGTCATCTTTCTTTATGACAGGGGCTTTAACGGTACATAATGTGAGTCGTAAACACGCATCGTAAATTTACGTCATGTAAATGTGTGTCATCTTCCTTGACACACATTGTGTGTCGTAAGCGCACGTCGTAAATACGTGTTGTAAATAGACGATGCGCAAAAGCGGGTCATCTCTCGTTATGACAGGGCGTTCCTTGGCACGCATTTGCGCGTCATCTGACCATTTTACGACGCGCATTGCGCGTTGTAAAAGGCTGTTTTTCTAGTAGTGAGTTGAATAAAATTATAGTCATATATTGTATGGTATGAAACAGGAAAACATTTTGAAATTTGATTATAAGCATTGTAGTCTTGCCTAGGTGTTAAAATAAGACTTATAAATAATGTTTAGTTCGAGTTCAGTTGAAAGATTTATAGATTTACCGGGTATTGTAAATATAAAACATTGCCAGGAATGTTGGGACGATTACGGGTATTACAATTTGTTAGTTATACCCTAAGTCTTAAGGGGGATGTTTAGTTCAATTAAGTTTGGACAATAAGTAGTTTTATATTGGGACGTACGTAGGATTTAAACGGAGTGTAATGCTCTTTTTCTCAGGTGCTACTTGTGTTGTGGTACTATTATATGCCAGAGAGTACTATTATGTGAAAATTCCTTTTTAACACTATCACGTGTTAGTATATGGGAGCGTACTGAGTAATATAGTAGTATTCCCCTTCTTTTCTTTTGATGAGTTGTGTGTGTCAGCATTTCCCTTTTCATGTTGATCATATATGCTTCGTGACTCGGACTGGTACTAGGTATGTATGAGTCATCTAATCGTGTGTTGGATCGGGTGCGTTGGAGGACCACTGCTAGGCAAGTCTTAGCAATCTAGCGGGTCTTGATGAATCACGTTATTCAGGGTGATTGGATTGTGTGTTCATCGGTGTACTCCATTTCTATCATTTGTTGTATTTTTTATCCTTATCTTCTTCCAAGGAATCTCGGAAGCAACTTGTTGTTCACAATGACCTTTCTGATAAATCTCGTGAGGTTGTTGTACATGGATAATATGTGAGGATCGACGAGACATGTAACTGAGGATAGATTGCCTTAGAAGATATCTAGGTTATATGATATTGTTTGGTAATAGTTGGTTTTGCGGGTTTAATAATTATAAATTATTATCATAATAATATTGTGAGATTGAAAACCTTATGTGTCTCACCAGGTTTCCCAACCTAACCCAGTACATTTACATACATCAAGGTAACAATGTTAAGACTGTTGGAGGTTTGAATAGGATACTGAGTGATTAAGAATAAGACATGCAATAAAGTTCAGCCCATAGGTCTTTACGATGTAACTATGTTGTCCGTTGATTATGACATCCATAGAGTTTTGTATTTTGAAACAACATCTTTATTTATAGATTTTTTTAATAAGACGAAACAGTTTCCGCAGAATGTTTTATTTTACTGGAATTTTCTGCAAACAGAGATGTTATGATTTTTCAAAGCATAAAGAAAAAGTTTTTTTTGTTCTGGAAAAATAGGGGATGTCATAGATTCCTAAGTGCCGCCAGACAAAGAACACTCGTACACATAGTGGCAAAGTACATACCGACATTCAGAACGTCAAAGTTTGTTCTTCAATCCACAACATCAACTTTCTGCAATCAAAGAAACCACAAACAAATCAGGTTGAATCAAGCATAAAATAAAATCAAAGATAAATAATTTGGAAACATAATTACAACATAAAATGAGTTAGTGCATTCAATAGTCAAGGGCTTTGCACCTAAAACATTCAATAGCCAAATACTTGTTGTGAATTTCAATTTAGATTCTGTCATGTACTTGTACCACTTATACAATAAATGAATAAATTTTGAGACATACGACACCTAAATACTCATTAAATCTAAAAAAAAGTAATTTCATACTATAATTTTGGTGCCATCTCAACACGATATGACAAAGTATTGAAGTATCTGGTGACCATAAGACTCGTAAACTATAACTTGTACTAACCAAACTTCTTACCCACCATTAGGCCTGGCAATGGAGCGGGTTTTGACCCTGATCCGATCCAAACCCTTAACAATTATACGGGTTTGGAGCATAGTTTTTGATCCGTTTACCCGTTAACGACCCATACCCGCTAACCCTTTTATTAAAAGGGTCGGGTATGGATCATCACCGATCCGATCCGTTTATAACCCGCCCTATATAAATTTTAGAATTATACATTTATATTATATATTTCATAAAGTTTACATTAAATTCCAATCAAAAGTCTAAAAGGAAAAGGCCAAAAACTAAACTGTTTTTACATAGGACTCGAGGACTCAACTTCTAGACTTCTAGTCTTCTCCCAAGAGCCATGATTTCATTTCATTTATATATCATCATGTAATCACTAATTTCATTTATAAATCAATAAGGTCATTTATCAACCGGAAGAAAGTTTGTAATTCTTATTCCCTATCAATGCAATCGACGGTCAAAAACCAATCAGAAGTAACTAAATTAATGATTTTAATTCCAATAGAAAGTCCTCGAGTACATAATGCGTTTTCTAAATCAACACTTAGTTTTACTTAATAAATGTGATTTTATGATTTAAGTAAAATGTGTTTGATTATTCAAAAAACCTACGGGTTACGGGGCGGGTTTGGATATCTACTGATTCGGTGGATAAGGGTGTGGGTTTGATTATTCAAAACCCTGCGGGTTACGGAGCGGGTTTGGATCGGATTTTAAAATTTGTTAAAAGGGTTTGGATCAAGGTCGATTCGCTCCAAACTCGTCCCATTGCCAGGTCTACCCACCATAGATATGTTAAATAGTCAAGGAATAAAAAAAATTTGAATTCGTCTTATGGATAATATGTCAGCTGTTGTTAACTACCATAACACAATATGACGTCATCCTCGTGTGGCTGCATAAAAGCAATAAAAAGATGTATTAGTAGTCGGGCTCCATGAGTGCAATATCAATAGCAAAAAATTCAAATCCATTCTTTTGGCATAAGGAATGTAAAATGGAATGATATTTAATTAACCTCTTTCAATAAGAGCTCAACCTGGAAATTTTATAATCACTAATAACCTAAAATTCCAACCTACCAAATCAAATGTTGAAGAAAGTATTTTTTTTCAGGAAGGCATTAGGCATTATCTTCTTTACATTAATAACAGAAACACCATTTAGTATTTGAGATATTTTTTAAACCTAAAGATCACTAAAATCTGAAACTGTCACTACAGGGAAGATTAACTTAATCAAGAACATGGCTTCTACTGCACCATTTTCAGTGACTAATGAGTCCTTAATCCTTATTTCAAGAATTTTTTAGGCAGCCAAAATTCCATAAAGGGTTGATAATTCAATTATGTTAGATTTCATGAAGCCAGATCCCAAAAGGAAGTGGGAGGCTGCTAAAGTTACATAAAGTAGTCTCAAGGAGAAGTTAGCACCATATGATGCATAGTGTACGATGCATGTTGGATTAATTTCTCATCTATTTGTATCCAGTTTACCAATATCCAGAGCCAGCTTTCCATTCCTGCAAAAAAAACACACACACACACACAAACGTCTTTAAAACCATAGAGAGGCTCTACAACCCGGAAAACCAAAAAAAATAGATCATAAGTAATTAACATAGTACAAGTTTCTTACTAAAGGAACTCAAAACTGAGGAATGATGTAGCATTGGGGATAGCAAGGGGGACAAAGAATGCTGAGACTTTATATAACCGTTGTCTCAAATTTCTTCTGTTGAAATTAGAAATCTATTCAAACCACATACATCAAAACAATTTCCATTGACTCATCGCTATCGTCAAAAATCCCAAAATAAGAAAAAACCTAAATCGAAATTTGAACAGTGATGTGCCTGAAAACATAAGCGTAGAAGGGATTGTTGCATACCAACGACACAACGACAATAAAAGAATCGGTTTTCTGATAAAAAAAAAATCAGGTTAGGTTATTCGTTTCTTGCCTTTTCAGCAATTTTCGATGTAGGGGAATAAATGAAGGTCAATAGCGAACATAAGTGGGTCTAGAACTACCTCAATTAAACCAAACATGAAACAAGAAACATTATATTTCATAACAAGAGTGGTCATCGTGGAATGAAATCGATTGTAGAAAGACACAGTTGCATCCCTGTATACCGTAATTGGGTGGGAGACGATGACCCAATACTTAGTCATCTGGATCAAGAAGAATGGTAGGAGAACACGTCTTAGTTGCAAGCCGATGAGTTGAATTGTTTTAGCCTAAACCAATGAACAGTCAGCTGATTACTGTTCACAAGTCAAAGGTGTTTTAATAATAATAATAATAATAATGTTTAAAATTTATAAAAATCCACCCTAATAAATGAAAATGTTATTGCCACTTGTCATTCTCTCATTTAATTGGCCACATGTCATTTTGTCATAATTTTGAAATATCTTTATTTTCCACTTGTCAATTATTTCATTATTCATTTTCACAATATCATTAATTTAGTTTCCATAAATTAAACCTACTATAATAACTATTAATTTCAAATTTCAAATTTGAAGTTTCAATTTCAATTTCAAATAAATGTACACTTTAAACATTTGTATTTAACATTTTATTATAACAACTCGTTTAGTACACGGGTCTAACAATTAAACACATAATTTTAGATAATTTATTTTTTTTGCATTTTTTTTTCATAATTTTCACTTATTTCATATTTCAAATTCAAATAAACTTCTCATTTAATCACTCATATTTAACATTATGTTTTAATTAACCGGTATAATATACGGGTTTCACAACTAATAAATAATTAAACAGAAAAAATTACATGGATATCATTTCAATGTTAATGGGTAATTCTATCGACCTTTGTAATTGGCTATTCCTTTATTGTAATTCTATCGACCTTTGTAATTGCCTATTCCTTTACTGCTTCTAACCCTTGCTTCTAACCCGAATTTAACGGGTAGAATGATAGTTTATAGACTAAAATTGTTAGGAAACTATTGATATTAACCCCACTTAGAAGCCAATGTTAAAATTTGATTGTCGGTCCAATGATGGACCATATTGCTTCTAACACCCCAAGAATTTACGATCTGCACATTATTATGGGCAAGTGCCTATCATTTTCAAAAACACAATCCTTACAAATACAATTTCATTTTCTTATACTCAATCACAAGACAAAAATAAGGGTAGAGTCGTACGCAATGACAGACCTGTTTTGCTTTTGTTTTCTTATAGTGAATCATTGTGTTTTGTTTTAATTAGTTTCCTCTTGCCCACTAGTGACTACCAAATGGCCGTACCATTATTTAATATTCTTGGCGACCACTGTAGATTTGTCTACTTAATAATAACATCATAAACATCATTATTAATATAAAAGAAAATTAATGCCATTCATGTCGGTTATTAGTTTGTCATGCGACTTGAAACATAATATCATGATTAACTTTTACTTATTAATTTTTTTCGACGACACAAGCATATATATATATATATATATATATATATATATATATATATATATATATATATATATATATATATATATATATATATATATAAAGGTTGTAGAAATCGGCCTTGGTGGTCGATTAATCGTTTGGCGGCTTTAAATCGATTACGATTAGGTTGTTTGACGTAACTTGGTCAAAATCGGTCATTTACGTTTCCTTTATATTTTAGCACTTTGCATTTCCGCAACTAAAAATGTAACAAATCTAACTTATTATTGTTGAGCTTTCATCATCCTTTGAGATTAACTTATTTCACAACTATAATCTTCTATTAACGTTTGTTCAAGTGTTTCCCCAAGTTTTTCTCTCAACAATTAGTATCAGAGCCAAAGTGGTTGTTTTTTAAACGAAAATATGATTTTTAAAAGCCTTCTATACCACTGAAGCTCATTTTTTCTCTTAAAAAAAAGGAAATGGCACAAGCTTTATCACTTAACGTTTCCAACAGTGTTGGTGGTTCTAACCGAGCCCCAATACTTGTTGTAAGCGAATATACCACTGGTCTCAAAGAATGAAGAGGTATCTAAAAAGACTTGTTAGAGATGTATAGATACATGTAGAAGAAGGACCTCATGTTCCTATTCTCATTCATGTTCAAGCTTATGGTGCTCAAGCTAGACTAGGTGGAGGTCAAGTTGTAATGAATCATCCCACTAAAGATGATATTGATAAGATTGAAAGTGATGATGTTGCCTTCTATGAAATCTCATGTGGAGTGGCCCTAGAAAACTTTGACATCATCATCAACTGCAAATCAGCCAAAGAAATCCGGGATGTTCTCAAAAACTTGTATGAAGGTTTCGATCAAGCTCAAGACAAGAAACTCATCACCGCACTCAACGAGTTTAACAACTTCAAAGCCCATCCAGGTGGGAGTCTTGAAGACTCATTCAAATGATTTGATCTTATTGTCATAAAGTTATCGAATGTTGGCACCGTCTGAAGCAATCATGAAACAAACCTTCAGTTTTGCAATTGTTTGTGTAAACATTGGACTACGACAAACATGATAGTCCAAAGAGATAGGAAAATTCACACACTGTCTCTCTTCAAGTTGTATGTTGAACTCCATGCATAAGAATCAATAGTGCTAAAAGATAATGTAGACTTCGAAGGTCCACTTGCTCTCAAAGTTCAAACCCCTCAAAGAAAAACCACCCAATCTTATAAATCATATCCACTCTCATATGACAACCCACTGCAATCCTATGAAGCCGATACAAAATATGATGATGAAGAAGAATTTCAAAATGCCATCGCCCTAGTTAGCCAACAATTCAATAGGCTACCACCAACCTTTTTTCGTAAAAATCAGCAATTTACCAAACCACCCTTCAACCGTAACTTCAATCCGCAAAACAATCATTCTCGATATCCCAAAAACCCTCACCAGTCTCCGCAATCACAAAACACTCATCAACACAGAGAGGCACCGCAGTCCATCAAGTGAATTGACTCCAGTACCTCAACAGAAGACAAAAATGATGTTATTATCTGTCACAAACGCAACAAAGAAAATCACTTTGCTAAAGACTGCAAAGCTAGCGTTGTGAAAGATAAAGCCTTTTATCTGAGAATGGCTCAGGAGATGGAGGAGAAAGAAAAGACAATGGCATATGTAGCCCATGTAAAGAGGGATCATCAAGTGTGATCTTCCGGAGATGAAAATGAAGATGATAACAACATCAAGGATAAAGGAAAAATCTACATGTTGGCGATTGCTGATGAGGATGGATCAACAAAGCTGGAGAAAAACTACTACTTCATTGCGTAAGATGGAAATCTAAGCATAATCGAATAGGTAAAACTCATGATCCAATCTAATAATTACAACATGAATGAATGTCAGCCCTTCTTGGAGAAAATTAATGAAACTTGTGTTGTCGTCCTTTCAGACTATAACAAGGCATTAAATGAGAAAAACATAGCGTCCCAAGAAATGATTCATGTGAGAGGAGGACTAGAATATAAGAGACTCAAAGCTGCCATGTTAGAGAAGGACTTAATATTAGAGAAAAATGCTAGGATGTTGTGTGAAACCTAGTTAGGGATAGCCATAAATCTATGGTACTTGGTCCAAAACGAAAATGTACGCTTAAATCTTTTAATTGAAAAGTTGTTTAATGAATATGAGGCTATTGAAAATCTTGTGAATAATGGGACTACAGATAATACATACAATTGGGGATGGTCCAATGGGTTTTCAACCACAAAGGACTCATCACCTCGATTTAACCAAGACCGTCCATATGCCCCTCCAGATCGAGAGCTTCATTTCCCTTTCAATGACAAAACATTCTCCGAAGACATAAGATGTCACTTCGGTAGGCTTTATGAAATGAGTAACAATTTTGTTATTGAGGATATTCTCTCCGAATCCTCAGATTCCATACCAATCACTAACACAAATTGTCCCAACTCTCAGTCATCCTCTAATGCAGACAAAGAAGTTTTAGAAGGACCAGACTTATCCAATGATTGTCCATCTTTACCTTCCTTAAAGTATCCAAACAAAAATCCATCCTTGACTTACTTTATGGTAGTCCAATCATCCTTACCACAGACCACAGACAAAAGTACAGTAACCATTCAGCCCATTCATCATGAATTACCAATGAAAATTTTGAGTTTGGTCAATGTTCACAAAACCCTGAAATCTATAGTTCAGATGATTCCAACCCTTGTTTTTCGAAACAGTCAAAAACTCTCAACAAACTGCAGTTGAATATTTCTAACTGCGGTTCTCCAAAATCTCATACAAAATTCACTTTCAAAGAGCATCTCAAATCTAGAAAGTGGGATGATAAATACAAAAACAATTTCAAACACACCAAGGTTTCAAAACAAAAGAATTTAGAAAAACCCATCAATGACAAAAATCTTTTGAAAATCACTACAGTCAAAGAATCAAACAAAAAGGAGTGTAAAGTAACAAAAACTTTTCCAAACTCTCCTGCAAAATCCCAAAAGGAAGTCACATCATTTCAAAGGTATATTTTTCAAAATTATTCCTTAAAAGATCCAAAATGGAAAGGCCTTTTGCCAACTCCCAAGTCTTCAAAGTCACCTCAGTCACTTCTTAAGTCAAAAACTTGGACAAATTCACGTGTAAAATTTTTTTCAAGTCCCAAGGTTTCTGCAGCCAAAAGTCACTCATGGACCGGACAAAAGAATCATAACACACCCTTCGAACCGTTGAGCAAATCTGGTGTCTGGATAAAACCTCTTTCTTCTTGACTTTTTCTTTTGAAAACATCACATCCAACTCAACCTCGTAACACTCCTAAAGTTACCAAGTACCTAGGACAAGGTATAAACTCGAACACGTAACCTGTCCTGGTAACTCATGTACATGCATCATGTAAGAAAAATTCCAGTTTGTCCTCAGGTTCCAAATTCGTTTGTGTGACCAAACTAACCAATTAATTTTGTAGGCAATGTGCAACGAGGAACAAGAAGGGGAGTGGTTAATTGATAGTGTATGCTCCTTGCACATGACCGGGAGGTTAGAGTACCTTCGCGATTTCAGGCCTATATGTAATGGTGGACATGTCACATTTGGTAACAATGCAAATAGAATCATTCGAGGTTATGGTGTTTTGAATACGAGAAATTTCTCAATTCAAAAGGTTGCTTATGTTGAAGGTCTCAAGCATAATCTGATAAGTGTGGGTCAATTATGCAAAGTTGGTCACGAAGTTGAGTTTGATAGTGAGTATTGCCACATTTTGACAAGTGATAGAAGCACCTGCTTGATTAAGTCTAAATCCGAAGTTACAATGTATCCGTTGGATGTCTTATTGATCATTGGGAAACCGTAGTTGTGTTTTCTATCCAAAGTCAGGTAGTTGTGGAACTGCAAGCTAGCTCATCTCAACTTCCGGTATATCAATAACTTGGTCACCGAAGAACTTGTCGATGGTCTTCTTATTCTGAAATACAACAATGACTCTCTCTACCTAGCGTGTGAGTATGGACGACAAACAAAGGGAAGCCATCCAATGATTATCGATTCTTCAATTATTGAGCCATTGGAGTTACTTCATATTGACCTTTGCGGCCCATCTACCGTAGCCAGTCTTCATTATAAGAAATACATACTGGTTATAGTTGATGACTATACTCGTTTTAGTTGGGTCTTCCTCTTGAGACTCAAATCAGATACACCGCAGGTCTTGATTAACTTACACAAAGAAATTGAGCTCCAAATCAAGCTACCAGTAAGAAGAATAAGTGAAAATGGAACCGAACTCAGTAATCAGCTCTTGAATAGTTTCTTGTTTTCAAAGGGCATAAGTCACAACTTTTCAGCTCCCTATACACCGCAACAAAATGGAGTTGTAGCGCGAAGGAATCGTACTTTGGTGGAAGCAGCTAGATCAATGTTAAATTTTGCCAACCTTCCTCTATATTTCTGGGCCAAAGCAGTGGCAACTGCATGCTTTGTTTAAAACCAAAGGATCATTTGCAAGAATTTAAATAAAACTCCATATGAGGGCCTAAACAACCATAAATCGAATGTCAGATTCTTCCACATTTTTGGTTGCAAATGTTTTGTGAGCAATAATGATCATCTTAAAAAAATTGTGCCCAAGTCAGACGAAGGAATTTTTCTTGGCTACTCAACCAATAAAGTGGCCTATCTAGTTCTCATCAGACGTACAAGGCTGATAGTTGAAAGCTTCGATGTTAAATTCGATGACTATCATATCCGCAACACTGCTCCTTCAACTAAAACCAAATTCATCCTAGAGAGTGATATCCAAGCTTCATCTGGTCCCCTCAACATAGTTTAAGTATCTGGTCCGTCTCTCTCTAAATACTTGTCACTCAACACTTCCACCTCGCCAGTTGAGGGGGAAAGTTCAACTCCGGTTCAAATGACAACCATCGAGGTTCCAGTACTAGAAGATACAACTCCGATGTCTTCTCATAGAGTCCCATTCCAATCAATTGCACCTTCAGATACTAATGATGAAGAAATTGAAAACATTGACACAAGATCAAATTCAAGGGTTATCACTCATTCATCTCTCTAGGGGAACCATCTACAATCTAGGTGGAACTCCCATCTGCAGTTTCGGGGGAACCTCTTTTAACAACTACAGTTCAAGCTCTTACAACGAAGATACTTCTGTGGGCTTCTCTTAAGTCGAGGGGGAACTACCTTCTCCAATTGTTGAATGCTCCGACTTTGAAGATATTCCCTCCACCGCAGTTGTTGATCATTACCAATCCCTCCTTCATATTTGGAAAAAGGATCATCCACCGGGTCAAATCATTGGTAACCCATTTGCAGGCATACAAACTCGATCTTCTGGTAATCTAACGGACCATTGCCATTACGCAGACTTCATGTCTGTAGTCGTGCGTCGAACAATAAAAGAAGCACTCATGGATCCCCAATGGATCACCACAATGCAAGAAGAGCTAGCTGATTTTGAAAGAAACAAGGTGTGGAAGCTGGTACCAAAGCCGAAAGGCCACACAATCATTGTTACTAGATGGGTTTACAAGAACAAGCTATGAATCCGATGCAGTGGTGAGAAACAAAGCAAGACTTGTTGCTAAGGGGTACAATCAACTGGAAGGCATTGACTACGATGAAACCTAGGCCCCTGTAGCATGAATGGAAACCATACTCATCTTCATGGCGTATGCGGCACATAAGAACATCAAGGTTCATCAAATGGATGTTAAAAGTTCCTTTCTCAATGGTGAACTGAAAGAGGAGGTTTACTTGCAACAACCTCCGGGCTTCGAATGCCAAGATTTTCCAAACCATTGCAACAAGCTTGAAAAGGCGGTCTATGGTCTCAAACAGCTCCAAGGGCATGGTATGCTCTCAGAGTTTCTCGTCATGTCTGGATACAAAAGAGGTGTAACTCATCCCACTTTATTTAGAAGGGCAAATGGTAATCACCTAATGCTCGTCCAGATATATGTGGATGATATTATATTTGGTTCAACTGATCAGAATATGGGTGATGATTTTCCTAAGCTCATGACAAACAAATTTCAAATGAGCATGAATAGAGAGATCAATTTATTTATAGGTCTTCAAGTAAAGCAAGTTCCTTAAGGGATTTTCATCCATCATGAAAAATACACCTCACAGCTGCTGAAGAAATACTCAATGGACAATTGCTCCTCAGCCAAAGTTCCTATGGCCTTTGGATACAAGATCTCTGCTGATCCTACCGGAGAGCCAATTGATCACAAAACTGATTGGGTCATTGATGTACTTAACCGCAAGTAGACCAGACATTATCTTTGCCACAAGCTTATGTGCTCGATACCAGGCCGACCCTAAAGTATCACATCTGACTGCATTTAAGCAAATCTTCATATACCACAAGGGAAGCAAAGCTTTAGGCCTCTGGTACACAGCAGGAAATGACTTCAGCCTTCAAGCCTTCACCGATGCGGATTATGCCAGTTGTAGATTAGATCGAAAAAGGTACATCAGGTGGTTGCCAATTTCTAGAAGGAAGGTTAGTCAGCTGGTCCTCAAGGAAGCAAAATTATGTCTCGTTTTCTACCGCAGAGGCAGAATATGTGGCCGCAGCTTATTGTTGTTCTCAAGTTCTTTGGATGAAGACTCAACTGATGGACTATGGGTACAAAATGTTGCGTGTACCAATTTATTGTGACTTAGAGAGTGCCATTGCAATTTCTCACAATCCAATCCAACACTGAAAGAGGAAGCACATTGAATTACGGTACCACTTTATCAAAGGCCATATACTAAAAGGTAACATCAAACTGATTTTTGTTCCCACACACGAGGAAATAACTGATGTTTTCACAAAAGCACTCGATGCCACTAAATTGAATAGCTTTCTATAAATTTTAGGAATGTTGAATCCTGACCCGTAATTCCTTTTGAATTGATAGCTACCGCAGTCATTGTCATGTGAAGAACTTGTTTCTTTTCTTTTCAAAAAATTCTTGAAGCATTCTCTTCACCGCGGTTCTAGAACAATATATTAATCATATGTCTATTTGGTATATCTTTTACACTACAATCACATATGATCTATATATTCTTCGGGTCCTTAATTCCTTTTATTTCTATTTATTTGATCAAGTGTTTCCTCAGCTAATGCTACCGCAGCCATACCAAATCTCAACCGTAGTCATCATCTTTCCACCGCAGTCGCATTAAAGGATCCCACAATTACTTTATAAATTTCCTGATAACATTGTGTGCTATTTAATGGTTCTCATTAAATAAAAATTCCTCATAAAAGCAAAACATTCATTTTGTAGCATACAACGTTTATGTTTCTTTCAAAATCACTTTTCTATGTCAGACCTATGTTGGGCTATGAAACAAATAAATCCTTATTCCATAAAAGAAATCTTTTGAGAAAATCTTTTTGTTTATTATGCCACGTCTCTTAGCCTCCAAATTGTCAATTATGTTTCAACTTTTTCCTTTTCTACAAAAGATAACTCCCATTACCACATATTCCACAGCGTGTGATCATGGGCCTGACAGTCATTAAATGCCCCGATTTCCAAGAAAATCTTTTATTTTTTTGATTTAAATTTTCTTTTTCTATGGCTGATATTGGCTAAGACCCAAGGGTTTTTACCATTAACAGCTATAAATAAGTTACTTCTAATAAACTTTGATATCCGGAGGTATAAAAATCCCCTTTTCCTTCCATGAAAGCTTTACTCTTTCTAAATTCCTAATCAACGAACTTCATCTTCTTCCCTCTTGTACAAAACAGTTTTCTCGCAAGTTCTTCAAAACCTTCCTTTTAACAATGGTGAAATTCGGCGTTTCCAAGAAACAATCTAAGGCCTCAGGGTCTGTGAAACCAACTAGTTTAGACACAATGATCAAGGTTCAATCCCTAACCATTGCTTCAAGAAACTTTAGGGTTGTATTTGAAGATCAAGCTCACTACAATGACACAATCCTCCTGATGATCCAACTCATTCCATCCAATCCATTGTTTGGTGTATTTGATTCATTCACTAATGTCGTCCCACTCCCCACACTATTTAAATGTGCCTTTTCAGCCTTTCAATCACTTCATAACCTTCAAGAAGTGCATATGCACTTGATCGGCGATTCACTGGTCGTGCTCACAAAGAAAAAGTTCTTAGAAGCCATTAATCTTAGAGTTCCTTCCAACTCCAAATTTTTCTCACACGAAGCACATCCGACATCATCACCACCCTTTACCAGATGGGCTAATAGAAGAAAATGAAAGGGATTGGCGAATTTAAGAAGAATCAATTGCCAGTGGTGTGGCGGTTTATCTTTCATTTTGTCATCAGAAGTTTATCCAACAGAACTGGTGGCACAGACAACATGCGGATCATGCTTCTCGAGCTTGTATGGAGCATCTTCACTGGCAACGCGGTCAATTTCAATCAAATCTTATAGGATGATTTCCTACAGTACATCCCAAAAGAAACTCCTTGACAATATGCTACAGAGCTTACTTTTGTTCGTTTTTGGTCTCTATGCATTTCAGATCTTCACAAGGAGGCGAAGCTAGACATGGGTAATGATTCCACACTCTTTATCACCTGCGAGTTGAAAAGGTACACCCCTTCCAAAGATCAATCTCTTTTTGGACCTCTTAGGAGACTACCTAGACACATCTTGGAGTCTATTGGACTCAATTCTCATGAAGTCACAGATCTGAGGCTACAGGTGGTATTGAACCATACCATTCTTCCCTGCCTCATCCTAGTCAGGTTGTCATAGTCCTTACCAAAACCCAAGCTCTTTCTAGTAACGCAGTTCCTACCTCAACTTTGGTCCCTCGTATTGAAGAGCAGTCTAGTCAACCAAAACCCAAACGTCGTAAGCAAATTGTTTTCTCTAAGAAAGCTCCCCGCAACATAGTAAAAACAGGTGAAAATCCCTCCAAGAAACGCAAGTCCAGAGTTACTGAATCCTCAGATGAAACTCCTCCCTCTCCCTCTGAATCCCATGACATACTTGTCAATGTTACAAAAGACTCTGATCCTTACTCCAGTGATCTTTTTAGACGTAAGAAGCTCAAACTTACTCAAAGTCATAGCCAAATGTTTGACTATACTCACACCACAATCTCTCGAAAGACTCCGATAGTCCTAGGAGCCCCAGCAGGCTTATTCGCTTCTACCCTTTCCAGCTACTCAGATATAACAAGTGTATCTGTTTTATCTAAACATGGAGACACACCCCCAGTCAGATCTTCAGAGGATCCCATTGGTACATCACACCCTAAGGTCTCTAGGGCAACACACTTACACGTTTTTTAGCCTGAGGAGTTGCGCTCCATCCTTCTTTCTGTTACAAAAATACTACAAACACCTTACCCACTACATGGCATTTCTTCAGCCCTTTCCAGAATAGAGTCGAGGCCAAACTTGACTACAGGTCAAGGAGACCAAGGAAGCTCGGGAAATCCTATTCCACCACCATTACATCCAAGTGGTTTAGGCATGGTGAGCACAACTATGCCAGGATCCACGAACCCGAGGGACACCCTAATGCGAGCCAAAGGATTTGACGGATACTATATTGGTGATTCATGGACCCAGTTTCAACAAAGCACTAAATCCAAAATCAGGAAATATGAAGCCTTTCGTAGGGCGTTCCAGGCACACAAGGCTCATCAAATGAAGCAACTACAGCAAAGGGAGCAATAAATTCATATTGTAGCTAAATAATGGGCTGATGCATTCAACAACGCGAAAAAAGCTAATGATATCTTAAAGATTCAAGAATGGATGTCCAAAATGGAAGCCACGGTGCAGCAAGCTCAGAATCTCAAAGATGGTGCTGGTCTATCTCAACCTCTGCCTACTGTTGAAAATCAAGGCTCATATGAGGATGGAACCGCAATCGAGATAAGCTCAGGACCGATGTTTCGTCTTGATGATCTGGATGTCAGCGAAATTGATCAACCTGTGCAGTCAGATGAGTTCATGATGATTTTTGATGAAGATGAATCAAGTGGATCTCAACACTCCACCTCAAATCCAAAGGAAAAGAAGAAAAAGAAGAAGTTGGAAATTTCTAGAAAGGAATTTCTCTCGTTACAACCCAAAGTCGAGCAAATTCATGCCGCAGTCACCATTCAGCAACCGCAACAATCAGATATTGTTGGACCGTAGTCTCTGGCTGAACGAGTGGAAATATTAGAAACCAGAGAATGATTGGATGTGGACAAAATATCATTGAAAGTGGAAATGGGTATTAGAGCCCTTGATAACAATCGCACTGCGAATCATAAACAATTCCTATCCACTGCAGAAAACCTCATCAAAGAGGTGACCGCACTCAAAACAGAAATCAAGTATTCTCTAGAAAGTCAAGCCGTTAATTGAAAGAACCAGGTGCAAGAAATGCACAATGCATATGAGCCTGCTATTGCGGTGCTACAATCAACCATCAATGGCTTGAGATGTTCTCTCACAACAAACTCAAGTATTGACGAAATTCTACGCTTCACTAAAGAGATCTACAATCTGCTATTCAACACTGAAGTTCCTTCTAATGTTCACATCTCTAACATAATCAAGTCTCAATTCAACAAAAAAAATTCGTAGATTGATGTCCTCAGATAGTGGTTTGAGGAGCAATAAATGGTTTCTTCCTCAAAAGGAGGAAGTGAACACTCTCATCAACGTCAATCTCCCCCAAGAATCCCAACTACTGGTTCTTCGCATCAAAAAATAGTGAATCCGCAACCATCCCCACAACAGACAACTTTGGTTCAATCTCCACTTCATCATCAAAGTTCTCAAATTACAAATCAAAACAAGTCTCCAACTACAGTGCAATATTATAATTCTCCTCCACCATAACAAAACTCCCCGAAACAAAAAGTCCAACATCAATCCCATTCTCGTCAAGAAACCCCTCCTTAGTTCAAGAATTTGGAAGCATCAATGTCTTCTGAATACTCCACTGACTCTCCTGCAACTCATCAAAGGAAGGCAGACTGGAAAGCAGAGAAATTTGTTGAACTAATTTGGAGAGAACATGGTTTCAACACAACCATGGATGAAACCCTGATTAATTCCTAGGTTAATCCCACTCGAAGATTGCTCGATGAAGATCATAGCCCAGTTATGACCTATGCGGAACCACCTTTGGATGGATACTGGGATATCCCGATCTCTCCCAATGCAATTTTTTTCTTGGTATTTGAACCCTTTGACAGCAGCCTACCTGATGACCAAAGACTACCTCTCGAGTTTGAACGTCTGAACAGGTTCCATGCCAAGCATGGATCTGATTTTGAGAGCATCTGGTCTAATGATAGACCTTCCGCAGTTAAAAATTTCAAGATAAGGAAGTTCATGAAGACAAACTTTGTTCAGTATACGCTTACAAGAAGAGGCGACGACTATATTAGGACTCAAGCAGATTTTCCTTGCATGAATATGAAGGAAGTGTTTCTGATTGCAAGGGAATTCAAATCAAGTTTGAGAAACATCCAAAAATGAAGATATCAAATGAGAAAGCCTATGGATTTCTTAAGTCGGCATTTTGTGAAAGTTGATGCAGACATTCATCCGGTACTCGCCCAAAAGTTCAATCTCCCAGCTCTTGATCTTGCACCAGTATTCACTGAAGGATATCAAGAAAGGTCCTTAGGAGCAACCAACTTCCCTAAACTTGGAGTTGTGTATAAAAGAGCCAAAATCGATATTAAATACTTCATCCTTATCACCGCAATGCATAGTCTAACCCGCAAACAACATGAAGTCACCTTAGCTTCAGTTAAGAGAACTAAGCACACAACGGATGAGGTGAAGTTCGAGATCACACGGAGAGTTACCTGGCTAGGAGAAGTAAGGCAAATTTGGTGGTTGCTTATCAAGTTTTTGAAGCTTAATAACTAATGAAGAATAAGTTGAAGAGGTTACTTAGGGGGAAAATGTTAAAGGAAAAAATGACCATCTTAAACTTAGGTCATCCGCAATCATCTATGTATACTGCAACTTGTTCTTTTGCTACCTCAACTCTTTTTCCTGCTGTAATTACTTCTCTGCTACTGGAATCAAGAAGTGAACCATAGTGAAGACTTATGTACTGACTTAGTGATAGCATCTATTTATCCAATGGACCTTGCATGGCCATATTAGTCAGTAGTTTATTAATTGTTTATTCTAAATGTAAGTCTTCAACGCTCTATAAATAGAGTGCTCAGGTTTTGTATCAAACACCACTTCTATTTCTCACTTCTTATCATTTCTATACTATGATCTTTTGATCCTTCTGTTTGAAATATAAAGATCATTTTATCATATCTCTATCTTACTGATCATCAACGAAGATCCTCTTCACTTTAAACTGATCTCCCTTACTAACTCGTGTTTGAATGCAAACCGTGTTTCGTATCATTTTGGTGTTTATTTGATATAACTTTTCATTTACATTTCCTTTACATTTTATAACTTAAGATATCCGCAACTAACAATCTAACAAATCTAACTTATTATTGTTGTGCTTTCATGATCCTTTGAGATTAACTTATTCTGTAACTATAATATTGTACTAACGTTTGTTCAAGTGTTTCCCAAAGTTCTTCTCTCAACATAGATTAGTTGATCTGAGAGTTAGGTTGGTTCTTTGGAGCCCATGGGTATAACCATAATGTGATAGTTCAGGCTTTTTATGAATTTTGGATTTATGTTCGGGAGGTTCTAAGGCAAAGGAGAGTTGATAGGATTGTATTGCTTCTCATTACCTTTCCATAGATATAAATATCGTCAAAAACAGAGTTCGAACTAAGAAGTCATGACCGTTTAAAGTTAAGAAGGTTTTGGGGGCTTAGTGTAGTACGTTGGGCGTACCTAGAGTACACTGTGCGTACTAGGCATACATGGAGTATGTTGGACGTACCTGGAGTGTGTTGAACATACTAGGCATTCATGGAGTACGCTTGGCGTACCTAGAGTATGTTGGGCGTACGCGATTAGTGCTTAAACCCTATTTTTGTGGTTTGAGTCCTATTTAAGCCCCTAAACTTCCCTAAAACCATTCCATTCTTAGCCTCCACTTCTCCAACACCCTCTACTGAAACGCTAACCCTAGTTTGAGCATTATGAGAAAAAAGAAGGTTTTTTTAAGTGATTTGGAGTGTTCTTGGTGCATCTTGGAGAAAAAGGAGCTAATTGGAGAAGTGTTGGTTGCATTGGAGCTTGTAGATCAAAAATTTGTTCACCTTGATCTTTCTTCTAGAGGTATAAATCTTGAATCTTGATGATGCATTTAATAGATCTAGCTCCTCTTAGGTGTTATGAAAAACCCAATTTAATAAGTAGTAAGCCATTAAGACATGAAAAAGCATAAGGTTGGTAACTTTATGGCTTACTACTTATTAAGGAGCCTAGATCTGAAGTTAGACATCATGTCTTAACTGATTAAGACTGCAAAAATGGATGTTGGGCTTCTGGGACATAAGCAGGGCATGTGCATATGTGCGTTGCACTTACGTGCTGTGAGGGTTTTGAGTATGTTGGGCGTACTCTGAGGGTACGCTGAGCGTACTCACCAGAGGGAAGACTTGGGCTTATTTTGGGAACTGGAGACTTTCGGCCCTTGTTGGGCCATGAGTTTTTCTATGATGGGCTTTTAGACTTGGGCCCATTTTGACATGACATATCTTTTGAGCCTTGGGACTAACTGTATGTGGGCCTTGGTGGGTTAGGCCCAATAAGGAAAGTATTAAGTAGCATTTTCCCTTAAATATAGGATTTAGGGTTTGGACCCTCGTGGTGGGCTATTGACCTAGTTTCTAATTAAGGTTTATTTTACTTGTGATTTAGAGTGACAGGATTTTTTGAGTCAGCAACTCGAGTGAGTTTTGATACCTTCAGTCTAAGGTGAGTTTCACTATATTCGTGGGCCGAAGGCACCAATACCGGTCCACTAGTTTTTGATAAAGTATGATGATTGTCTTTATGATAATTGCCAGTTATGTCTGTATTTTCTTGTTGACTTTGTGATTCTTTTCTTATGATATTATGTGGTAGTGGTAGGGGTAGGGGTGAATTTGACCTGATATCGGTTGAAATAGATTGAAGGGGATTGCAAGCACATAGATATGCTTGACTGTATTTGGTTGAAATAGACCGAAGGGGATTGCAAGCACCCATATATGCTTAACTGTACCCGGTTAAAATAGAGTGAATGGGATTGCAAGCACACAAATATGCTTGAGTGTATGTTTGTATGCTATGGGGTATTTTGGGGGAACTCACTAAGCTTTGTGCTTATGGTTTTTAGTTTATTTTGCAGGAACTTCCAGCTAGAAAGGGAAGGGCCCGACCTGGTCGTACTACATTAACATATGTTTTTCCGCATCACGTGATTTTGGGATTTTGTACTCTAATAATATTTTATAACGATATCCTCTCGACTATTTTTATATGATTATCGTATGACCAGAATGAATTCAAAAATGATAATTTTATCTAAATTTGGGATGTAACAGAGTAGGTTTTTGATATCCTCAAGTTATCATGTCAAATTCAAGCAATTCCAAATCCTTCGGTCTCAACAAAATACCTCCCTTCGATGAACACAACTTCGCCATGTGGAAAACCAAGGCCATGGTGGTTCTTGAGACCATTGATTATGAGATGAAAAGTACTGTTGAAAAAGGTCCCCATGTTTCTATGCACCAACCCATGGCAAACAATGCTCCCATTGGCCTTATGAAGCAAAAACCAGTAGCAAATTATGATGAAGATGACAAAAGACTACTCAGTCTTGATGTAAAAGCTAAGGCCGCTATTGGAAATTCTCTTCCATACCATGTGTATCATCTCGTATAGAATTGTGAATCTGCTTAAGAGATGATGGATATGCTAACGATGGCTTATGAAGGCACTCTGGAAGTCCAGGCTATGACCATCAACATCCATAATCAAAGATACGAGCATATCTTTCCTCAACAAGTGACCATCTATGATGGATCTACTTTGAAGGAGTCAGCATGTCATTCCTTGAATGCATCACTCCCCTTATGGAAAGCATGTTAACATTGAATCTGCATCTTTTCTTCAGCACCAAAAAATCTCACACCATCACTGATGCTCACGCTGATAAGAACAGATGGGGGATGACTGTGCCAAAGGATGTTCTTCTGGACACATATCTATTCTATCTTGAACAACCTATTTTTGTTTTAATGAGATGAGATGTAGTTAGGTGTCTTGGATCGTATAATATCCAAAGAAAATGACACTATAACTTCATCCCCTCAAAGATCTAAAGGCACCATCAAGGAGACAACCATCCTACCTTCTTCTCCTTCATGGACCACAATGAATGAAACCTTCGAGTGTAGTCTTTATGACTCTTATAACTCGAAGGCTACAAAGAATGGATCCCTTTAACTCATTGGTTACAAAGACTTATTAATGTTCTTTTTTTGTTCTGGGAGAACATGAAGCTTCGAATCGATCTGCAAAACCTCAACGAATAAAGGCATTCTTTCTCTTGCTTTCTATGATTTGTGTTATTTGTGTGTGATATGTTTCATTGTTTTTGTTCTCTTTTATAGCTGCAATTTCAAGTGGTAGATATCTCGGAAAATGGAAAGGCATTAATGACCATTCAATTCCAAAGATTTGATGGGTAAAGTCTTTGTTACTTCTCTGAAATAGCTGCATAATTTTCTGTTTAAACTATTTCTTGTTTGACTAATTCTTTTGTTTGTATTCTTATATTGTTCTCTTGGACCATTCTATATAAAAGGATTCTGGCGTAGCAGTTAAGCCTAGTATGCAACTTTTGACACATCATCGTTCCTAGAAGAATGTTTTTGTATGTGACTAAATCTCTCTAAGTCTCTCATCAACGAGACCATTTGCTGACAACAGTGAGTCACCCTCTCACGCTGATTGTCTAGCATTGTCTAAACTCTCGAAAGTGAGATAGCCTGGTCCAAATGAAAAATATTGATAAAAAGGCTAGGATGTTTATTATTTTTAAATTAATCATCTTTACCTGACCCTGTACCTGGAAGCACGTTTGTCGTATGCATCAAGTTTCATATTATGCTGAAACATTGAGCATAACCCAATAGCTTACCTTGCTTGCATTGTCATCAGCGTAAGAGATACTTGGCAGGTCCTTAAATGACAAAGGGTTGTTCATATTCCTATACTGCCTTGACTTATCTGGCTTCCCTTTACTAAAAGAACCAATCCAAGACACAATTATAAGAGCTTGATGTATCATCAAAACTGCATCCATTCATTACCCTTGAACTCTTCGATTGATACCCTCGGCATACAGATACCCAACTCTTATCCCATTGAAAAGGAAATCCTACACAAAACATTTACGATTCCCAGCTCGAAATCTCAATCAAAACCAGCCCAATACTTAACTCAAACTCAAGATCCACAAATCCATAATTGCACTTCACCCAAAACCTTTTAATTCATCACAACCCCTCACTAGACCGTGATATAAAGGTTCCCAAACTATCGCTCAGAATACCAGTTTTGCACTTAGTCTAACCACTAGCTTCCCAAGAGGCCAAATAACAAGGCTACCTAGCCTATAAACCCCTTCGCATCACACACTGGCCCACACTTAATCCTGCAACTCAAGATCCAAAACCTTAACCCAATGGTCTCTACCATGTCCCACATGTATTGCTATAATCGCACGGGCCTCACTCATTGGTCCCACCCCATCTAGATCTACAAAAGCCCGACTCCGCCTCAGACCCTAATGGTCTTCAACCCAAAATAGAGAATTAGTCCTCGACTATCTTGACCGGTATGCCCAAGGTACGAACTGATTCCCCCTTTATCCACATGACCATCTCTAACGTCAGTTTACCTTGAACTGGTGAATGCTATGATCCTATTGCAGTCTTAAAACACTTCTAACCAACCATGGTTACCATCCATGGCCTTACCACACTCAAACCATCAAAACCCCGCTTATCTTGAGCCGAAAACTACATCTAACTGCATCCGATCAGGTGTTCGATTCACGCTTTCAATCCCAAAGCCCTCAACCCAGACTTACCCGCAAGCTTTCTATGCACAATAAAGAAGGTGTCACCCAATGGTCGGAAGTTTTTTGAACTCCCACTTACACAATCACATTCTAAACGGTCACTTGGATCGTCTCTCTTCCTGGACAGGATGTAAAACTTGCCCTATATCCACACCCTTCCAAACTTCCAGAAATTCTAATCGATTCTTCTTCAGTTGGATTCGACGAAACTCTCTCATCTCTTAAATCCTGATGGATTCCCAACCCATCAACGTCATACAACATGAACCGTCTATGACCTACGCTAAACAATACTGGCATTTCATTGCTAGCCAAACTTAATGATTGCCCAAATCTTGAAATCCTGAAGAATGTTCTTGAGATCTTAACTAGCTTGATAATTCAAATCGCCTCCCATGATACATCAACAATTGATGCGTTCTTATGCTGGCGACAAAGAAATTATAACCCTTTCCCTAAATTGACGAATCTTCACCCCAGCTTTCATCCTCAGAGAACCATTGAACTCTAATAATCTTGAATCCATGCAAATATACAACTCCCCTGACACATCCGATGACTAAACTGATGGGATTTAAGCATAGCAAACAATCTTATGTGTGCATGCAACCGTAATTATTGGATCTATCTTTTTTCTATTAGATATACATGCATCGAACAAAAAAAAAACCCTAACATGCTTCTACAAACTTTGATATTACCAAAATAAGGATTAGAACACATACCTTCATTGTTATATTGTAATAACAATGGATTCCTTGCATATATTGACTTTTAGAACAAGTGTCATAAGTGTAACACCTCTAATGGCTCACACACACACACACACCAAGCAAGAGGATGATAGGAGAGAGGAGAGAAGTTCTTCAAAGTTTCGCCTCTTCTAGGATTTCAAAGTGATGGCCGAAGCTTAGAGGGGTGATGCCCTTTTATGGTTTACGTTGCTTAGTCCAAAAGTTAAGGTTTGCTGGAGGAAACCCTAATTTCCAGCTTAAGGCCAAAGTAGTCGATGGACTCCCCTTCACAAGGCTTTGGACGAAAATCCTTAGGGCCTCCCTAGATTTTTCGTCCAACCCTCTTTAGGGTGGCCCAAGAGCCCAAAACCATAACTATAAATTAATTGCAAAACCGTCCCTATACTTTTAATTAATTCCTTTAATCCCAAAATTAATTCCAAATTAATTTATGATTAAATAATAATCAAATAACATGATTTCTAATGAATATATTATTTTCATAATACATTAATAAATCATTTTATATACTAATTTATTATTCTAAATAATAAATTCAACCTCTCTCTCCGAAACTCATCCTGTCAAGTAGTTGTATGAAGGCAGCCCAAAAGAACTGTGCTACAATCAATTCAAGTACATACCTATTATATTTATGGACTTAGACATATAATCCAACAGTCTCCCACTTGGATAAGTCTAATAATACTAGTTGCCAATATATCTTCAAAAATTGATTAGCAAATTGTAGCTCTAAAAGCTGTTGTCGAACTCTGACCTAGTCAGTAACGTGTCCTAAGATAAGTGTTCATATAATCTCCGTTCTACAAGATATCATGTGGACAAGTGACATGGAACAAAATCACTCTCATTCTCTAATAGATTGTTTCCCGATTTCAGATTTGTAACGACAGAGAACTTAATTGAACACATCAATTAAGTCCTGACTGGGCCCGACACACAAGTCAACACCAAATCATCGAGGGGCCTAGGATATCGCTTTTCCCGTTTAGGGCAAAAGGAACAGATAAACTTTGACTTATATGCTTGAACTATTTACTCATCAAATCATGAACAAAAATACATTTTATAACATCAAGTTACTGATGCGTTTATGCATTATCAATGCCTAACCAACTCACAAGTAACAACTCATATATCTCTGTTTAAAGATTATACGATATTATCGTCTCAGAATTACTTGTGATCAATTCTATGAAGTAATTCACTGAGCATGGAATAAATCTAATACTCAAATCCCCATTTCATAAGTACTCATGAATGTTGCAGCAAACCATTGCTATGTTTAAACCCTTAGACAACCCAATTCATGTTAGCCTTAACTCACTTCTTACTTCCAAAGTATGATCGACTATGGATATTTGAGTAATATAATTATTCTGTAAGTAAAACATGCAAAAGAGAAGCACAATGATAAATAATTGACAGAAGATAGTAAACAATACTTATAAACACATCTCCATTTATTTAATCATCAAATGTTAATCACATTTATTTGTTACAAGTTTCTAAATATCTATCTAATCACTAAAACCAATATCATCCTTCCGACTAATGCTCATTGCATGTTGAATGTGCTTGACCCTACTCAGACCCTTTGTGAGGGAATCTGATGGATTCTCTTCAGATGATACCCTATTAACAAAGATGTGTCCTTTTTCCACCCGATGTCTGATAAAGTGGTATTTTCTGTCGATATGTCTAGATCTCCCGTGATCTCTTGGTTCCTTGGTTAAGGTAACCATTCCTTCATTATCACAGAAAATTTCCATCGGTTCCTAAATGGTTTGCACAACTCAAGGTATCCAATGAAGTTCTTCAACTATATAGCCTCCTTTAATGCTTTGCTTGCAGCTATATACTATGATTCACATGTAGAATCAGCCATGGTTTCTTGCTTAGAACATTTTCAAGTCATAGCTTCTCCATTAAGGGTAAACACCCAGCCAGATTGAGAATAGAAGTTTTCTCTGTCTGTCTCAAAGTTGGCATCACTATACCCCATAACTATTAAGTCATCACTACCACCAAGCACAAGAACCCAGTCCTTAGTTCTTCGCAGATACTTAACAATGTTCTTGACCGCTATCCAATGAGCTTTATCGGGATTTCCCTGATACTGACTAACCATGCTCAAAGCAAAATCCATGTCAGGGTGAGTACATGTCATAGCATACATGATCAATCGAACAGAGGAAGCATATGGAACTCGACTTATTTTCGCTCTCTGCATCGATACTCGGACTCTGAGTCTTACTCAGCTTGGTATTACTATGGATAGGTAACTCTCCTTTCTTAGAGTTTTCCATGCTAAAACATTTAACACTTTATCCAAATATGTGCTTTTACTAAGTCCAATTAGTCTTCTACTCCTATTTCTCAAAATCCTTATTCCCAGAATGTAAGCAACGTCTCCTAGATCCTACATAGCAAAACACTTTCCATGCCAGCATTTTCTTGTTGCAAGGTTGGAATGTTATTTCCTAGAAGTAGTATGTCACCAGCATACAATACCAAGAAGGTGACTATACTCCCACTATTTTTGACATATACATAAGAATCATCTTCATTTCTAGAGAAACCAAACTCTTTGACTATCTCATCAAAGCAAAGATTCCATCTGTGAGAAGCTTGTTTCAATCCATAGATTGATTTATCAAGTTTACACACTCTATTCGGGTACTTAGCATCCACAAAACCCTCTAGCTGACTCATGTAAACATCCCCAGCCAACTTTTCATTAAGGAAAGCGGGTTTGACATCCATTTGCCAAATTTCATAATCATGAAGCACAAGTATGGCTAGCATAAGCCTAATAGATTTAATGTTAGCCACTGGTGAGAAGGTCTCATCATAGTCAACCCCTGGGGTTTAAGTAAAGCCCTTTGCAACCAGTCAAGCCATGAAGGTGTGCACCTTTCCATCCAGGTTTGTTTTCATCTTGAATATCCATTTGCATCCAATTATCTTACGACTTGGCACATTATCAACCAAATTCCAAACATGGTACTCATACATGGACTTGATCTCACTCTCCATTGCCTTTTTTTCACTTGGCAAACTTAGGGCCCGCTATTGCTTTCTTGTAGTTAGCATGTTCATCCAAATTTACCAGTGTGCTAAAACTGATAAACGTATCACCTTTTGTAGTTATATGGAAACCAAACAACACAAGCGGAATGCTAACTCTACTGGAATGCCTAAGAAGCAATGACTCGTCAACTAGTTCAACATGAATTTCTTCATCAGGTTGAGCGCTGGTGTTAGAGGTTCCTTCATCGTTAGACTCTTAAATTTCTTCAAAATCAATTGTACTTCTACTGTCCTCTTTACATATGAGCTCTCTATCTCAAAAGACTCCCCTTCATGCTAAGAAAACCACGTTATCACTAGGTCTGTAGAACAAGTATCCAAAGGAATTTTGTGGTTAGCTGATGAAAATACATCTCTCATTTCGAGGTTCAAGCTTGTCGTGAGTCTCTCATCTAACGAAAGCTTCACAACCCCAAACCTTGATATGTGCCAACGAGGGAACCTTCCCTGTCCACATCTCTTGAGGTATTTTGGCAACCTTCTTTGTTGGGAACAGATTAAGAATGTGGGCGGAAGTCTCTAAGGCAAACCCCTTGAATGAGATTAGAAGTGAAGCACGACTCATCATGGAACGAACCATATCCAACAAGGTTTGAATATGCCTCTCATCCACACCATTGAGTTGTGGTGTCCTAGGAGGTATAAATTGTGAAATGATTCCACATTCTTTGAAGTAGTTGTGGAACTCGATACTAAGATACTCACCACCTTTATCATATCTGAGTATCTTGATCTTTTTGTCCAATTGATTCTCCACTTCTTATTTAAACTCTTTGAACTTTTCAAAGGTTTTTGACATGTGCTTGATTAAGTAAATATATCCATATCTACTATAATCATCAATGAAAGTCACATAGAATCGATTTGCATCCCTTGTGCTGGATCTAAAGGGCCTACACACATCCGGGTGACTGAGGCTAGGGATGAGCAAACCCAAACCAAAAAACCAAGAAACCGACAAAACCGAAACCAAAAAAACCGAAACCGAAGCAAAACCGACGGTTTGGGTTTGATATTTTTAGAAACCGAAAAATCGGGTTCGGTTTTGGTATTTAACTAGAAACCGACCCATCCAACCCGAGAAACCGACCCATACTTAAAACCGACAAACCGACCCATCCAACCCAAGAAACCACCCATACTTGATTGTGTTTTAGTTGTAATAGACTATTTCGGGCTTTAATTGAAACTTGTAATGGACTATTTGTTGTAAGACTCATGTTTTTTGAAGTAATTAACTTCAATTTGTTATTTTTTGAAGTATCTAACTTGTTGCTTCATTTATGGAAAATGGGTTAAAACCCAAAACCAAGGGGTTTAAACCCAGAACCCGTGAGTGTATGGGTTGAACCCAAGAAACCGAAAAAACGCCCAAACCGACCCCAGAACCCGAGAAACCGAACCGACCAGAAACCGATCCTATTGGGTTCTAAAAACCAGAAACCGACCATTTATGGGTTGGGTTGGGTTTGGGTACAAAACCGACCCAAACCGACCCATGCACAACCCTAACTGAGGCCCAACAATCCTTCACCTCTTTCACAAGAACCAGTGAAAGGGGATTTAGTCATCTTTCCAAGCAAACAAGATTCACATATATCATCTGACTTTAAGTTAAATGATTCCAACACTCTATCCTTTTAGAGTTGGGCAATGCATTTATTATTGACATGTCCAAGATGACAATGCCACAAGCATGGTTTGTCTAAACCTTTATACGAATCAATTTGCAACACATTATTACCTAATTTGTCTACAACCATCACAATTTCATACACACCATCACAAGGTAATGCTTCAAAAGAAAATACACCATTATAATAAGCATAAATAGAACCATTCTTTATGAAAAGAATATCTAAAACATTTTCTATATAAACCATGAAAATAAATAATATTCCTCGTCATTTCTGACAAATAGAAACAATTGTTCAAATCTAAACACAACCCATAACTAAGCACTAAAGAATAAACACCAATATTGGTAACAGGAAACGATCTCCTATTACCCATAATCAGGTTCATCTTCCCATGCTCCACATCCTAACTTCTTTTTAGTCCATGTAAGTTAGAGCAAAAGGGAAAACCACATCCTTTATCAAAGACACAAGAATTAGAATGTGATGAGTTTTTAGATAGGATATTGTAAATACTTGCTGACGTTGGCTTAATCTTTCCATCCTTTATGTCTTGCAAGTACTTAAGGCAGCTTTGTTTCCAATTCTCCTTGTCGTGGAAGTAAAAGCAAGTAGCCTCCTTCAGATCAGAGGCGGGAGGAGCATCAGAACTGGCTTTGCCTTTAGGGCCATTGCTTGAATACCCGATTTGAGACTTTCCCTTCCAGTTTTGCTTGGGAGGATCTTTCCTCTTCTTCCTCTTCCTTTTCCTAATGGCTATGACGACAGTAACAACAGTAGCAGGAATGGAGGCAATGCTCTTTCCCTTCATTCCACTCTCAACGGTTCTCAGTAAGCTTTTAAGCTAACTCAATGTGGTCTCCACTTTGTTTAAATGATATGTCATAATGAACTGATCATAACAACTAGGCGATGAGTGCAAGATTATGTCAATAGCCAATTCCTCATCAAAGTTCAAATTAAGTTTCATCAAACGATCCACATAACGTTGCATGTGTTGCAAGTGGGTCGTGACGGACTCTCCGTCCTTCATCTTGCTAGTTATGAGTGACTTGACGAGCTCGTTGATGACACTTTTCCATTATGTCCTTGCACATCTCATACGACCAATAGCCCTCATAGAAACTTTGCAGCTCAGGAGTCAAAGTAGCCCTATGATGCATGCCACTTTGGTAGCATCATTGCAATGTCTCATATTCTCAACTATTTCTTCAAGAGTAACAGTTGTTTCATCAATCTCATTCAGCTTTTTCTCGAGAACATATTCCTTGTCCTCAAAGCATAAAGCCATCTTGATGTTACGCATCCCATCATTATAATTGGAGCCATTGAAGGTGACTTTCGATCAGATGCTCCAGAGCGAGATGTGGTTGGAGAAGTTGTTGTTGTTGGAGGAGGAACCAAAAGCATTGTTTGAAGTCGACATCTGAAAAGGAAAAAGGACAGGTTTTGATTAGATAAGAAAATCCTCAATATAACAACCAAATGAAATATTAAGGCTAGGATCCAACTAAATATTTCACAATTCAAAAAAGGGATGCCATAATCTAATTGCAAATTATTTAAAGGTAGGTAAACGTTGATTTTACCAATTTAACCACGAAAAATGAAATTTAAATGAACTAGGTTTTAAATGAAATTCCTAGATCTTTTGAGATTCATTGAACTATTCAATGGCATGTTTAATCTCGATTATGCCCTTTCATTTGTAACTGGGATACCGAGGATCACAAACAAGGTGTGAATAACCATGAAAATTAGCTTGGTACTCTCGATGTCATTTATCACCTAATTAATGTGTCGGTTAACCACACACACTCCATTAATCAATGATAATTTATGAGACACCCATTGCCACCCTTTATTAGTCCATATTAGTGTGTCGGGCAACCACACACGCTTCAGTAATGACTTTTATAAAGTGCAATGTCTAATTTCATTGATTAGCATCAAATTCAAAATTTCCTAAAGTAACTAAGATTGGGAATTTAATTAAAACATTTAGTTACTTTGTTAATTACATTATACTTATTAATGAGAATTAAGTGTCCTATCAAACCCGTTCGGCTAACGACCCTCCACCAATCGAGGAAGTGGTGGGTAAGAGTGAACACCCATTCAACTACCATTTTATAGGCAGTTTCCTTATACCCCCCCCCCCCCCCCCTTATAGACCGACTTTGTAAATGAAGCGTACTAGCGGTTCGAATGACTTGTGTTATAAGTATAGTAAATATTAAACTTTTAAGTTGACATATAGTATAAAGGTGTATTTTAAACATTTCAAAATACTAGGTTTTTTAATCTATTTAAAATTTCGAAAATGAAAAAAAAAATTGAATTTAAAATTTAAAATTTAAAAGACTTTGATTTAATAATTATCTATTAATTAAACCTTTAATTAATTTATTAAATCAATTAAGGATTATCCATTAAATTAAACAAATAAATTTAACCTAATCCCTTATCCCCTAATTTAGAAAATATGGGAGAGATTTATAAGACTCTATAATTATCTAGTAAAGCAATTTGGAAGATAATTACCAAACATAACGACCCTATAAAACCCTTGATTTTTGAAATCTGGGACTTGGAGTGAAAGGCAAGGCTTTCAACCTTGCCTTATTTTGGAAAACCCTAGGATTAGGAAACCCTAGATCTCGAAAATATGGAGGCCAAGGGAAAGGGTTTAAAAACCCTTAGCAATTTTCGAAAAACAGGGTTATGAAAACCCTATTTGTGAAAATCACAAGGCCTAGGGTTTAATTACCATAAACCCTAATTTTGTTAAGTTTAATCAAATGCATAAAATGTAATTGAAAACACAAACCATTAGCTCTAATACCACTGACGGGTTTTGAGCATAGCAAACAATCCTATGTGTGTATGCAACCCTAATTGTTGGATATATGTTTTCTCTATTAGACATACAAGCATTAAACATAAAACAAGAAACCCTACCATGCTTCTACAAATTTCGAAGTTAACAAAATAAGGATTATAACACATACCTTTATTGTTATATTGTAATAACAATGGATTCCTTGAAGATCTTGACTTTGAGAACAAGGGTCACAAGTGTAACACCGCTAATGTCTCACAAACACACCAACCAAGAGGATGAGAGGAGAGACGAGGGAAGTTGTTCAAAGTTTAGACTCTTCTAGGGTTTCAAAGTGATCGCCGAAACTTAAAGGGGTGAGGCTCCTTTTATACTTTAGGTTGCTTGGTCCCAAAGCTAGGGTTTGTTGGAGGAAACCCTAATTTCCAGCTTAAAACCTAAGCAGCCCATGGACTCCCCTTCACAAGGCTTTGGACGAAAATCCCTAGGGCCTCCCTAGAGTTTTCGTCCAACCCTCATAAGGGTGGTCCAAGAACCCAAAACCATAGCTATTAATTAATTGCAAAACAGCCCATATACTTTTAATTAATTCATTTAATCCCAAAATTAATTCCATATTTATTTCTAATTAAATATTAAGTAAATAACATGATTTCTAATTAATATATTATTTAAATAATACATTAATAAATCATTTCATATATTAATTTATTATTCCAAATAATTAATTCAACCTCTCGCTCTCTAAAAGTCATCCTGTCAAGTTGCTAGTATGAAGGAAACCCAAAAGGATTGTGATGCTATCAATTCAAGTACATACCAATTATAGTTATGGGCTTAGACACCTAAGCCAACATAAACAACTCATGCAACTGACACCACTATCATCCTGCTATCGTTCCTCTCAGAGCAACAATAATGTTTGAACCCAAAAATTCTTCCATAGGCAACTGCCGATCACACCAGAACATATGATAAAACCACTGAGCCCTGACTTCACTGGAGAACTAGCCCGCTAACCCTGACTAAAGATCCTCCAAGAAAAGCCCTTGAATCGATCCTACCAAGAACTGTTTTAACAACCGAACACGTTGAAACCCACTCAACAAGATACGAACCTCTAAAGATTCATCGAAAACTCTCGACATGCAGAATGACATATAACAATCCTTGATAACCCATACCATAACAGAGAACCAACTCGAGATATAATCTACCCAAACCCAAGCAAAACTCCAACGCAATACAAATTCCCGACAACAACCCAGAAGAAAACAGAAGATAACATTCCCGCAAAAGCATCCAAAGGAATCTTGACCTCCTCCTCCTGAGTTACCCCGACCACCCTGAGGACATGGTGAAAAACTCCCCTCTGATCTCAAAAGACAAGAACTAGCCATAGGATCCTCCTTCTTAAAGGATTTTAGGGATCCACAAACTTCGGGCTCCAAATGAACCCCCAACTGCCCTACTACAACCTCGTCCCGAAAGGCCCCGAGATGATCATCCAAGAGCTCCAAAATCTCGTCCTTGACTGAACCCCAGACTACCATGGTCCATTCCAAAATACCGCGAGTAACCTCCAACGAGATAAACTCCCGCATCTCTGCATCGATAGACTCAGTACCAGCACCTGAGTCGGAACCATAACATGACCCCATTCCTGAGTGCTCAACACCATACCGACAAAAACATGCAAAAGACCCGAATATACCCAAGAATCCTCATCCCAAAATCTTCATAAATTCTCCAAGACTCACCCAATTCTAGTATGGATCATGTGCTTTCAGTAGTACGGGGCCAATACTACAGTCCACACCTATCCATACCTTCCTCAAGAATCCTCCTGAATCCTCTAAATCACCTTCTTAAATCCGTACACCCAATACTCGCTTCCCATCGCAAAAACCCACTGAAGCATTCCCTAAGCTTTCCTAGGTTCCCAACCTCGCCCTGCCATTAGCTGCTGAAGAACTCCCCACAATGTCAGTCACCCACATCATGAATACAATCACATGCAACAAAGCTTAGATAATCCTTTGAGTAATAGAATCATCCCTACAATAGTTGGATGTAGACAAGAGCTGCAAAATAGGGTCAAATCTATCATTTTTAGATTATTCAACCTTTGTCACACGTGACTTACCATATTCACTTAGTAGCTAACTCCCATCACCTAAGAGTTTCCACAAAGCACAAAGCAAGCAACATTCATGCACTAACACTCTAATCCATAGTATAATCTGATGGGTTTGAGCATTCTAACACTCCTATGGTGTACATGCAACCCTATAAACCTTGGATCTATGTTTTCTCTATTATACATGCAAATATTCAATATTCCAAGGTTTCATCCTAACTAGCATAATAAGAAGTATATACAATACAAGAATCTAGTAGAATGACATACCTTTTGATGGATCTTGAAGTCTTGAACCTTTAAGTGCCTAGTGCCCCAAGTGTTGCACCTCAAATGGTTCACACAACACCAAGAACCCTTGGAATAACTTGAGAAAAAGAATACTTAGGTTCACACTTATGAAATCGGTTTTGCCCTCTTGTGTACTTTACACTAGTTCTTAGCCACCATTTCATGAACCATACACCTATTTATATAGTGTGGAGCATTTGGGTTACATTGATGTAAACCCTAATACCCATGACCTTTCATTTCCATAGGATCCATGGGTTAAACACTCCATAGACTATACATGAAAGCTTAGCCCAACATAAATGAACTTGGCCCATCCTATATATATATATATATATATATATATATATATATATATATAAGAGTCCATATTTAATTAGTTCCTTTTTATCACTATATTAATTCTAAATTAATTCTCTATCAATACTAATTAAATAATATGATTCCACATTAATATATTAGAACTTATAATCTATTAATATAAATCATAATTATCCTTTTCTCATTTTGTCTATCCAATTGTTCTGATGCCATGCAAGCCAAATGGACCATGCCAAATCGGGCCAAGTACATACCAATTATAGTTATGGACTTAGAAACTAATCCGACATAATCATGGGCATTTAATCCTACATACTACCACTAATACTAGAATTTTCCACCCTGATTGCAGGTTGCCTTATGCATGCAAATTATACACAAAACATGATCAAATAGACTGTCGAATAAAAGACTCTACCCTAGGACCACAATCAAACGAATAATAGGAAATAAGATCAAATCATTTATTCTAGGACTATAAAATCCCAACCGTAGACAATTTTTGACTCATACACTTAGCAATTACTGATACCGATAGGTATTCCTATTCCATCATAGCATCCAATACTCCCAATGCTACAAGGCATCACATATCAGACCAAGCTATCACTGACTAATCAACAGTAGCATGCAAGTCTACCAGCTCATACAATAGACATACAAAGGCATCTCTTGCATTCTATCATGCAAAAATGGAGCAGATTCTTAGCGCTAACTAGCATGCAATTCATAGATTCACAGATCAAATCATATCAGATGGCATGTATGGGTATTTTGGGAAACCTTACTTGAGCTCGGTCGATTGCGCGCACTACACCCTTTCTTCTTTTTGGAAGATTCGTTTCTAAAAATACATTTCTTTTTGAAAAATTTAATCAAAACCTCAGTTTAAGTTCGGACACAACCAAGAGTGTGCTCGAATCCCTCAAACCAAGGCTCTGAGACCAACTTGTAATGTCCCAAAAATAATGACATAAAATATTTATTTTTAGATTAATAAATTATTAATACATATCATTTCCATAAAACCATGTAATTTAGATTTAGTAAAACATTTTCAAATCAGAGTAAATCACAGGGTGTGGAAACATGTGGTGTGTGCTCTGCAATCATCCCAAGCTCTTCCATTTGAAAAACCAAAGTACCTAAAACATAAACTGAAAACCGTAAGCACAAAGCTTAGTGAATTTCCACAACATACTACATAACATATAACCACAGAATATCATGCAACATACATATAATTGCCATGGGTTGCCCTATGGTCTTGACCTGGAATGCCATGGGCTCCCCCCATGGTCTGATATCCAAGTGTCATGGGCTACCCATATGGTTTTTACCTAGAATGCGATGGACTCCCCCCCCCCCCATATGGTCTGATATCCAAGTGTCATGGGCTTCCCCTATGGTCTTGACCTGAAATGCCATAGGCTCCCCCCAAGGTTTGATATCCAAGTGCAATAGGCTACCCTATGGTCTTTCATGCAAACATAACAAAGACAACTAGCATTCCACATAACAAGTAATGGGCCGACATTGGTGCCTTTGACCCATGGATATACTGAGAAGACTCACCTCGCACTGCCAAATCACACGGATGATCCCTGACTGTTGGCTTACTGGTTCCCCGAACTGTCAATATCAGAACAACGCCCAATTAACAATTAGGTTCCAATCCGTAACCATAAATCCATACTCGAGGTAAATGACCATTTTACCCCTAACCTGGCTTGGTCCAAGTCTAAGGCCCAAACTCACAATCTGAAAGGCTTAAAAGCCAAATAATTAACCAAGGCCCAAATACCATGGCCTAAATTTCCAAATTGGGCCCAAACCCATTGCAAGCCTTTTCAAAATAATTATCAGCCCAAAAACCTGATGGCCAAACAGGGCCCAAGACAAATAAGCCCAAAAGATGGCCCAAACTGAAGCCCAACACGCAAAATCCTTCCTTGCTGAGTACGTAGGGCATACCATCTATACGTTAAGCGTACTCGTTGATTGGCTTGTACGCTGCGTGTACAAACTTGTACGCCCAACATACTCACCCAATAAGCCCAATCCTTCCATGAAGCTCTTAATGCATAAATCTAGAAGTCCAAACCATAGATCAGAGTCCAATAAGCGTTTAAAACCATAAAGTCACTGACTTGGTGACTTTACATGCCCCAAGAAGACCCAATCTCAAAATATAGCATTCTACCATCATGAAAAGGAGCCAAATTCATGCATGGATGGGTTTAAATCCTAAAGGTGCCAACCTGGACCTTAAACCTTAGAAACACCAACAGGAGCTACTCAAAGCTCCTGGAGTGGCATTATGCCACTGGATCATATCCATGGGGTCAAAAATGAACCAAAACTCATAAATAACAGGTCTAAGACATCAATGATCAAGTTTATAGCTTTATACCTCAAACAAGCTAGAAATGAAGCACATAATCAAGATCAATAAGCTCTTCCTTGATCCCCAACCATGCACCAATCTTCTACTTCTTGGATATGGACCAAAACACACCAAAAACGGACACCATGAGCTCAAAATACCATCATGAAAGCTAAAGGATGATGTCTAAGGTTTTGATAACTTGGAGGATGGTAAAGAGGCCAACCCTAAAGGCTTAATCATCTTATATAAGCTACATCATCAAAATTAGGGTTTTCACTAAGATCCACATACGCCCAATGTACACCATTGTACACCCCGCGTACGTGCCCGAAGGCACGATCCTACCTCGCATCAGTATGCCCTGCATACACCATTATACGCCCAAATGAGTCCAAATTTCAATTATTCAAGGGTCCCAAGTAAGCTAATATCCAATCCTTGCTCACCACCCCGGATTGGGAAACGATTCGAAATAGGCCGTTACATGTAATTCATATGAGAATTACATGTGAATCACAAGTAATTCATATGTGATTCACTTGTGATTTACAAGTGAATCACTACACACTTATAGTTGAATACCATCTAACAAGTTATTGAAGAGTTCTGAATCTCTCTTAGAAGTCAAAAGTTTCGTAATTATGTGAACATACTGTAGATATCCGTAAATCTACAACTGGATCTTCCCCCATACGCATTGGTAAGTTCGTTGTTGTTCTACTTCCAAAAGTATCTTCGAATGATGTTTCAAGAGTCTGTATATGATACTCATCAGAAATACTTGAATTATACAATCCATTAAGCAATTATTATTAAATCTTGGGATCATAAAAAAAAACAAAACCAATATATAGATACAAACTTATAAATAATAATAGCAGCTCTGGGATTCTAGGAAGAATGGTTTATCTATACAACTCTTGGTCAATTCCTTCATTTCAATGTGAACATGTATATTCTTGCCAACCAGTAAAAACATGATGATAACCAAAAAAACTAGTTGAGAAATAAAGACAAACACCTAATGTGTAAACCAAAAGCACACAACTTCAAATCAACTAAAAAATAGAAATGCTTAACAAAAAGGATCATATATAATCATTGCATAAATTAAGGCCATCAGGTAAGGGTTTACTGTAACAACGTAAAGTTTTCAACCAAAATTTTCATTTTTAACACAATAAAACTTGTATCATAATTCTCAAAACACTTATTTTTCAACTGTCAACAAAAGGAAACACAATCCCAGAATCATAAAAACAAATCTTCTGTCGGTGTGTACAATCATGTCGGTGCCTTGCCGCGATCCTCGGAACTACCTGAAACACATAACACATAACACGGTAAGCATAAAATCTTAGTGAGTTCCCCAAAATACCACACACAGCACAATAGCCACTCAAGACTATAACTCTGTTAGACCCTCTGGTCGATGTGTCTCAGTGGGACCCTTTGGTCCCACAACTCATATGGACCCTTCGGTCCCTCAACTCAGCATCACAATATAATACACATAAAGCATAACACAAGTAAAATAGCAGGATATCTCATTACACAGTTCATGCACATAAGACCCTCTGGCCATACATAAGGTTTACCACACAATGTAAGTATAGTGAGAAGACTCACCTCGTACGCTAATGAATGAAAATCTTATAATCGGGATCGTGATCTCTACTCCCGGGTCTAGCTCCTGCCTAACACATAATAATTATCCCTAATTAATATTAGCCCTCAAGAAGCTAGACTAATCCCTTCCGATAATTTCACAGAAGGAGAAAAGACCATTTTACCCCTCTAATGGTCCAAATGTTCAAATGTTGACCAAACCCTAAAAGTCAACGAAATTCAACTCCAGTCAACGAACCAACTTTGACTAGACTCGTCGAGTGAACTCGGGTAACTCGGCGAGTCCATCCGTGTCCTCTGAATCCTCCTAAGGCCTCACTCGACTTCTCGAGTTGACCTTTCACTCGACGGGTTACCATTGATCACGAAACACAGAGCAACCCGATCCGACTCGTCGAGTCCTTCCATGGACTCGACGAGTTTCCTCCATGGAAATGGTCAAACGACCTTCTAGGTCAAATCTGTTTCTCTAACTTATTGATCTGACCTTCTAACACCCAAAAGTCACGTAAAGTTCTGAACTTGGAGTTAATGCATTGTATATTTTTCATAATATACCATAAAACCCCATAAATGCCTCTTAGCTTCAAACCCAAAGGTTTACTCAACTCAAGCTTCATATTCTCGGCTCTCTGGACCTAGAAGGGTCCAGATCTATAACACAAACTAGAAACAGGGGTTTGATGCATTCAAAACCCCAAAGATGAAATGATTCAAGCCCTAACCCCAAAATGGAATCTACACAATAGGGAAAGAAAGGGGGTCGATTTTGTACCTCAGATTGAAGCTCCTTGCTTGAATGACTCCGAACAACAACCCTCCTTGATCCCTCTTGCTGAAATTCTCCTCCTTCCATGCAAAATCAAACCAAAAAGCTCAAGATAGCTCTTCCTCTCACTCAACACACTCAAGCTCGCTAGGGTTCTCTCTTTTGGGAAGGTAGCCGCTAATGAACGCCATAAATGCCTTTAAATATGGCTCATGCCCAAAGATTTAGGGTTTCTGCCAACAGCGCGGACTCGTCGAGTCGCCTCGCCGACTCGTTGAGTCCATTCATTAATCCGAGTCATCAGTCGCGATCATACTCGACGAGTTTAGGTGTCAACTCATCGAGTCCCTCTTCTTAACTCAAAAGAAATTCTTAAATTATGATACCTAGAAATCCGGATGTTACAACTCTCCCCCACTAGAATCGGACTTCGCCCTCGAAGTTTCACTCAACAAATAGCTTTAGATGCTGCTCCTATAACTCTGTCTCCGGCTCCCAAGTAAGCTCGGACCCTCTCCGATGTTGCCACAGGACCTGCACCAAGGGAACTTCTTTGTTCCTCAGAACCTTGATCTTCCGATCCACGATCGCGATCGGATTCTCAATGTAATTCAGGCTCGCATCCACCTAAATATCCTCTAGTGGTACTACTGCCGTCTCATCGGCCACACACTTCCTCAACTATGATACATAGAAGGTGTTATAGATCCGACTCAACTCCTCAGGTAGCTCCAAATGGTATGCTACCTTTCCTACTCTTGTGGTCACCCTGAAAGGACCAATGTATCGGGGCCCCAACTTTCCCCTCTTCCTGAATCGGGTCACTCCTTTCCAAGGAGATACCTTGAGGAGCACAAAGTCTCCAACCTGTAACTCAAGCTCGGATCGCCGCCTATCTGTGTAACTCTTCTGACGGCTCTGGGCTGTCAGTAACCTCTGTCTAACCTGTTGTATCTGCTCAGTTGTCTTAAGCACTATCTCCGTTCTTCCCATCACTCAATGCCCTACCTCTCCCCAACAGATGGGGTCCAACACCTCCTCCCATATAAAAGCTCAAAGGAAGGCATCCCAATACTCGAATGGTGGTTGTTGTTGTACAAAAGCTCAGCCAAAGGTAGGTATGTGTCCCAACTTCCACGTAAGTCCATAACACATGCTCGAAGCATGTCCTCGAGCGTCTGAATCATCCGCTTACATTGTCCGTCTGTCTGGGGGTGGTAGGCGGTGCTGAAGTGCAATCTCGTACCCAACTCCTCATGGAACTTCTTCCAGAACCTGGAACTGAAATGTACATCTCGGTCTGACACAATCGAGATCAGCACTCTATGCCGCGACACCACCTCTCTCACATATACCTCTGCCAGTTTCTCCGCAGAAGAGTTTTCACTGATAGCAAGGAAGTGAGTGCTCTTCGTCAACCGATCCACAATCACCCAAATTGCATCAACAGCCCTCATGGTCCTTGACAATTTGGTGATGAAATCCATAGAAATCTATTCCCACTTCCACTGGGGAATCTCTAACGGCTGCAACTTGCCGTGCGAATGCTGGTGCTCGGCCTTGACCCGACGACAGGTCAAGCACCTTTCCATAACCCACACAACATCCCTCTTCATACAGGGCCACCAATAATCTCTCTTTAGATCCAAATACATCTTAGTGGCCCCGGGATGGATTGAGAATCTCGATCTGTGCGCCTCCTCCATCAATATGCTACGTGCCCTGCCCATAAACAGAATCCAAACCCGACCTTTGAAGGTCATAAGCCCTCGGCTATAAGTAACAAACTCGGACATCTGCCTAATCACCCGCTCTCTTTTGCTGTTCTCCGGCCTCACAGCCTCTGCCTGGGCCTCTCGGATGGTATCCAATACTAGAGTCATCACCGTCATCCTCACGCATATATCCCGAATTGGGGTACTCTCCACCCTGTGGCTCAGAGCATCGGTTACCACGTTGGCCTTGCCCGGGTGGTACAAGATCTCATAGTCATAGTCCTTTACCACATCCAACCATCTCCTCTGACGCATGTTCAGGTTGGGCTGATCCATCAGATACTTCAAACTCTTGTGGTCTGTGTATATGGTACACCGAACCCCATACAAATAATGGCGCCATATCTTGAGGGCGAACACTACTGCCCCAACTCCAAATCATGGGTGGGATACCTCGTCTCATGATGCTTCAACTGCCTCGATGCGTATTCTATCACGTGCCCTCTCTGCATAAGCACCGTACCCAACCCTGATATGGACACATCATAGTACACCATAAAATCCTCCATTCCCTCCAGAAGGGCTAACATCGGGGCTTCGCATAATCTCTGGCGAAGAGTCTCAAAAGAGGTCTGCTGATCGGGACCCCAAGAAAAAGCAACGCCCTTCCGGTTCAATATGGTGAGGGGAATGACAATATTGGAGAAATCCCTAATAAATCTCTAATAGTAGCCGGCCAACCCCAGAAAACTCCTGATCTCAGTAGGGGATCTCGGCACCTCCCAACTCATAACATCCTCAATCTGGGCTAGATCAAACAATATCCCATTCTGATTAACGAGATGTCCCAAAAATTGGACCTCTCGTAACCAAAAATCACACTTGGAGAATTTGGCATAAAGCCTCTCCGATCTCAATACCCCAAGAATTTCCCTCAAATTCTCTTCATGTTGCTCCCTAGACCTCGAGTATAACAAAATATTGTCGATGAACACGATCACCGATCAGTCCAACATCGGCCTGGATACTCGATTCATGAGATCCATGAACGCTGCTGGTGCATTGGTGAGTCCGAAAGGAATCACCACGAACTCGTAATGCCCATAACGATTCCTAAACGTTGTCTTCTGGATATCCTCATCCCGCACCCTCGTCTGGTGATATCCCGACCTTAAGTATATCTTGGAGAACCAAGAAGCTCCCTGCAACTGATCGAACAAATCATCGATCCCCGGAAGTGGGTAACGGTTCTTGACCGTCAATTTGTTCAACTCCCAGTAATCAATGCACATCCGGTGCGAACCATCCTTTTTCTTGACAAAAAGGATCGGTGCTCCCCACGGCGAGCTACTCGGTCGAATGAATCCCTTCCCCAATAGCTCCTGAAGCTGCGATGATAACTCCTGCATCTCTAGTGGCACAAGGCGATAAGGTGCCTTAGCAATAGGCGCCGCACCTGGAACCAAATCGATGCGATACTCCACCTGCCTCTCAGTAGGCACACCCGGTAACTCCTCGGGGAAAACATACGGAAACTCTCGCACTATAGGAACCTCACTGACCGAGCTCGACCTCTCTGCGGCAGCTCGTATATCCATCACATAGGCTATAAACCCTCTACATCCCTACTGTAGGCTCTGCCTCGCTCTAGAAGCCGAGCAAAATGCTGACCCAGATCGGGTACCCTCGCCATATACTGTAGGTACTCCGCCACTAGGGTCTCATATGGTCACCAACTGACGCCCGCAGTCGATAATAGCTCTGAATCGGCTCAACTAGTCCATGCCCACGATGACACATACATCGCCCATCGCAATAGGTACCAAATCTATTGGGAATTCAACACTGAAAATATCGAGTATACATCCTCGAATCTCCTTAGCAGCAAAAACCACTCGCTCGTTAGCTATAGAAACTCACATCGGTCGACTCAATGCCTCTCGTCGGATATTGATGTGCTGACTAAAGGCTAATGACACGAAAGATTGACTCGCACCCGAGTCAAATAACACCAAAGCAGGTACAAAATTCACAAGGAAAGTACCTAAACACGTCAAAATATAAGCATAACATCTCAAACTCAGTATAAGTAAAAAGAAAGAATACATACCAGCCATGACATCGGGCGCTACGCGGACCTCCTCCACTGTCAACTGAAAGGCTCTCCCTCGAGCCCTCGGCGTCTCGGCCTTCATTGGCCGACTCTCGGAAGCACGCACAAAGGTAGATGCAGATCCCTATGCTGGTCCCTGCACTAGCTGGGGGAACTCGGCCTTCCGGTGGCTAGTCTGGTTGCAATGAAAGCAAACCGAGAATCCCTTGGGGAAATCCTTCGCCATGTGCCCCTCCTTGCCACATTTGTAGCAAATCCCCACTCGGCAAGAACCCTCGTGACTCTTGTCGCACTTGCCACAAGTGCGGCCCTTCTGGCCCCTAACTCTGGAATCAACGGGGTTAACCCGCTTCGTCGCCAGCTACGACTGCACCGGCCTCCGGTCCCTCCCCCGGGACTCGTCCTCAACCTCCCTAGTCTGTAACTCAAGCTGAATCTCCCTCCTCCTGGAATTGGCCTGAAGCTCGGCCAATGTATGGTATGATGCGTTCGCTAAGAACTCTTGTATATCCCTCCTCAGTATGATTAGATATCGGCTCACACGTGCCTGCTCAGTGGACACGTGTTCAGGGCAAAAAATCGCCCTCTCATGGAACATCCTTGAGATCTCAGTCACTTATTTTGTCTTCTGCCCAAGAGATAGAAACTCCTTAGCCAAACGTTCCATTTCCATCGAGGGAACATACTCGTCTCGAAACATCAGAATAAACCTCTCCCATGTCACTACAGCATGATCTGCGGTGGTAAAGCCAGCTATCGCGAACTTCCACCAGTCCTTCGCTCCCAAGCGAAGCTGGTTCAGCGCAAACCGAACTCTCAAATGGTCTGGATAGAATCACGTTTAAAAACACCCCTTGATATTAGAGATCCACCTCATAGCCGCAATCGGATCCTACTGATGGGTTTTGGTCATAAGACATCCTATGTGCTCATACAAACCCTAATGCTTGGATCTAGGTTTCTCTATTGTACATGCTTTGAATCCAAGACTATAAACCCTAATTCTAGCATACAAGTAATCATATTAGATATTAGAATAGGTTTATAATGTTACCTTGATTGTTATATAGCAATAACAATCCCAATTCCTCCTTGAATTGACTTTAGAAGGCTTAGAGTCACAAGTGTCACTCCTCTAATGGCTTACAAACACCATAAGCAAGAGGATGAAGAGGAGAGAGGATGGAGGCTCCCCAAAACGTGTTCTAACCCTAGAAAAGAAGTTCCCCACGTTTTTGAGCCTTAAAGGTTCTATATATAGTGAGGCTATTAGGGTTATCTAACAAGGAAACCCTAATTTGATTGCTTAAGCCCTAAGCAACCCATAGACTCCTTTAATCAAGCCCTTGGACGATTTCCTTATGGGCTTCCCATAAGAATTCGTCCACCTCTTGTTTTAAGACAATCCATGGCCCAAATTGCAATTATCTTATAATTACAATTCCAGTCCCTTAAGTTTAATTAATCTCTTTTAGTCACAAAACTAATTACCAATTAATTATTGACTAATATTAATTAAACAATATGATTTCTCCTTTAATATATTATTCTCATAATATATTAATAAATCATATTTAATTCTTTCTCTCCATAATTCATCCTATCAAGTTGCTTTGGTGAAGGCAACCCAAAAGGACCATGCACCATCGGGTCAAGTATATACCAAAATAGTTATGGACTTAAGACACTAATCCAACACCTACGTCACATCAAACTCTGGTGGTTTCGTGTTGCTGAACTCTTGGAACAACAACGAGTCACCTCCCTGTGGCCTAGTAGCAGCGACAGCTACAGGGCCGCGGCAGCAGCAGCCTCAGTGATAATATCATAAGGCTCGTCAAATTTCTGAATCAAGGTGGTCTTGATAGACCCAAACATCTCCGGAATCTCTGCTCAGATAGCTACAGCCACCTCCTCGTGGATCATCCTCCGTATCTCCTCATCGCTACTCCCACTGCCCCCAGGGTTGTGGCGTGTCCCCACCATGATGTCTCTGAAACACAACACAATATTATCAGAGAGTCGCTCGAGCATACTTACACTCGATCACTCGACCCTACTTGTTCCTTAGCATCACTAGGATTCTTACTTGGGCCGCTCATTGATCCGGTGCTTCCAGTAGTACGGGCCCAATACTACCTTCCACACTGCATCAGTATTCACCGCAAGTACTCCTCCTCGGATCCCAATTTACAAGTACTCTATGCCTCACAATCTACTCCCACATAAGTTCTCTCATTGGCTTGTTCCTACTAGGTACTTATACTCAAGCTAAACACTAATAACATAAATCCCTAGGCTAAGGCATCACAAATCAGGCCACCCTAGTCCTAATATATGAATCACCTAGCCTACTCTCTATAATGCATCATATCCCATCAAATATCTCGTAACACAAAATGAGGGTATTTTGGGAAATTACCGCTCAACTCTGGCTGATTGTACACATTGCTCCGACTCGACTTCTCTTAGAATCTTGCTCATTTTTAGAAAATTTTATCTCTTTTTGAAAATCCTTCTCAAATCCTCAGTTTGAGTCCAAACACACCCGAGGGTGTATCCGAATCCCTCAAACCAATGCTCTAATACTAACTTGTAACAACGTAAAATTTTCAACCTAAATTTTCATTTTTAACACAATAAAACTTGTATCACAATTCTCAAAATACTTATTTCCCAAATGTCAACAAAAGGAAACACAATCCCAGAATCATAAAAACAATCTTCTGTCGGTGTGTACAATCATGTCGGTGCCTTGCCGCGATCCTCAGAACTACGTGAAACACATAACACATAAAACGGTAAGCGTAAAAGTTTAGTGAGTTCCCCAAAATACTACACACAACACAATAGCGACTCAAGACTATAACTCAGTTAGACCCTCTGGTCGATGTGTCTCGGTGGGACCCTCTGGTCCCACAACTCATATGGACCCTCCGGTCCCTCAACTCAGCATCACAATATATTACTCATAATGCATAACACAAGTAAAATAGCAGGATATCTCATTACACAGTTCATGCACATAAGACCCTCTGGTCATACATAAGGTTTACCATATAAGGTAAGTATAGTGAGAAGACTCACCTCGTAAGCTAATGAATGAAAATCTCGTAACTGGGATCGTGATCTCTACTCCCGGGTCTAGCTCCTCCCTAACACATAATAATTATCCCTAATTAATATTAGCCCTCAAGAAGTTGGACTAATCCCTTCCTATAATCTCATAGAACGAGAAAATACCATTTTACCCCTCCAATGGTCCAAATGTCCAAATGTTGACCAAACCCTAAATGTCAACGAAAGTCAACTCCAGTCAACGGCCCAACTTTGACCAGACTCGTCGAGTGCACTCGGGTGACTCGGCGAGTCCATGCGTGTCCTCTGAATCCTCCTAAGGCCTCACTCGACTCGTCGAGTTGACCTTTCACTCGACGGGTTACCACTGATCACGAAACGCGGAGCAACCCGATCCGACTCGTCGAGTCCTTCCATGGACTCGGCGAGTTTCCTCCATGGAAATGCTCAAACGGCCTTCTGAGGTAAGATCTATTTCTCTAACTTATTGATCTGACCTTCTAACACCCAAAAGTCACGTAAAGGTCTGAACTTGGCATTCATGCATGGTATATTTTGCATAATATACCATAAAAACCCCATAAATGCCTCTTAGCTTCAAACCCAAAGGTTTACTCAACTAAAGCTTCATATTCTCGGCTCTATGGACCTAGAAGGGTCCAGATCTATAACAAACTATAAAGAGGGATTTGAGGCATTCAAAACCCCAAAGATGAAATGATTCAATCCTTAACCCTAAAATGGAATCTACACAATAGGGAAAGAAAGGGGGGTCGATTTTGTACCTCAGATTGAAGCTCATTGCTTGAATGACTCAGAACAACAACCCTCCTTGATCCCTCTTGCTAAAACTCTCCTCCTTCCTTGCAAAATCACACCAAAAAGCTCAAGATAGCTCTTCCTCTCACTCAACACACTCAAGCTCGCTAGGGTTCTCTCCTTTGGGAAGGTAGCCGCTAATGAAGGCCATAAATGCCTTTAAATATGGCTCAGACCTAAAGATTTATGTAACAGCCTGGATTTCCAGGTATCTTTATTGTTTTGATTTTTGGTGTTTTGAGAGGGGACTCGGCGAGTTGGAGCTCAGACTCGCCGAGTAGGGTCACGATTCTGGACGCGGGATTCGTCTGGACTCGGCGAGTCCGCGCTGTTTAATGAAACCCTAATTGCTCGGGTTTGGGACCTATTTAAAGGGCCTTATGGTCGTCATTTGTGCTTACCAGTCCCTTGAGTGAAACCCTAATCGAGTGTGAGTGTTTGGAGCAAAGAAGGAGGCCATTATTGACCTTGGAAGTGTCATCTTGCAAGGGAAAGGGATGATCAGCTAAAGGGAAAGCAAGAGGAGCCATTTCTGAGGGTTTGGAGTCCAGAGCATCGTTATTGTGGTAATATCTTCGAACTATCCTCTTCTATGTTGATGTTTTCATTTATTAGGGCTTATTAAGGCCTCATGTGGCTAGATCTAGTGCTCCCTTGGTCCCTTAAGCGTTTTAGACCATAGATCTGGACCCCTGGGGGTCCAGAGTGTCCCTTTGCCCAAGCTTTCTATGAATCAATGGAGGTTTTGGATTGGAATCCTTATGCCTTGGGCCAAAATGCCATTTATGAGACACGGAGTGTATTGTGAACACCAAGATAAGGGCTTTACGTGATGAATCAGTCTAGGAAGGCCGGATCTATGAATTGTTGGAACAGATCTGACCTTAGAAGCAAGTTTGAGTGATTGCATGGCATGGACTCGCCGAGTCCGATGATCAGACTCGGCGAGTAGCTTGAAGATTGCCTTGGATCGGCCAGTGAGTGATCCAGTTGAGTCAGGGGTTGACTAAGTGAGTCAGGACGAGTTAGAGAGGGTCGACAGGCGGACTGAGTCGAGCTGGGACTCGCCGAGTTGTTCTTGAGACTCGGCGAGTTGAGTCGGGGTGGCCCCGCGACTCTCCCAGGTGGAACTCGTCGAGTCAGGGGAAGCACTCGACGTGTAAGAAGGGAATCCTAGGGAGTTGGCGAAAACGTCTAGACTCGCCGAGTTGCCCTCGTGCACTCGCCGAGTCCGGTCAAGTTGAACGTTGACCGTTGACCAGAGTTGACCTATGTTTGACTTCTTAGGGATAGTCAAACTTAGAAGATAAAAGTGTTAACAAAAGATGTATGATGTTATAGGGAGATTGTAGCTCGGCGGATCGAGCACGAGTGACTTCGGGATTTGCTAGCTATCGATATTCACGAGGTGAGTCTTCTCACTATACTGTACCCGGAAGGGTTTGACTGTGTAACCGGAAGGTCGGATATGATATGAGATATACATGCTATATGTGATAAGTTAATTGTTATATGTGCTATGTATGATATGCTTAATGTGGGCCGGAAGGCATTATATTATAGGTCGGAAGGCGAATATGTTATGGACCGGAAGGCGTTGTAATGTGGACCGAAGGGTTGGCGTGGGTAGGACCGGAAGGTTTACCCAGCAGGGACGGAAGTCCCCTGAGACACATGGACCAGAAGGTCAGGGCCTGGAAAGGCGTATGTGCGTAAGTTGTATTTTGGGGAACTCACTAAGCAATTATGCTTACAGTTGTTGTGTATGTGTTTCAGGTACTAGCGAGGACCGTGGGAAGGGGCCAGCGTGATCTGTACACACTGATGGATGATTTATGATCTTGGGATTCATATGATTTGTATTATGACATGACACGTGGAATGTTTATGCCTTGTTTTGGATGAAAACACTTTATTTTGAAATGAAAATTTTGTTTGAAAATTTCCGTTGTTACAATTTAGGATTTCTGCCAATAGCACGGACTCGTCAAATCGCCTCACCGACTCATCGAGTCCATTCATTAATCTGAGTCATCATTCGCGATCATATTCGGCGAGTTTAGGCGTCAACTCGTCAAATACCTCTTCTTAACTCAAAAGAAATACTTAAATTATGATACCTGGGGATTCGAATGTTACATTTACTTTGCATTTTGACTGTAAAAAAGATAGAAGACAAGCAACATAGCTCTACACATCCACAAAAAAAACATTGTATAATCCTTGTTAAACATAGTGACCAAAAGCACACAACTTCAAATCAACTAAAGTCGGATGGAGGACAAATAAACCTATGGAAGATACAAAAGATAATAAGCAGATAATCACCAGATTAATGACCACGCAGTATATATGATTAACAAAAATATAACCTAAGTCAATCACCAATACTATTTCAATTTAATTGAAAACAAAATCTACAAAGAAACGCAAAAAAAAAAAATGAAGTCAACTTACTAAAGCGTAAAATCTACCAGCGAACATGAAGAATCTAGCAGAGAGCGACGAGTCAGAGTCGGAGAACTGTGACACAGCTTGCTCGGATGCATCGATGCTACTGACAAAGTGAGCGTTGTCAAGGCGGAGCACATATAATGTGAGTGTTGTGGTTGTTAATCTTCACCGTGTGTGAGTGAGTTTGATTTCAATGAATAAGTTTTTCTATCTGACATGACGATGGATACTTCATTGATCCACCACTGAACGACTTACGGCTTCGGCGATCTACATATGAAATCGAAGATGAACACAAAAGGTGTCGATCTCTAGGTTGGTGGATTTGGCATCGATGATATGAAAATTAAGAACATCGGATTTGTAGTCATCGTTGAGAGACGCAATCAATGCAGATGTAAGAGAAATTGAGGATCATACGCTAGAGAGAGAAAGTAATTAGGGAAATTTTTATTTACCTTTTTATTTGAATTTTGTTAATATTTTGGAATGATATTTTTTATACCAGATTTATCCTTAATGTGTATCGAGAAAAGCTTAAAGTATCATTAAATTAACTTATAATTAAAAATATGTCACTTTTAATCTAAGCCATTAAATTTTTGATATAACACTACATCTTTAGTTTTCGGGTTCTCATCAAATTATGACTTCTCAAAAGAATGTCCACACACACATACACACACATATATATATATATATATATATATATATATATATATATATATATATATATATATATATATATATATATATATATATATATATATATATATATATATATATATATATATATATATATATATATATATATATATATATATATATATATATATATTGATTTAAGAAAGTGGAGTATTTACTGGTTACTTACTTTGGAAAATGGCTTACAAGATTTAGTCGGAAAAGCTTCGTGTTTGAGAAGGCAGAGATCACATGGTTTGTCTCCAAACCTCATATCCAACGGCCACAAATCAAACCCACCAAAAATCAAGAAACACTACGATGATCTTGCCTAATATCCCAACTCTTTCCTCTATCTTTGCCGGCCTTTAATTAGTGTTAATGTGTTGTTGGTTGAATTATAGTAATAGTGCACCCCCACCCTCATCTTCATGTGACCGACCACGAACATGATCGACCCCCCTTTGCTCTTTCCATGTCGTCTTTATGTGTCTATGTATATATAACCAGTATCCACTTGTAATTAAAAACATGTAACTCATCTTCCTCTTCTTTCTCTGAAAACCCTAAAAAGAACATAGACATGGGATCTCAAGGACTAGGGCTAGAGATTACTGAACTTAGGCTAGGTCTACCAGGTGGTGGCAGCGGCGGTGAAAAGAAGAGGACATTTTCGGGTAGCATTCATGGTGGTGGTGGTGGCGGCGATGGTGGTTGTGGGAAGAATAGGAATATGGATGAGGTGGTTGGGTGGCCACCGGTGTGTGTGTTTAGGAAGAAAAGCATTCGTGAAGTGACAAAGTTGTACGTGAAAGTAAGCATGGATGGTGCACCGATTCTTCGAAAGATTGATTTGAGTTGTTTCAAGTGCTATTCGGATCTAGGAATGGCTCTTGAGAAGCTCTTCGATTGTTATGGCATTGGTACACTTTTTCTCACGTTTATAAATTTCCTTAATTATTAGCTAAAACATCAATATTGATTATCCTTTTCATATTTCATCTTTCATAAATATAATACTCATAAAAAAGCGTTCGTTCATGTAATACTTATAATACCATGTTTGTTTTCATTCGATACACTACAAAAAATAATACCATTTACTAGAGAATTTTTTGCACTTGCGAAATATATTGTTAGATTAGCAATTAATTATTAGGAACAAAAAGTTAAAATATATAATGGTATTTAATTAAATTTCATAAACATTCTGCAAAACTAACTAAATTTTGTTTAATTAGTAGTCTAATATAAGGTCTTTTTTCTTTAATTAAATTACAAAGAAAATAAAAAGGTTATTGGATTTGCATTGCATCCAAAAGAATTTAATTATTTCTTTTATATTACATCGCTCATCTTTAATATGAATGAAGAATGAAACAGTCTGCATGCTAAAATACAAAACTGATATTGTTTTTTTGCTTATAATAAATAACTTATTCAAAGAAGAGAAATCTAAAACTCGTAGGTGAAGCAATGAAGGAAGAAAGCGAGAGTTGTGAATACGTAGCAATATATGAAGACAAAGATAGAGACTGGATGCTTGTGGGAGACGTCCCTTGGTCGTAAGTTCACTTTCCAATCTTTATTTTATTCTCTTTAAATTAATCATTGTTTTTTGTCGTCAAATAGACTCCATCCCAACCTTCAAAAATTCAATAATTGGTCTACTAAATAGCTCTCAAACATTTTTAAAAGTGTGTAAAATGAGAATGAACAGTTGAGATAGTATCTCGATCGAAATGTATAGTTTTTAGGCATGTATCGAGATGAATTTATTTAATTATGTAGAGTAAAAAGCTATGCGCTAGCTATAATAATAATCTTTTTTTAATAAAAAATTTTAAAATTAAATCAATACACATTAGACACTTTAATTTGTTTACCCATTTTTATTTAACCTAAAAAATTATTCGACCCACTTACAATGGAGGTTGGCTAAAAAGATATTTTTATTTAATATTTAGACACCTAATTAATTTTTAAAATACTTTTATTTGTTGAAATTATATTGTTTTCTGAAAAAGCTAATTATAAATAGTTAATTATAGATTGATTTTTATAAAAATATCAATGAAACGTCTAAAAAGATAAGATGCCTTATTATCATCACCCTTGTATATCTACTCTAATAAATGAAAATCATTTTGCCACATGGCACACTCTCATTGATTTTGCCACTTGTCATTTTGTGGTTATTTTCAATTAAATTTTTTTCACATGACATTTTGTGGTTGTTTTCATTTTTATTAAATTTCATATAATAATTGATTAAATGTATTAATTGCAATAAATGTAATAATAAATGCATATCAATTTCAATAATTGACTTTTCTTCTAATTTCAAATTTTCAAAATTAAAACCCCATTAGTCTCCTTTGTTTATTTATTTAAATTATATGTTTAAATTTAAAGGAGAAAAACACTTAAGTTTTAATAATTCAATATTTTTCTAATTTTTTTTTATAAATTTAAACTTCTTAAAATTTTAGAATTTCATATTTTTTTTAAATGAACCCATGTAATACATGGGTCTTACACCTAGTTAAGAAATATTTAATTAAAATAAGACCATGATTATCAAAGGTACGTGGTCTATCCGTATAGATGTGTTGAGATTTGAAAAGATGTTTTAATTAAATAAATGGAAAGTTAATGTTTAACTGGGAACAAATATATAAATTTAAAAATAGAATTATAAGTTGTACATGTGAATTATATGCTCTAAAATACAAAACTAAATTGCCACTTTTTTATGTGGCTATGAATTGTTAGTAAACATGCACATGCAACTAGCTAGCTTTATTAGCATCCACTCTTAGATCTATTTAAAAAGTGCTTCTTTTGAGTTGTTGAGCATAATGCAATATCATTTTTGGAAGGGTTTGATTCCAGATTTGTTTTTAACAGTGATCGTTTTTATAGCATAAATAAATATTATTGTCAAACCTAGTGTAAAGTTGTTAATTTACTATGAATATTTTTTGTACGAACGATAGTGGCTTTAATGTCAATTTAAGCATGTCCTTTTTTTTGGCGTTAAATTCTTGAGTAGCTATGCTCGTTGCCGACAAAGGAGAACTCTAGATGAAAATGTTGATGAAATGACAAATTTGTCCATACGTTGGGATGTACTCGAATACCCATCTCACCTATAGATTTTTTTTATTGTAACTTTCAAGAAACTGGTAAATCGAATGACAAGTTATACATAAAAGAAATATAAATTTAATTAACTTTTATATTCAAAAAATGTGATTTTAAGACATTTTATATATATATATATATATATATATATATATATATATATATATATATATATATATATATATATATATATATATATATATATATATATATATATATATATAATGTCTTAAAATCACATTTTTTGAATATTACTAGTTATCAATAAGTTCGTTTATATTTTGGGTCATGACAACCCTTTCTTGATATTATATTATATATACATAACAGACTCTTAAACATCGATTCTGAAATACGTACATTCTTGACGGATTATCGAGCTACATATTATAATACCGCAAAGTGATTCTTTTAGCATGTTATTTGTCACAATATTTTTAATTGAGTGAAGATTCTAATGATAAAATATACTTGGTAATTGCAGAATGTTTACGGAAACATGCAAGAGACTCAGGATTAAGAAGCGTTCAAATGCGACTGGAATTGGACCAGTTGCAAATGTATGATCGAAAAGTAATCAAGCATTAGATGGAATTAATTATGTTTATTAATCGTGTTTTAATCGCGCATAACCGTTTTGTTAAAACATTAATTTAACGTATTTAATGGTGTTTATTGTGGTTTAATCGCGCATAACCGTTTTGTTAAAATATTGGTAATTGTTAATTGTTATTCAGTTATCAATGTTAATTATGAGGATAAGTTACTAATTTATTAAGATACAGACATTTCATACGGTGAAAAAAAGTTCAACATCACTTTATCTACAAATAAGTTCTTATCCATTAAGTATATTTTATCAATTTAGGACTAATTAGGGTGTGTTTGAATTGTTTGTTTAAGTTTGGCACCAATAAATAAGCACATAGTGGTTGAATAAGTATAAATTATAAACACTTATTTGGTTAAATAATAAATTTTTAATAAGTTTGTTTCTAATTATTTATTTGAAACTCCTTATCAAAATATGATCCATAATTACTTATTTATTGTAACGTCTCAAAATTTCAAAAAAAAAAATTCATTTAAAAATTAAGGCATTTCTTTCAATTACAACATCAAATATCTAATAAAACCATTTGATTCAAAAATATTTATCAGAGTATAAGAAAACTTAAAACATTTCAAGCATAAACTATAAGCACAAAACTCGACGAGTTCTTTAAAATACAAAATACCATACATACATTCTCATGGGCTACTCCTATGGTCTTTTCCTGAAATGTCATGCGCTACCCTCATGGTCTTACATGCCAATGTCATGAGCTATCCACATGGTCTTACATCCAAGTGTCATAGACTATCCCTATGGTCTTCCCTTAAAATGTCATAGGTTACCCCTAGGGTCTTACATCCAAGTTTCATGGACTACCTACGTGGTCTTTCATACAACTGCCATGGACTACCCTCATGGTCTTCCATGTAAGTACCATAAAGACAACTAGCATCCTACATAGTATAGTGAGAAGACTCACATAAAATACTAGGTAGAAGCTCAACAACAGACAGGCAACCCAAGCTTCCTAGGGTCAAATCGAGACCAGTGATTAATCAAATACTCAATTCTACCCCAATTTGACCAAAAGGCAAACTAGTCAAAAAGTCACTCATCAAAGTTAACTTAGATGACACCCACATCGTGGCAATTCCTCTGCCACGCCATGGTCATGTCCAGATAAAACAAACGTGTTGCAGCGTGCCACAATGTCGTGGGCATTCCTTGGCCACGTCATGGTTTCGTCCAGAAAGATTTTTCTTCATTAAGAGCTTAATCTTTAAAGACGAGAACTCATATCATCAGACATGGTTCCTAATAGCTTCATAATGGATGAAGTTTCCAAATTATCCATTGGGGATGGTCCAAACAACCAAGATCCAGTCTTTAAGTCTTAAAAGCGACCAAGAATGCATATTTCTAAACTCAAGCCATGTAACACCCAGTTCAGGTACTCATCTTGTTAAGTTATTAAATAAATTTTGGGGCTCAAACCTAGGTCACGTCGTGAGCACTTGTGTGTCACGACGTGAAGTGGCATCTTAAAACACGCATTACCCTTGAGACTCACGACATGAGCCCTTATGGAGACCTGGCTACGAGGCAAACCCTGATTTTTGGGGGTTTTCTTGTATTTAAAGAAAGTGAGGGCTACGGTTAGCCCACCCTTAACCTCCATCACCTCGTAGTACTCTTCCTTGAAACCTTAGCACCCCATAGTTGATTTGAGCTCATTTGTGGTAATTTCTAGCAAAGAAGAACAAGAGGAAGAGCATGTTGGTCATCATCTCAACATTCAAGCCTCACCATCATTCATCTTCACACGTTCTGGAAACTTGTGACATGTAGAGCCAGTATTTGGAGCAGCGTTAAGTTCAACTGTATTTCGGATATTTTGGTGAATTTTTCTCATTCTACTCTTGGTTCGAAGGCACTAATGTCGGCCTACTAGGTTGAGTTATGTATCTTGGTATATAGGATGCTCTTATGTTGTAGTCACCTGATAGATTGGTAGATTTGTATGAATACTTGTATTTGCCGATTATTGTTATATGTTACATATGTCGAGATAGTGGAGGTTGGGTTGAGGCAAGAGGCCAACAAAGCTTGGATGATTGGGTTGAGGTTCTACTACGTCATACAGTGGACCAACAAACCCATGATGGTTGAGTTGAGGCTGTAAGCCAACAAACTCTAGATGGGTGCGTTGAGGCAATATGCCAACAAACCCTGGATGGATCGTTTGAGGCCATAGGCCAACAAACCCTATTGCATGTATTGTACTTCCTATTATCGTGTGGAGTATGTTGGGGGAAACTCACTAAGATTTGGCTTACAATTTGATTTTATGGTTTTCAGATACATCAAAGGATAAGGGCAAGGCGAAGGCGTGATTATGCACATCATCTTGGTGTAACATTCCTATTAAAGGTAAATTACATTTCCAACCCTTATGTTTGAGAATTGTTGCAAATTGGCCCATAGTGGCATTTTTGTAAATTTTGGGCAAGGGGCACGTATGTTGGGCGTATATTAAGTACGCACAGCGTACGTGGCAGGATCCTAAACCCAAATTTTTAGGGTTTCGACTCTATTTAAATATCCTTATGCCCCAAGTCTTCTTCCTTTCATCAACCTCTAGCCCCATCTCAACCCCCTTTGGAAACTGTAATCCATTTGAGAGCATTTTTTAGCTTGGTGTGTGTGTTTTGGTGAAATTGAAGGAGAAGAAAGAAGAGGAGATCATTCTAGAAGTATGGAGCACCTTGGATCCAGAATTATGCTTAGATCTAGTTTAGCCATGAAGTTTGTGTTCTTTTAGTCCCATTAGTTTGGTATGTTGAGTATGGGTTACTCTAATCCATCTAAGTTGGTCCTTTCATACATTTTGGAGTGTTTAGAAGCATAAAAATGTTGTCTTGATCATTATTTCCCTTCCATGCATGAGTTTGGATGTCTTAATGGGTTAAGTGGCTAGGGTTTTTGGTATTTACCACTTAATAGCTATGCAAGACCATAAAGTTTCCAATTTTATGGTTTAGGACGTTAGTTGCGGTTTGGATCTGGAATTTGGGCAAAAGAGCTTAAGGATTAAGCTCCTAATTAGAAGGATAAGGGGCCAGACGCGTATGTTGGGCGTACCAAATGGTACGATGCATGTACGCGGTCATCCACCCAATTTTGGTCAAGGCGAGTATGTCTCACGTACCAGCTGAGTACGCCAGCATACTCAGCTGTGTTGACCAAGTTTGACTTTTGACTTTTTGACTTTGACCAAGTTTGACCTAAGGTTATTTTGGGTATTTTTTAGTTGTATTTGTGATTGGTCACTATTTGATTATTAGGTGATGGGTAGAGCTGATATTCTGAGAAAATACCTAATTGGCTATTTGTTCAGACTCTAAGGTGAGTTTTCCTCACTGTACTTGTGGGTCAAAGGTTCCAAGGTCGGCCCACTAGATTTGATATCCTGTTATATTGATTAATGTTATGCTGAGTATGTGGTAGATTTGTATGATTACTAATACGCGCTAGATTTGTAGATCTGAATGATTACCTGTATTGTTGGGTATGTGTTAGACTGGTAGATTTGTAGGACTACTTGTATTTACTGGCTATTTATTGTTATGGTATATGTTGATGTGTTATGGTCGGTTAGATTGGGGCGGTCTTGCTATATGCTAAAGGCCAAGATACATAAGGCGGTTCGGATAGACTAAAGGCCTGTGAGACAGTCTAGTCAGGTTGAAGGCCCGGAGAGCGGTCCAGATATACTGTAGGCGGTCCATTCATTTTGAAGTCTCTATGAGCGGTCCAGATAGTCTGTAGGCCCGATGTGGCAGTCCAGCCAAGCTGAAAGCTCATGTATGCATGCTGTTATTTGTATGGTTGTGTGTGGTACTTTGGGGGAACTCACTAAGCTTTGGCTTACAGTTTAAGTTTAAGTTTCAGGTACTTCGAATGATTGGGGCAAGGCGAAGGCGTGATCATACACATCCTTCGATGATATGTTTTGGGAGATTTTATGATATAATGATCTTGGGAATATTTGTATTTGACACTTAATTTGATATGGTTTTGGTTGAAAACAATGGTTTCTTTTAAGTTAAAAATTAAAAATTTTATCGTGATTTGTGGGATGTTACAAGTTGGTATTAGAGCTCTAGTTTGAGAGAATTAGATGAGCATTTGAGTGAATCCAGACTCAAACTAAAGATCTGTAAAAGTTTTCATATAATTTTTAAAATATATTCCAAAATAGTTTTCAAAAGTCATTTTCAAAGGTAACCAGAAAAGGACACGAGGTGTACGATCAGCCGGAGCAGAAAGTATATTATTACCCATATTGTTATTTAATTATAATGATCATGATAGAGCTACATGCTAGTGATAAGCTAGGTATCTTTAGGAATTGCATGATAGAATTGTTTGATGTATGATGCCTAATAGCCTAGGAGGACTTCTTGTATGAAATTGGCATCATTACTGCAATGGCTTAGTGTGTGCATCATAGTTGTACATAATTAAGTAACTTTAGCCTGAGAATGTTTGATTTGGCATTACTTCCTATTCCTTGTCTGTTCTGTCAGCGCTTAAGGAAGTTCAATTTTTTGGGAAAGATCATAAGGATGCTTACAAGGTTTACTTCTCGATTTTGCAAAAGTGTCATGAGGAGTTTAATACGAGACTATATTTTAGCACTGATTATCACCCTCAAACTAATGTACAGAGTGAGCGGACCATTTAGATGCTCGAGGATATGTTGAGGTCTTACGTCATCGATTTCAGAGGGAGTTGGGACTCCTACCCTCCCATAGTTGAGTTTTCTTACAACAACAACTAACATTCTCGTATTAGTGCACCGCCTTTCGATCTCCTCTAAGGGAGGAAGTGTCGTACACCAATATGCCAAGGAGAGGTCGGCTACAAGGCCATGGGGAAGACTAAGGTAGTTCTCCAGACAATAAAGCTCATCTAACAGACCACATAGAGATTGCAGATGGCCCAGAGCCGACATAAGAGTTATGCCGACAGACGATAATCCAAGTTAGAGTTCCAGGTCAAGGATATCGTTTTATTGAAGGTGTCACCTTGGAAAGGTGTTATACACTTCAGGAAGAGGGGAAAGTTAGGTCCCCGGTTTATTGGATCATTCCGAGTAGTGACTAGGGTAGGCAAGGTACCTACCAATTGGATTTACCTGATGAGCTTAGACAGATTCATAGCACCTTCCGTATTTCTTAGCTTCGTAAGTGTGTAGTTAGTGAGTCAGTGGTAGTTCCCATGGATGAAATTTAGGTCATTGAGCACGAGAATTATGTTGAAAGGTTGGTGGTTGTTTTGGATAGGAAGACAAAGGCCTTGCACAACAAGGTGGTACCTTTGGTCAAGGCCCAGTGGAAGCACAAGAAGGTTTCCGAGTGGACGTGGGAACCCGAGGTTGAGATGCATGAGCTTTAACTAGATTTATTCGTAGCACCAGACTTCGAGGACGAAGTCTAAGTTATGTGGGGGGAAATTGTAACACCCGGTTCAGGTACTCATCTTGTTAAGTTATTAAATATATTTTCGAGCTCAAATCTATGTCACTTTGTGAGCACTTCTGTGTCACGATGTGACGTGGCATCTCAAAAAGCGCATCACCCTTGAGGCTCACGACATGAGCCATTATGGGTCATGACATGAGACCTGGTTGTGAGGCATACCCTGATTTTTCGGTTTTTCCTCATATATAAAGGAAGTGAGGGATAGGGTTAGCCCACCCTCAGCCTCTATCACCTCCTAATACTCTTCATTGAACTAGCATCCCATAGTTCATTTGAGCTCATTTTGGTGATTTATAGAAAAGAAGAACGAGAGGAATAACATCTAGTTCATCATCTCAGAATTCAAGCCTCACCATCATTCATCTTTACACCTTCTAGACCTTTGTGACCTGCAGAGCTGGTATTTGGAGCGATGTTCAGCTCAGCTTTGTTTCGAATATTAAGGTGAGTTTTCCTCACTGTACTCATGGATCGAAGGAACCAATGTTGCCCACAAGGTTGTGTTATGTATCCTAGTATATAGGTGTTAGGATGAAAATCCTTGAATGATCGATTAGATTCAAACAGGTAAGTAAAGAACACATAGATGATCAAACAAATACCGAATGATTAAAACTCACGCCCCAGATGAACTCGATGAAGAATTTCAACTGTAAAGGCGTGTTAGGGTTTACAAAAGATATCTTAGCAAAAACGTTAACTGTCTACTATGCATGCATGCACTATAAATACTTAAACCCTAATAAATGAGACGGATGGACAGGGCCAAAACCGTATACAAGATGGACTAAATACTAAACCCAATGACGCAACTTTAATACCCAACAATCTCCCCATTTGCATCAATTGAAGCGAGAGATGCTTCACTGCTGAGGCTTCTTAATTGTCTTGGAGAGCTTGGGTATAACAGCGAGAAAAGTACTGTGAAACAAGATATACCACCAAATCATATCATTGAAGTCCTTCTTCGCAGCAGCATCATTCAAGCCACACTTGTTGACGATCTCCAAAATATGTTATAGGCAGGTTGTGAACAAGTGTTTTTCAGGTAAAGCGAAGAGGCACTTTTGGAAAGTTCTAGGAACATCAGTCCCATGCTGAAACATCACAGTTAAGTGGACAATATCAATGTTACCCATACTCATTTCGCTCATATCACTAGCTTTTCCAATCGGATTGACAGTGAGCTTTCGCTTCAGAACTTTAGTTATTTCAATTTCGATATTCGCTACTTCATATATATATATATATATATATATATATATACATACGAAACCAACATTCGCTTTAAGTGAGCCAGAATGGGTTCATATTTTTGCTCTTCAGTCAGCAGCAAGTTGAGTAACAAAATCCAATCATGAGGATTAAGATCGGGCATATCAGCAAGCATGAACTCATGCATAAACTTCTTCTTTTCAACTATAGTATGAAGCTCTGTCATAAATGTCTCCATTTCCGAGATTAGTTTATCGACTTTTTCGGTCGCTTGGTGACTGGAAAGAGTGGAATCCTCAACAGCCTTGTTTTCTTGTGCAAGGTTCGCCACATTCTCTTTCACCAGAGTATCGAGCATACTCTTAATTGCTGCTTCAGAGAAGGCTTGGCTTGAGGAGGCAGTAGAGTATCCAGCTTCGCGTTCAAATCTTTGAGATGCTTCTGAGTGAAAGGGGCATCATCATCACTCTCTTCTTGGGTCGAGAACGGACTATAATGAAAAGTATCAAAATCAAGTTCCTCGGCCCCGAGAAAGTCATCAAAACCATGTTGAGGTTGAGGAGAAATCAGAGATGTAGTTGTAGTAGTTGCAAAACCCGAAGTATTTTCTCCCGCATCAGATGCGTTGACATTAACAGGAGGTTCTCATGTGGTGGTAGTAGTGGTTGTTTCAGTGAAAATGGGTGGTGGTTGAGGAATAGAAGTGGGTGGTTCAGTAGTAACAGGTGGTTGAGTGATAACCGGTGGTGAGCAAGGTGCAATTGTAATCGGAACAGATGTGGAAGTAGGTGATGGTGGAGGGGATGGGATGAAATTTACCTCTTATTCTTTTCAGTTGACATCATCTTCAGATTAGTCTCGATGCGCATCATCTGATTCTCTTTCAAATGAAGTTGAGGAAGGGATGCGAATCTTACGAACTTGTTTCTTCACTTGCTTTCGCTTTGAAGACGATGGAGCAGGCTTGGACGAATCGCCTTTTGTCTTTTGCTTTTTGGAAGGCAGAGTTAGGGTAGAAGGACCATCTTTCGTCTGCTTTAGTTTTCCCCCTTTCTTGACCTTATCAACCTCATCAAAAGTCTATTGCATCTCAGGAGTAAGGAGTCTTGGTCATGAGGATGTACGTTTCTTCTATTCCCCAATTAGTTGCTTTCCCCCGACACACACCTGTACATGGACTCAGGAATTGAACCCACAAAAGTAAACTTAGAGTAATCCGCAATGATGATCTTGGGAGTGTGAAAGGTAGAAATTGAAGACATCAACGAATCTACCATGACGAGAATGTTGAGCTTCACATTTTTCCCGCTATACTACTATCGTCCAAAATCGACCCATGGAAATTTTATTGTGGCGAGTAGTGGAGTTTGTGCTTTTCACCAGTTGAGCCCACAAAACTGAACCATAGTCTAGGCTGATCCCATGGTAGAGGCCATAGAGGATCGTCATGAAGGATTTACTCGTGCAATCTGAACCACTGACTCTTTCAGAAAATGCTTTGAAAAGAAGGGTAAAGAGACCATTCCACAGTGGAGGAAGGTTTGGCTTCTTGAACTTAGTGATAGAGGGGATGGGATATGTGTACCCCATCTGATAGAACATATCGATGATTTGAGCTATGGAGATCGAATCAGGGTTGACCATTGAATCGTCATGAGCAAGCCCATGAAGAGAGAAAAACCTAGCCTTTGTGAGTGAAGTTTTCTTGTTAAATACCTCAAAGGCAATTCTTTTCTCCTCTTTGATGTAGGCGGCTGTAGAATAGGCTTTGGACATTAGCGACATCAGAACACATTCGACCTTGGTCAGAGCAATGAACAGAGGTGAGTACTTTAGGCATTCGATGATTGGTAACATGTATGCATCATATTTTAACGGAGCCAAGTCGAGAATCGGGTTTTAATTCTGTTTGATAGTGAGGAGATGACTAAGCAGTCTGTTCTTGAATGGAGGAAGAGTCAGTCATTGTTGCAGGTTGGAGAAGGAGATGGATAGTTGAGAGAGAGAAAGCGTCGTTTAAGGTTCGTAAAATCTTTGAGAGCGGTAAAGGTTGAATCGTTGATGAATAGCTTTATTTATAGTGAAAGATAGAAACCAAGTGACGATTGCATGATGACCCCTATTGGACTCCTAGAAAAACGTGATATGACAACTATAGCGGCTGATAGGTTATCAGGTGACATCAGGTGGCGTCAGAACAGGAACCGATTTGAATTCCATGCGCCTTTTAATTCAAAATCCTATCTTAAATACCCGCGTCAGCAATGGTTATCCCCAAATGTTGCAAAATAATGACCTTTCGCTTTTGAGAAACAAACTTCATAAGTGCATATAAAAGTGAATCTGCGAAACTGAAAAATGCCATAAGTGTGACAAACTAGACTTTTGGAAAATCATAAAGACCTTCTTCCAAGAGTGTGCCAAAGATAAGGAAATAAAGCAAATTATAACAGTAGGACTAAAGTTATGTCAATAAAGACATGAAATTGTGGATCCTGGGCACAAATCTCTTCCATCTAAGTCAAGAGAGACGAAGAAGTGTTTGTGTGGTTTCCCGTTGAAGTACGATCATATGTTTGTTAAGAAACAATGAAATAAATCTTTTAAAGTTAGGCTGAAAAGGTGGCTAAATCTTCAATCAAACAACGAACTTTATATAAGTGCGAGGGTTGAATAAAGTACTCGTGTGACCAGTGTAGTCAATTGAATGAGTAGGCTTGGAATTATTTTAGTGACTAAGCGAAACTTTGAAATCTCAAAAAAATGAAATTGGATCTTACTGGTAGAAAAGTCTTGGTTTGAGAAAAATTCATAAAGATCACGCAAAAAGAAAAAGAGATTTCGTGGCACAATCCACAAATGTGAAAAATCTAGAACTTTCAATGGTTCACCGTCAATTCATTTAAGGGTGATGGATGTTGGGTTTCACTTAGTTTGTGGTGAACGAAGCTATGATCATTAACTCAAATGTTTTGTTACCATAAACCTCAGTGGTATAGTTGAGAGTCTCAAGGGTTAAATGTATGAGTATGAAAGTAAATGGAGAAAAGTGAAGGTGGCTCTAGAGAAGTAGATGTACCCCTGCTATGCGAATGTGACCAAACAAATAACTCTTAACTCAAGATGAGAAGAGTAAGGTAGCTCGTGACTAATGTGAATTTAACAGCCTAGTTTGGAAGAAACAAATGGTAGATTCGATTCATTAAGGCTTCACATTAAGTCTTTTGAGGCTTAGGACAACATGTAGCAGCATGCTTTTAGGGACACTTAGCTAGTACAAAGATATGGAAAATATACATGCCCCAGCATTCGTTTTTGCAATGTAACCTGAAATGGTACTCACAGAAAAATATTAAATAAGAAAAAGAAATACTTTTGTATTTTAATAATTTCTAAAAAAGAAAGAAACAAAACATAAAGAAAATATTTTTATATTTTAGATTTGAAAGAAGAAAACTTAAATAAAGTAAATATTTTTGTATTTTGAAAAGTTTGAATAAAACAAAACGAGCGTAATATACAACATATACAAAGAGTAGACCACGAGAATTCTCCTTTAAAAAAATTAGGCACGAAATGGGGTGAATGTTCGTCTTAGTTTGTGTCCCAGAAAAATCAGAAACGAAATAGAACGAGTGTTCGGTCTATTTCACTTGTAAAAAAATAGAAACGAAAGCGAACAGGTAACAGGTAACCCAAAAGCAAATAGGCTACTACGAAAGTGGTTTTAGAACTGATTCAGCTTCTATCATTCCTAGTCCTTGGAGTATTCTATTAAATCATGCTTTTGGAAAGGCTTTCGTGAATATGTCAGCCAATTGGTCGGTGGATCAAACAATATGAATCTCAACGTTGCCATCTTCTACATGATCCTTGAAGAAATGATACCTCGGTGCTATGTGTTTTGTTTTTAAGTGTTGCACTGGGTTGTAACAAATGTGAGTTGCGCTTTCGAAATCACAGTAGAGTGGGATTTGCTTCATGTTCAGGCCATAGTCCCTTAATTGACTCTGAATCCAAATTACCTAAGAAGTACAAGATGCGGCAGCAATGTACTCAGCTTCAGATTTCGACAACGAGACGCATGTTTTCTTTTTGGACTTCCAGCTGACAAGTTTGCCAACAAGGAATTGGCATCCTCCAGTAGTGCTTTTTCTATCCAGCCCGCATTCTCCAAGATCAGCTCCTAAAAATGCTTGTACAAAGAAACCAGATTTCGCAGGATACCATATACCAAGTAAAGAGGTTCATTTCAGATATCTAAAGATATTCTTAACTGCCACCATATGAGGTTCGCATGGAATGGCTTGAAACCAAGCACAATAACAAACGGAAAAAGAATATATGGCCTACTAGCTATTAGATACATTAAGGATCCTATCATTTGGCGATAAAGAGTCATATCAGCAGCTGGTTTTTCTAGAGATGTAGTTAATTTCGTTCTGAATGCCATTGGAACCTTCACTTTGGAGTCTCCCATCATACAGAACTTAGTCAATAAGGTCTTCGTGAATGCTTCGTGATTTATAAAAATACCTTCTAGTCTCTGTCTTATATTCAAACCAAGGAAAAAGTTAATTGGACCCATGAGCTCATCTCAAATTTAGTTTCCATCAACTTTTTGAATTGAGCTGTTAGGCTAGGATTCATAGAGCCAAAGATGATGTTATCAACATAAATTTCTACAATCATTAAGTGGTCACCCTCTTTCTTGCGAAAGAAGGTTGGGTCAACCGAACCTTGTTTAAATTTGGACATTTTAAGGGCGAGTGAGAGTTTCATACCAGGCTCTTGGAGCTTGCTTCAGACCATAGACTATCTTGTCGAATATATAGTAGTGATCAGGATACTTCTCATTCATAAAACCCGGTGGTTGTTCCACGTATACCGTCTCTTCTAATTCTCCATTTAGGAAAGCACACTTAACATCCATTTGAAATACTTCGAAGTTTGTGTGCGCTGCATATGCCAAGAAGATGCGAACAGATTCTAACCTTGGAACAGGTGCAAAGGTTTCTTCATAGTCGATGCCTTCTTCCTGACAATATCCTTTAAGTACAAGTCTCGCTTTATTCCTTATAACATTGCCTTCTTTGTCCATTTTTTTGCGAAACACCCATTTTAAACCAATAACCGATGCATCTGGTAGAGTAGGAATTAACCTCCAAACCTTGTTTCTCTCGAACTCGTTAAGTTTATCTTGCATCGCTTGCACCCAATCGGAGTGATCAAGAGTTGTATTGACGGTTTTGGGTTCAACTTTGGAAACAAATGAATTGAACATGCAGAATTCCACTTTAGAGAATAATGCAATTCAATTCTCTTTTAACTAAGATCTCGTAAGAGCACCTGCAGAAGATTCGCCAATGACTTGAGTTTTGGGGTGATCCCTGGTCCATTTGGATAGAGGAGGATAATTTGGATCATAATATGGATCTAGCTCAGCGTCCACGTCTTCGAATTCTGATTAAATATTCGTATCATCATTCGTATTTGTATTCTCCCCCTCGAATGATGAGTTCGTTTCAAATACTGGATTCGTGTCTTCCTTCTAGACTGAACTTTCGTGTGCTATTGTTGAAGGCGGATCCTCCCACTAGAGAGGTGAGCTAGATGATGATGAACCATCCCCCTGGAATATAGTATTCGAGTCTTGAGAATGGTTCGCATTAGATGGCTGACTTTGCATGTCCTTTTCAGTGTCATCAATTATCTTCTCCACTTTGTCTACCTTATTGTTAGTTGCCTTCGCTTCAGATGTAATGGCTTTCTCAGTTTCACCAAATAAAAGCATGAATTCCTCATAAAGATTAGCCAAAGGAATGGTCACTTGGTTTGATTGAGGAAAGATCTCTTGAGTTTGACTGTCATTCACTTGTGTCTTCTTTAAGTAATTATCTTCGAATCTGACATAATAGATTTCTTCAATCCTTTTGGATTGTTTGTTTAGAGCCCTATATGCTTTCTCCATTAGCGAATATCCCATAAAAATTCCTTCATCAGCCTTCGCGTCAAACTTATTTTGTTGTTCTTTTGAATTAAAAATGAAACACCTGGAACCGAAAACATGGAAGAACTTGACGTTAGGTTTTCGTTTATTGATAATTTCATAGGGAGTGACAGAAAAGCATTTATTAAGAAACGATATGTTTTTAGTAAAGCAGGTAGTGGGAACAGCATCAGCCCAAAAGTAAAGAGCCAGTGATGCAAATGAAAGCATGGTCCTAGCTGCTTCACACAATGAACGGTTTCGTCTTTCAACGACTCCGTTTTGTTGTGGAGTATAGGGAGCAGAAAAATTGTGAGATACTCACCTGTCGGTGAGGAATTTATCGAATGCTTGGTTCTTAAATTCCAGACCATTGTTGCTTCGAACATTGCGAACCACCTTTCGCAGTTGTAACTTAATCTGCTTGACGAAATATTTGAGCTTAGGAGTTGCTTTAGATTTCTGGTTAAGAAAGAACACCCACGTGAAACGAGAAAAATCATCTACAATTACGAGAATATATTTGTTACCACCAATACTTTCGATTGCAGATGGGCCATTAAGATCAATGTGGAGTAGTTCGAGTGGCTCAATAACCTTCGTGTTCACTATGGTTGGATGACTTTTCCTTCTTTTTTTTTTCCCATTTCGCATGCAGCACAGAGATGATCCTTTTCATATTTCAAGAGAGGAAGACCTCGCACATGATCACCAAGAGCTAGCTTATTGATGTCTTTGAAGTTGAGGTGCAAAAGCCTCCTATTCCATATCCAACTGCCGTTTAGCCTTAGAGAGCATACAAATAGCAGGTCTCCCTCGTATTGTATTAATGTCCAATGGATACATCTTGCCTTTACGTTTCGAGTTAAGCAGCACTGATTTCGTCTTCTTTTCAATAATTTCGGATCCATCATCATCAAACGAGACCTTTAGACCTGTACCAACCACCAACTGTGAAACACTTATTAAGTTGTGTTGCAGTCCCCCAAAATACGCCACTTTGCGAGTTGAGAATTCGCCATTCGTTATCATGCCATACCCTTTGATTTCTCCAAGTGCATTGTTACCAAACTTCACGAGACCACCATTCTTTAGTTCTCTATATTCTCTTATCTCCTCCTTTCTTCCCATCATGTGAAGCGAACAACCATTGTCGATATACCATTCAGTGTCAAACTATTCTTCACGAATAACCTGCAAAAACTAAGCAGTTGTAGGAACCCAAAGGTGTTTGGGTCCTCGTGAGCCTTTTACAGAAACTGGATAAGCTGTAAAGAGATCAATCATATAAGTTCATTTTTTTAAGGTTGTTTGATCTTTCTTCTTTATTGTGAAAACCTTGATCTTGTAGTTTTCCGTTTCTTTAGAATCATATTGATTTTGGTTATACTTAGCTTGATTCTTGACGAACTCTCTCTTAACTTTCTTGGGGTTAGCAGTCGATATCTTAGTTTGAGCTTTAGAATTCGAGACTAACTTTCCCTTTCCCTTGACAACATTTGGTGATGCATTTGAGGGATGAGTTTTTGTTTTCTCAGTGTGCTTCTTTTGGAAAGAGGGTTTTTGAACAAAGTTCGCCTTTGAGCTGCAATTATGACAACGCAAACACTGACTAGGATTCGCATGCGAACGAGTTTTCCTACTCTGATTGGAAGGTTTTTCTCTGAGAACATAGTTGGAATTTTGGGATTCCCAAAATTTCTTCCTTTCATTGAGATTATTATGGTATCTCCTATTTCATAAACGTATTTGTTCAACGTGTTGTTCAGCGGACTCGTGAATATTCACTTGAGGTTTCGCTTTCCTGGAATAAGTTTAGTCCTTTGCTGACTGAGGTTTAGTTTCACTTTGAACTTCCTTGGTACCACTTGGGCTACCCTTCTCAAATGTTGAATGATTGTTCAGTGATTCTGCCACATATCTACCTTTAACTCTCCAAGAGGTTCTTTCAGACAGACCCTTCGCTTCATTTTCATTATGTATTGGTGCGGACCAAAAGAATTCATCACAACCATCATTGTTGTCTTCATTAACGACGGACGTAAGTTCAATAGTTTGATTTTTGTCTAGTCCTCCGGTGGCAAACACTTGATTGGGTACAGTTTAGACTTTAGGGAAAACAGTTGCTTTTGCTTTTAATGTTTTTGATTTATTTTGAGAAATACGTGCGAATTCAACTGAATTTTCAGAAATCAAACCTTTCGCAGGTTGAGGTTCGTTCTTAATGAACTCTGAGCAATCCACTTCGTCTTCTATTAAAATTTTGCTCATATCACTGTCCTCATCGAATTCAGATGTGCTTTCAACATTTATTTTATTTTCTGAATTCAATTTGGCACTCAATGTGTCGAATTTCAGAACAGTATTAGATTTGATTTGCTTCTTATCGTTTTCATCTAAAAGTTGTTTCAACATATTTTTATGGTCTTTGGACTTAATGTATGATTCAATTCATTCTAGTCCAACCTTGTATGCATCTAAAGTTTCGTCTGAGGAAACTATGGATTCGCATTTGTAACAATCGGTGTCTATTTCATCTTCCTTTAATTCAAGAAATGGTAAGATCATCTTATGAATTTTCTCATCAATTCCACAATCAAGGTGCAACTGAGTAATGTTAAAGTAAAGCCTTTTAGCAATCAAACATAAAAATATTATGTTGTTTTAAGAGCTTTAAATTGTCACGTTGCAAATAAATTAATTGATCCCTAGACTTAGACATCTCCGACTCGATCTTCTCAATCCACATTCGCCTATCATTGCTTTCTGGTGAAACCCTGCTCAATTGATCGGTTAGGTTAAAGTTTGTTAACCGTGTTCATTTTAAACTATCACTAATGCTTGAAAAAGTGAATTTTAGATCGTTTAATTCAGTTTCATATTTAGAAACAAGTATATTTAGAGACTCAAGAATGAAGGTTGCCTTGTTAATCAGTTGTTCGCACTCATTGATCTACTCTGGAATTGGCCGTGCCGCGAAACAGCTGTCATCGCCTCTTCCACTTTCAGTGGCACTCTTTTGTGTTTGCGACCCCTCGTTTGTCACCATCAGACACCTGCCAGCAAACTATGAACTCTCTTCCTTAGCAATGAACCCCCTTCCATGTATGGGCTTGCGAACCTCATCATCCTCCGAATCTATTGACCAAACTTCAACTCCTCCAAACTCACTTTCAGCAACATTTTCCTGCACAATCAAAGCAGGCATTAAGTTATCATTAGTTTTCTTCTTCTTGAACTCCTCCAACTTTTGCATGTGGTACACCTCATCGTCTTCTCCTTCTTTCCTCTCATTCAACCTCCTCAGCATGCAATCCATGGCCAAATGGTTTTTGCCATGACAACAATTACAGTCATAGCCAGAGTCACCAATGACCTTTTTCTCCATTTTTCTCTTCTTCCTTTTGAGAAGCGCTTTTACTTTCTTCCTTCATCTTTTCTGATCTATAACTTCCTAGCCAATTTCGGTTTTTGCTCAATGGAAATTTATTCCTTGCGAACCGCTTGGGATTCGAAACCATCAAGGAATATACCTCATTTGTAAGATCGCATTCAGAATGATCAGATTCAGATTCATCCTCTGCAATGGTATTGCCTTTTGCAACAAGAGCTAGAGACCCCATACTAGAAACTACTTTCGCTTCCTTCGACACTTCGCTTTCATGTGCCTTAAGAATTCCAATCAGCTTAGCCAAAGAATAACTTTTAAACTGCTCGTGCACCTTAACTATAGAAACGACTACCATCCATTTGGACCTAAGCCCATTCATAAAAGTAACCTTTTGCTTGATCATTGCTCGTCCAATACCGTGTTTGATCATCCTATTGAGAAGATGGTTGTAGCTATTGAATGTCTGACTCAAATTTTCTTCTGGTTTTTGTGCGAAAGCCCCAAACTCCGAAAGCAAGAGTTTTTGAGTTGAATGCTCAAGATTTGCGTCAGTAGAGTAAAGTTCCTTGAGCCTGTCCCAGATAGCTTTCGCAGTATCACACGAACTAACCAAACGAAACGTGTTTGCCCGCAAAGCAAATCTGATGATCCTCATTGCTTTAACATTGCTAACAAGTTTCTCTTTCTCGTCCTGAGGCACATCTTTCACGTCAATAAATAGTTGGTTGTATTCTTTCTGAGTTTTGATGGTTCTTTTGGTCTCTGTGTGAACAAATGGACCTAGAGTAATGGCTTCCCATATCAGATAACCATTATTGTCTGAATTGAGAACGTAATCTTCAAAGTGGAGCGCCCAAAATTCATACTCATGTGGGAAGAGAATCGGGATCCTTGTAGTTGATCCAATATTGCTTGAGATATTCAAGGAGTTAATGCTAGAATCATCGTGTTACATGATGATGATTTCCTCGATACATGTTATGAATCAGATGTGTAAACTAAAAAAATAGTAGGGTAATATAAAGATCATTATAAGTCGTCAGAAAACCAATAAAGACGAGTAAACAAGATCCTATATTAGCGGAAACCCTAGTAGCTCAACAAACAGAAGAGATGCGTATAGATTACACAATCTCCTGCTCTGATACCATTGTTAGGATGAAAATCCTTGATGATCGATTAGATTCAAACAGATAAGTAAAGAACACAAAGATGATCAAACAAATACTGAATGATTAAAAGTCACGCCCCAGATGAACTCGATGTAGAATTTCAACTGTAGAGGCGTGTTAGGGTTTACAAAAGATATCTTACCAAAAACGTTAACTGCCTACTGTTCATGCATGCACTATAAATACTTAAACCCTAATAAATGAGATGGCTAGACAAGCCCAAAACCGTATACAAGATTGACTAAATACTAAGCCTAATGACGCAACTTTAATACCCACCAATAGGATATTGCTATGTTGTAGTGACCTATTAGATTGGTAGATTTGTATGAATATTTGTATTTACTAATTATTGTTACTTATTATATATGTCGACATATCGGTGGTTAGGTTGTGGCGGGAGGCCAACAAACCATGGATGGTTGGGTTGAGGTAGTACTGCTTCGTGTGGTAGGCGAACAAACCCAGGATGGTTCAGTTAAGACTATAAGCCAACAAACTCTGGGTGGTTGGGTTGAGCCAATATGCTAACAAACCCTAGATGGTTAGGTTAAGGCCATGGGCCAACAAACCATATTGCATGTATTGTACTTGTTATTATCATGTGGAGTATGTTGGAGGAAACTCATTAAGCTTTAGCTTAAAGTTTGATTTTATGGTTTTAGGTACATCAAAGGATATGGGCAAGGAGAAGGCATGATTATGCACATCATCTTGGATTTTATATGAATTATGATTTTGGGATACTCTGATTCATGTTTATGGTTTTGTAAGTCCATGTCTCCAACCTTCATATCTGAGTCAACATGATGCTTAGATGGTTAAAGTTTCTAAATTTATCAATTATAATGTCTCAAACATTCACGATCTAAACTTTAATACATCAAAATAACCTAAAGGACCAAGATAACATGCATGGCTAAAAGGGAAGGAAAAAGATCATAACTATCCTAGTCTATGAGGTCCACAAAGCATTCCAAACTAATCAAATGTTGTTGGAGTCCACTCAAATCCAAGATCATCCATAAAATAGACTAAAGATGCTAAAAACCACAAATGAAGAGATCTAAAGAACTGAAGGGTGACGACGATGTAAATGAGAGAAAATAGTTGATGTTGGGAAACGAAGATGAAGACATGAAAGTGCCTGATAAAGAAAAGAGTGTGGTAATGGTTGTCACGAGTCATGGAGTCAAGCGTAAGCATGATGAGAGCACCAACTCAAAAAGTAAAGAAAACAGAAAAAGGCATATAAAAGGCGAGTGGCTGCTTACAAGAGAAAATGACACTGGATGAAATTGAATAGGGAGATCCCTCTCCTAACCATGACAACATAAAGTGGGAAGTAGTCTGGCTCACAATGCCTACAAAAGAAGCACTTCCGGGAGGCAACCCATGGTTTGGTTTCATTCTTCCTTTATTTTTCTCCTTTTTACTTTTTGTTTTTCTTGCTTTTGTTTTTTTCCTAGGATAGTAACTCATTTATTTTATTTTGTAAAGTTTATTCAAATGTACGATAAACTTCAAATGAGTTTTTGAAAAGAAGAAAATTGGTTTTAAACAAAATTACCAAACCACGAAGTGATAACTGGGGGGGGGGGGGGGGGGGGGGGGCAAAATGCATTTAATCCTAAAATGTTTTTCACCTTCTACTTTCACAAAATATCCATGACATTTTATTCTCTACCTATCAAAAAAAACTTATGCAAAATCACAAATTCTCTTCTTATTTTCCTGTCCAATCCATTTGAAGGTATGACTTATACACTTTAGTGTATTTGATGTTGCTTTGGTTAATCTAGAACAAAAGAGGGCAATTTTACTCTAGGAATTTTTGAATTAGATTTATTTACTGCTAAATATCACATGCTTACTATGCTAAGATCATCCTGTGATTGAAACCTGTTTGATTTTCGAAACAGGCCCGATTTGGAACTACTATTGTTCATCGATGAAAACTGTGACATAGTGACCCTTTCACCACAACGTGAGAACTGAGAACACAATTTATATTTTAGGTTATTAATGATAATGTTTGGGTTGTTTTGGTATGTTTTTTACCTGTTTTGCAGGACATGGCTCCCAGAAGAAGGTTGAGTCAGCATCCCCGAGAAAATATGCCACACTTGCACTTGTTTCATGATTTTCTGACAAACATCTCTGTGAACCATTTGAATAATTATAATAGGTTGTTTGAATGGCTATACAATAAGGATTTTGTTGTGTCCCGTACTAACAACTTGCAATGGTTAAACGAAAATGGGATCATGAGAAGAATTGAGCCATATTTGACAAAGGTTTTCATCGAAAATAGGTTTGCAGTGCTATGCAATGGGTTGATAAATTTATTAATGATAGTTGAACCAATTTATAAGGAGCTTTGTGTGGAGTTCTTTGCAACAGCTTCTTTTAAAGAAAATACTTTGGATGCTAATTATCGGCAAGCACTCACATTTTGGCTGGGAGGATAGTATCGGAAGTGCAGTTTGGCCGAGCTTGCTTGAAGACGCATACTATATGATCGTGAAGAAGCTGAAATTAAGTCTTTCAGCATATTTTTAGAGGCCATGGTTCAGGATTTTATGGATGGGGTTCAGAATTATGAGTTTTGGTCCACTATTGCAAACGAGTTTTATGATCCAAGGTCATCACAAGAGATCCAAGTCTGGTCTCTTATTCACCGATTTCTCTACCGTCTCATCACCTTTAATGTCAATTATAAGAAACATTGGGACAAGGTTTCTAGTTTGAACCTTTTCTACTTATGGTGTATTCTCACACCAAAGTCTTTTGCAACATCCCATGAATTATGGCCTAATTCTTAGCCAATAAATCTGTGACCTCACGTGCGGGAAGTCGTATTTATGGGGGACATTTTGTGACTTAACTTGCAAGATCTTATGATATTTTGGAATCAGCTACGCTTCAAATATTGACACAAATTTCTAGTTAACGCCTTATGATAGCAAAGTTAAAAACTAGTAGAATTATGGTCAATGTCGGGGTGGATTTGCAATACCCACCAATGATCCGGAGGTACCAACTGGAGGAGTGGGAGAGCCAGTGTAACAACCTCAGAGAAATAGGAAGAGAGCAGATACACGAGTCCATAAGCCACAAAGAGTCATGGATCTACAATATATCTCTTTACAAGTCACACGATTATTTGAGAGGGTAGAGGGGCTTGGTCTATATTTCGTCGATGTGTGGTCCCGAGATTCTTCGGTTGGACGTTCTTTGGAAGCTCTCATGCAGCACATGGAAGTAACACCGCCACCACATTTTGAAGCACACATGTCGTACGTTCATATATGGAAAGAACAATTTCATCGTGACGATGGAGAGGGCTCGAGTGGAGTTCGTCAATCAGACGAGGATGATGAGTGAATCTATCCTTTATTTTAGTATTTTATTTGTTTGGTTTGATTTTATTTGGTTGGTTTGATTTTATTTTTATTTTTCGTGGTGTGTTGTAAATTCTATTTTATTCTTATTTGTAACCGAATGATTTATTTTAATAAGGGACCAATCTTCTTTGTAGAGACTTTGATTTGACTATTACTATTGAATTGACATTAGTGAATACTGAATGAACCCTTCGGAACTTAGGACTAAAAAAAGAAATAGAGAAATGTTTGCATCACTTTTGTATCCTACAAAATCATATTCCAAATCGATTAGAAAATCATTTAAAAAAGTCGATTTCAAATAATAAATAGATTTCACAGATGAGAAGAAAAACAATAAAATCGATTTCAATAAATCAAGTTTTGAGAAGAAAGAAATCAATTTCATAGTTGGTGAAAATCAATTTCTGAAAGTAAAATCACTTTTAGAGAAGAAAGAAAATCGATTTCACCGACACTGGCGGAGAAAATCATGATATTGATGGAGGCGGAAGCGATATTGGAGACGGAAGTGTTGGTGGAAGGTGATCAGCTGGGTACGGAGGGTAGCAGATCAGTTAAGGGGATAGATGCTATCAACTTTGATGAGGGTACGGATGCCATCATCTTAATTCTGGCTGAAAAAATGACATGGATCTCTGCCTCAGTCTATTGGCGGCGTATCGAAGAAAGGAGGAACAAGGAGAGTTTTGTGGTAGACGTTGGTATGATTTTTTTGGTAACAACTCCTTGTTTCAAGGGATTTCAATGTATATCTCGCATTTATTTTTAGATTAATAAATTATGATAATAGAAAGTCACCAAAATACCCTTAAACAATTTATTAATTTTTTATTTATTATTAGTATTTTTTTTTTAATTTTGATTGTCCACAATAAACCCTACATCCACACAATAAATAGTTAGAATATATATATATATATATATATATATATATATATATATATATATATATATATATATATATATATATATATAGAGAGAGAGAGAGAGAGAGAGAGTTAGGTTCAAATGTTTTTACTATTTGTAGGATTAATTCTGAACCAATCATTTTAGTTATTTTAAGAAAGTAATTAATGCATATTAAATGTTGAAGTTCTAATTAATGCTCATTATATCTTTAACATCTAATATGCATTAATTACTTTCTTAAAATAACTAAAATGATTTGTCCAGAATCAATCATACATGCACACAATAGATAGTTAGAACAATATAATCTAACTCTATATATATATATATATATATATATATATATATATATATATATATATATATATATATATATATATATATATATATATATATATATATATATATATCACAATTCTAAAAGTATGTATGGTTTTAATGTAAGTGCATGCATTGTTTAACCCAAAATGGAATATGTTTAAAGAACATCAAACCACGTGCACTACAAGCTACATATCAATAAACATCATGTGTTAAAACTCCACAAAATTGGTCTTGACATGAACATGTCCAAATCCTTTGAATCTTTCCCCACAAAACAAAGCGATTGTTTTTCAACGTTTCTTTTGTTTATATTGTGTTTTTTTTTGTCTAATCATAAATGGTTTAAATTTAGATTTAAAAGAAGATGCAAAGAATATAAGTGTTTTTGTTTAAAAAAAATTAAGATGTAAGTATGGCACTTATATAAATATCAAATATATAGTTTGCTTACACGGTAAGTGAAGACGACGAAACAAGGTTTGTGTTCAATGGTTTGATGTTTTTAGATTAAAAATCTCCAAATAAAATATATTGTAAATGTGGTAGGGTTACTATATATGTTAATTTAGAAAAAGAAAAAAAAAAAAAACAAAACAAAAGTATGATCTATTTTGTATCTTATTAATTTGTTTGATTATAAAATTCTATAACAAATTTTTAAGGGTTTTTTTTTTTTTTTCGACAATGTAGCATATCAAATTTGAAGATTTGTACATGTAATCACTTAAGGTTTTTTTTTTTTTTTTTTTTTTTTTTTTTTTTTTTTTTTTTTTTTTTTGTTTTTTGTACAATAAATCATTAAACTTGTAATTTACTTATGAAATAGAGAATTGATTCTAAATCTTAGAAGTTTGTAGTTCACCCATACTTATGTGGTACTGATGACATGGAAACTAACAAGTTTACAAATTATTACGCCTATGTGGCATATGTGATTTGTCATTTATTAAAAAAAAGTCTTCCATTATACATTTGTCATTTATTAAAAAGGAAAAAAACTCATTCCCAAAAACTTTGAGTTTGAAAGTTCTACAATTGATGAGGGCTCCCAAAAACTTTGAGTTTGAAAGTTCTACAATTGATGAGGGCTTGGTTGCCGATAGAGGCAATGGGATATCCTAGAAGAGTGAGAACAAGAACTAGAAAAAGGAAGATGGCAGCGAAGAAGATGAAAGATACGAAGTCAAGGAACCTCCATCTTCTTCGTCTCTTCATCGCCGACAACCCTTTAAGATCTAATAAACATAAATCCTTCTTCATCCACGATTAAACTACGTATCTTATAGATGTAACATTCCATAGTTAGAAACTTGACGAGACCTCATCTATCTCTCCCCCTCCTTTTAAGACGCCACAACCTGGATATTTTCGCAAAACAGGATCTTAAAGAACAAAGTTCTAAAGGAGGTGAAAAGTTTGATTTTGGGTCTTAGTTTCTCAAATTCATCTGCGATCTTAATGTGAAACTGATTTTCAGGGTATAGAGAACTTTCTGGTGGTGGTGTTGCTTTGTTCTCCGATTCCAAATAATAAATCTCTTTAGAGCATTTTGTCAAACACATGTGGTATAACTCAAAATTGTTTTCAGTAATCACCTACATAATGGCATTCCTGGTTTTTCTGTGGCTCATCAAGATATGCATAAAACCGAAGTACTTAGTTTTTTCTTTCACCAAATCTGTTTTTCGGTTAAAGAATAGCAGAGGTGAGAATCATTTACGACAGTAATTAAAGGAGAAGTGGAGACTTGCATTTTCTTTAGCACTAGAAGTGTAATTTACTCGAATCTAATTTAAAATGTCATATCACTAAAGTCACCTACTCTTCTGGTATTTGGTCATATAATGGTGTATTTAACAGGTAAATTATAAGCTTATTGATTTATTATGTAAGAAAAAACCTTGAGTGATTAAATATGCAAAATTTTCACACATTATTGTGTTACAGTGTCAAAAACCTAATTTTCAAATATTAATTTCTTCATTTTACCCAATCATTATCAAAAATACAATATACTTTTAAAATATTAGAATTTCTTTATAAAAAAATATTTTTGAAGCATCCGTCTAATAAATTTACATTTTCTTCTGTTATGCAACTTTACAAATAATGGCAAGCTCTTATGAAAAAAAAAACTATTGGTATTTTATAATAGTTAAAATGATAAAATCTTTATATCTAACATTTAATAATATATTATACACATTCTTCCTAATAAATGAAAATAAATTTGTTACTTGTCATCTTCTAATACATTATAACACATAACTTTTTATTATTATTTTCATTTTATTTTTTCCCATGTGTCATTTTATGGTTTTTTATTTTATTAAATTTCACATAATATTTAAATGTAATAATAAATTCATACTAATTTTATTAATGAGTCTTCCTTCTAATTTCAAAATTACTATATTAAAACTTCATTAGTTTTCTTTATTTATTTAACTAAATTATTTGTTTAAATTTAAAAAAAAAAACATTTTAATTTTAATAATTCAATATTTTTTTCACTTTTTTATAAATTCAAATTTCTCAAATGTTTAAAATTCGTATTTAATTTTTCATTTTAATAAACTCATATAATACATGGCTTTCACACCTAATTTATAAATTAATAGTCTATCCTTCCCAAAATTATTGTCTACAGACAAAAAAACACACATATTAAAAAAAATATTAACTACTACTAACTTTATTAAATGAAATAACAGTCTTACCTTTTTATTGCTTTTAATTTCTATAGTCACATTTAATTATATGGTAGTTTAACTAATAATAAACAGCATTTTGATAAAATAAATATTTATTTTTAGAAATATGTTATTATTTTAAAACCAATATTAAACATACCCTATTGTTTTTGCTTTTTGCTATTAATATGGTCATACACTATTCTTTTTGCTTTTTGCTATTAATATTGGAACGAGTGAGTACATCTTTTAGGTCAGAAAGAAATGCCAAACCGTCTAGACCACCGAACTCCACCTCATTTATTTCCATCTTCTACTTTTTGCTTTTTGCTTGTCGGGGTAAAAAGACGGTGTATACCAAGACCGCCGAGCTCCAGTTGACGTCCTTTTTTGCTCAACAGCCTCACCGGCCACTCCCTCCAGCCTTGAGTTGACATGCGAAAAAGATTACGAACACTCTCATTATTCATAGATTAAGTCATGAGGAAAGCGAAACGTGTCTGTCTGAAATGGCCCAAAATTCAAAACATGACCCCCTTCTTAACTCCGACAAACAGACACCCTCACGTGCATGTTTCTAGGCCCATCACATCTTACCATTTATTAATCAGCTTCACCTCTTATAAACTTATACCCTTATTCTTTAGAGAAATTAAACAAATGTGAAATACTGGTATAGTATACAGTCTTATTATATATATATTTTTAAGGTATATTACATTATTACTCTTATGAAACTGTCTGAAGTCTGATATCATCGGCAATTCGACATGACATATTATACTTTATCATTTTATTTTAAAATAGCTTCTCAAGTTGAATACTTAATTATTTTCATTTACTACGTCACTAAAATAAGGTCTTAAACGATAATTATATAAACAAGAAAATGTGGACCCTTTTGTTTTCTTTCGTCATGGTTTTGCTTTTGTGGTGTATTCCATGTCCTTATATATGTTATACTCTCTTATATATTTATGTAAATGAATATAATCGAAAATTTGCAATATGAATTCGGTTCCATTTCTGAACAGTCAGATTCATTAGAAGGCATAATGTTAACGGCATCTATAGTAGTAGTGATTGGTTGCTTATGGATATTACTACTTATAGAGATGACATAACTTTACTTACGTGTAAACTAAGATGTCTTTTCTTGTTCATTAAGTAATCAATGTGTTTTCAATTTCTGGCTTTGCATTGATCATCATCCAATGGATCATTGACTAAACGGCCACTGCTTGAAAGGACTAGTTCAGTATGGATACAATGGTTAAATAAGGTTTTTAAACATTGAAGTTTGTATGATCATGATTTAAATATAAGATCATTCTATTTTTTAGTGTTTAAACTTAAGTGATGACTATAAGAGTATTAGACTAGCTTCATGGTTAGAGTTCTTAAATTAGTAATGATGTATGTTTGGAGAATTGTTCTATACATAAGGTCTCATTTTTTTGTGGACTATGTAAATTTTCAAAATGAGACTAAATTATTCTAACACTCTGATAAAAAAAATAAATTTACAATATTTATCATTTTTTTAACATGAGAGAGGTTAGGATGAAAAAAAAAAAGAAGGGAAAATAAGTATAGAATTAGTGTCTTAAATAAATCAAACTTTTTGGCTAATTGGCTTAACCAATTAAGTCATTATGTTCATATTTAGTTACAAGAAAAAACAATCATATATAGTTGTATAGATAAAATTCCTAACCTATTAAGTTTATTAAGTCAAAAATATAAAATCAAAAGGCTTTTAAGGTTTTTTAACGTGATGGTATGAGGTGTTTGTGGAAAGATTTCTTTCAGCCACTTGTTATAAAGGATTTAAGGCTTCTTGAAAATAAAGGTAATAATTTAGGAGTAGAATTTATGGGGAGTATGTGTGTTTGATATTCTAACAAAAATTGAAACCATCCCTATCTCCTTTAGCAGAAAAGTCATAACACTAGAAAATTTCGCACTTTAATACTAGATAACATAATAAGTATAATAAGATGAAATTAATATGTTAAAATGTTGTCTACTTTTATAAAAAATTTGATAATATTTTATTCCTTAAATAATATTCATGCACAAAGATATTTTGGTGGGATCCTATTCAAAGATCAAAATGTTGTACTCACATGTCGACAGGGGAGATGCACCCAAATACCAGGGAGGCACAAACTTTATGATGCATCCGCATCTAGCATGGAGAATCTTAACCACACCTCAAGATAACACGTGTCAAGATCTTAATGGTTATATAATCGTTGCCTCTCTCTCTATATATATAACCTCACAAGTCACAACAGCTCACAAACAATTTAATCAAATTTCAATTCCTTTCCTTCTCAAACAACCAACTTTTTTCAAAAACAGTTGTATCACAGAAGATTCAATTTCACCAAACACCATGTCATCGGAAACATCCATGTCCAACATCACGACGGAGCCACCTACTACCGCCGCCGTCTTCGGTAGCCTTACGTTCAATGATACAGAGCTGACGTTAGGTTTACCAGGTGAATCTCGGAATTCGGGAGTCAAACGAAGGTTTTCCGATATTATTGATCTGAAATTGGGCGGAGCTGATCAATCCGACTCTGAATGCTCCGTCGTTACGAAATCTCCTCCGGCGAAGTAAGTTCGAGTACACAATTTACTACACGCGCTAAGAAATTAACTTCATGAATTTATCACTGAGAAAATGAATATAAAATTTTTATAGGGAACAAATAGTAGGATGGCCACCAGTTAGATCTTACAGGAAGAACATGACGATGAAGAGTGATTACAGATATGTAAAGGTGGCGGTTGATGGAGCACCATATTTGAGAAAGCTAGATCTCAAATTGTACACAAGCTATCAACAACTTCTGTTCGCTTTTCAAGATCTCTTCTCCTGCTTCACAATCAGTATGTACATAAACTGTTGATCTGTAATTATGTTTGATTATTTCACAATGAAACTTACATATCGTATGATTGTTATAGGAAATGTATTAAACGAGATGAAGCTGATGGACCCTGATAATGGTATCGAATACGTTCCAACATATGAAGATAAAGATGGAGATTGGATGTTGGTTGGTGATGTTCCATGGAAGTAAGTCTGCATCATGTGTATTCACAGATTATCATAATAATTTTTCTAATAATTTGATGTGATAATTAACGAACAATTTTCTATATGATTTTGCAGTATGTTTGTTGAATCATGCAAGCGAATAAGATTAATGAAGAACTCGGAGTTGTTGAGTTGAACAAGCGTTGATGGAAGAAATAGTTCATAGAAAGATTGTTTTTTTTTTTTTGAGAATAGGAAAATAGTTGATTAAATAGGAATATTGTAGAAGTAAATAAGATCCACATGATGTGTGTGTACAAAATGTTTGCTGAGTTTGTGCAGAAACTGACATTTATAAAGCCAGGTTTTTAGGGTTTTGTAATTTGAAAAAGCTGATTTATTGTGTACTTAGAGTATAGCAACAAAATATATGTACTTTTCAAAATTTTATACAAGCGATCCTATATTTTGCAATGGACTAAAATGTAAATCATTTATACAAAACTTCTTTTTATAGTGTTTTGACCATAAAAAGATAAATTTTTTAAACAAATTACAACAAACATATAATGTGAAAATGTTCTTAATTTAATGTTAAACGGTTCATATTAATGCAAAATACATATTTTCTTTTTTATCGATTTTCGGAGTATCTTTGAAGTTTTTTTTGTTGTGGGTATCTTATAAGGAAAATTTCCGTAGCAAATTAAAGCAAATTTCATAATGTGAATTGGAGTGTTAGGTTGAGAGAGAAATTGAATTTTTCTTTATAACTTTTTTTTTTGGAAAAATTACTTAAATAGTAGCAGGATAAATTTTGTTGCTAAAAGTTCATGAGTGATGGGTTGATGGTATATTAATGACTGGATTTTAAGCAAATTTAGCTACACACTAACTACGGATTAAGAGAGGAAAGTAATCCATCGTACATCAAATTACCACACAACTGTGATATATAGTTATTCGTCAGCCCATCGCTCATTGTTCATTGGTAGTCCATCATTAAATTCAACCAAAAATTGGTTGCTAACCTGTCTTGTAATAAATATTTGTTTATATTAAAAAAATAAATAATTAATTAAATAAAATAAACACGGTTGTCACCACCAGCGATTGTTGAAAATGTTTCTCCTTCAAATTTTTAAGGCGATTATGGGATAGTTTCAGTCCCCACATCTTCTTTGTGAGTATTATTGATTATTTGTTAATTGCGGTGGGAATAAACATGTTTATAAAATGTGTTTGGATTAGTTTATTGTGGTGAGAATGAGCAATAAGAAATAAATATTTTAAATGTTTGGCAAACAAAACAACTTATATAAGTAAAATGACCAATAAACATTCCTCATTCGTTTATTAAAATCAGCTTATTTAGCTTATTCCTACCGCAATAAACTGATTTTTAAAGATTCATATCCAAACACTTAAATTAAGTTACTAGAGTAAGCAATAAACAACAATAAGCCTATTTTTTTCCTTCAAAACACCCACCAAGATGAGTATAATTTATTGATCGTTTATTGGCACTCTCGTGAAGTCTTGATGTGAGAAAGTAGGCGCATCATTGAGATCTGGTAACTTGGTTAGTAGGCTCAGAACTATCAAACTCATTTAGACCCAAAATAGGCGCATCTGGAATTGGGCCAGTTGCTGGGGCCATGCCATCCATCCTCATTTGATTTGGATTCAGTCGGAGTTGAACCATCTTTTTATATTGTCACCTTGTTAATCTTTTCTGTAGCATCCTGACACATTAAATTATTTTTCGATTTTTTTTCAAACTTAAATAAACTATATTTTTATAAAACACAAATATTTAATATTAGAGTAAATTACACGGATAGTCCTTGTGGTTTAGGATAATTTTCATGTCTGTTCCGTAACTTTTTTTGCTAACTCGGACAGTCCTTATAGTATGTTTTTGTTGCACCTATAGTCCATACTAGACATAAAATGTTTATTTTGCCCTTAATGGATATTTTTATGTTTAATTATTTTTTATTATTATAGTTCTTATTAAATAAATTAAATTATTAATATATTGTTGGAAAAATGATCCACCCCACCTTCATCCTCTTACGGTTCGTCTCACCACCTCCGGTCACCATCTCCGGTAACAGATCCAGCTTCCGACACTATCTTCGGTCATAGTTCCAATACCACATAAATCACCCAAAACTCAACACAAAGCTACTTAACATTCCACAATAAAACTGAACCTGTAACTCAAATCCAAAACCAAAATAAAACCTGGAAATCAAATCTAAGGTCATGTTTGATTTGTTGCTGACCCGGTCAGGTCAGACCTATTTTGCTGACTCGGTCAACTCATTGCGTTTGATACCCTGATATGTTGCATCTTACTCGGTCCTGAAGGTCTTACCCAATCATCCAAAAAAAGTCGATGACTTAAACAGAAAGACCTGTTTCCTTGTTTGCTCTTCTCCTTCTTAGTTCTCATGCGTTCCTTCATTTTGCCTACCTCCGACATCTGCAAAGGCAAACAAATATCAACACCACTTTTGCCTTCTCTCATCGACACCTTCGTCGTCCCTCTCCAACGTCGTCGTACCCACCGACACCGCCTCCTCCTCATTCCCTACATCTGTCGATATGTCTATTTCTCTCTCAATCGATCTGTGATTGATCTTTAATTTTGGATTACTACTCTGATTCATCCTATTGGTGTTCATTAACTTTGGATTATTGCTCTGCACCACAATCGATTTATATAAAGTTGGGCTCAAGTCGATTCAAGGTTAACAACTCTTTGAATTGAATTCAATCTCTGTTTATGTTGTGTAATTGTTCATTAGTTTGTTATAAATTGAATTTTTATGATGGAAAGTTATAGGTTCAACAAGAGCTAAACCACCATCTGTTCTTAGATGCTCCTAGCAATTGGATTGACTTAATTGAAAACCTTTAGAATTCTTTAAAAGGAAATAGTATTGGTATTTTTGTGAAGAAGATTGATCTTGTTGCCTCTGTTTATCACATTTGGAAGGAGAGAAATAACAGATAGTTTAAGAAAGGAAGAATGGTCTAAATAAGGTGATTCTGAATATTTTTGAAGACATCATGCTTCAATTGATCAAGATTAAGAATGGATACTTGGGATTTAGTAATGAGGTGAGAAGGAAGTGGGGAATTCCATTGAAAAAGATAATGCGATTTAATGCTTTGGATTTTTAAAGGATTTTTGATTATTTTACACCACTGTATATGTATATAGTAGCAGGGTAAAATTGTTATTTTTCATTAGTTAGCACATTCAGTCAGATTTACAATCAACAACATTGTTTTTACTTAGTCATGATTTCTTACTCATACAGACATTTCTCAGTCAGCAACTATCAAACGGGACCTAAATCAAAAATAAAACCTACGATGCAAATCCAAATCCAAAATCGATGTTTCAATTCAAACTAAAATCAAGAACCAAAATCCATGATGCAAAAATCACATATGCAATCACAGATGCAAAAATCCTACATGCAGTTCCATATGCAAATCAATTAGTAAAAAAATAAACCCATGTTCATGTGAATCGACTCCAGATTACATATCTTACAACCTCTTGTATCCCTAAAGCGTCCCTCCCTTTCATTAGTTTCTAAAGAACAAACCTCGACTACCTTTACCATTCATCCGATCATCAACCACACCCAGCCTCCTTTACTTTTCATATACCCAACACCACCACCCCATCTCTTAAGAACCAAACCAAATGAAATCAAATTAATCTATAAATCTCACTCCCAAACAACAAATAGAAAGAGATGACAAGATGAAAGAGTGAATCGAAGGTTAGGATTAGATTTTGATGTGAGGGGTTGAATGGTCTCCGGTATAATGCTTTCCGACGATGGTATAGGAGAACGAAGGATCCCGAAAATTATGTGCATTGATCGGAGGCGAAGATGCAGAAGATCCGACCAGAAGTGGGCACCTCCGACTCTAGCAGCGAGAAGAGGATGGTGTGTGTGTGTGTGTGTGCGCGCTCACTAGAGTTTATAGAGGCTTCTTAGTTTATGATTTTCGTTCACCGGAAATACCCACTACAACGGCGGTTGTATATAGGGTTCTTGGATGAGTTGAGAGATCTTGGAGGGTTGAGTTTAGAGAAGAAAGAGTGAAAGATAATGTATCAGATAAGAAATGGGAGGTTAGAAATTGGAGGTTGGGTTACACGGATTGGGGAGGGTGTTTTTTTCTTTTACTTTTTTTTTCTTTAAGTTATAAATAAAACTTAAATGATAAGTAAATAAAAAAGGAATTAGTAAGGGTAATATAGTCGTTTTAGGTCAAACAGGGGCCAAAGACGCAATGAGATCAAACAATAGGGACGGTTTGAACTAAAAATTAAGTTAGAGACCAAACATATAAATTAACTCAAACCATAGGGTCGATTTGTGTAATTTACTCTTAATATTAAATAAAAAGTTAGAATACATTAAAACTTAAAATACGACTCCATAAATTAAATTAAAGCATGACTTAATACATAAAAACATGACTTAATACCTAAAAAAACAAGACTTAATACCTAAAATTTAAAACATGACATAATACTCGACTTAAAACATAATTTAAAACTAGATTACAGACATAAATCCTACTACTTATCTCATTTATATTGTTTTTCCATATCCGCTTTTGCATTTGCCACAATCTGACGATCCTTTTCGGATAACTTTGCTTCATTTAAAAAAAATTACTTTAGCGCACAGTTGCTTTCTCTTTCCTTTTCCAATTCCAAATATTTTAGAGCTTACTATCCAACCCTTGGATCTCGTTCCTCGTCTCCTTCATTTCACTCGATGAACTTTGAACACCTTTTAACTTCCATTTTGCTTTATATCGTTCCATAAGACTAGTTAGCACTTAATATCTATCGTCGTTGTTGAGGCCAATTCTGATACGCGCATTAGAAGATTGACTATGGATTGACTCAAAAGTTCGGCTTCTTTTGGACATACCCATAAATCATCAGCACTTTTTAGAACAAACCATTTTGGCTTGTTCTTCAAAATTTCCCAAAACGCCTCATTCGCAAAAGCTCTATTGACTTTTTCCTTATAAATTTGACGAGCTTTTGCTATGACATCCACCTCATTTGCACTGCTTTGCATATTGTAGGTCGCGTTCATGTAGATGTCATTGAACTCCATTGATGTTTTGTTTATGGTCCTCCATTTCGAGTATACTTAACTAGTAGAGATGTGCTCCTTATTCATTCGGGCACAAAAACCTTTCCAAACTCTAAATTTAAACATTGGGCCACTTCAGTCGTCCTCGTCTTTGGATCCTTTGATACATCTAGCCATGCTTGCGTCAATGCCTTCTCTTCTTTATCCATCCATATTTGGCATTTTTTCCTTGTTTTTTCTTTACTTTTTCCTTTGGGGTCAACTTCGGTTTCCAGAACATGTTGAAAAGGTCCTTCATCGAAAGAATCGATAGACTCATCAACTAGGTGATGGGGTTTGGATTGGAAATTAGTTTGGGGTTGAGGTTGGAATAATGGTATGGACTGAGATTAGAATTGAGAATGGTATGGATGGAGTGGATACAATTATGGAGCCATATTCACATAATAGTAACTAACGGGTGAGTGAATAGGTAGATCGAGTGAAGGTCAATAGCAAGTCGGTGATGAAAGGCTTGATGAAGATGTCTTGGGGTTTGAAGATTATTTTTTTTGTTTCTCCTAAGGGTTTTAGTTTGGCTAGGTGAAGACATTGTCTTTGGTGAATTGAGATGTTTTTAGAGAAAGAATAGTATTGTGTGTGGTGAAATGTTGAGGTTTAAGTGTTTATTTATAGTGGCTAGGAGAGATTTTTAAAATTTGAATTTTTTGAACAAAAAACAGCTCTTTTTTTATATAAAAAAATAGGTGTTTTTTTTACAAAAAAGTTAGCGTAAGGGAATAAATGAAAAGGTCAAGTGCTCAACCACCTCCTAACCACCAAGGTGCTATTTGTTTTTTCGAAACAAAAATTCATGAAGTCTGCAGATCAAATCTGCAACCCTATGCAGCATAAGAGGTGGAACAAACGATCGCAACCTGTAATAAGAAGCATGTTTGTTTTTTAATGTCTGCAAGCTGCTGCATAAACTGAAATTTAAATAGATTGATTTTACAAACAAAATATAGTTTTTCAACACCGATATTTTAATAATTCTAGTCTTAAAACATTGAAATAAAATTCGTACTCCTAGGTCCTTACACTTTGGGGGCAGCCTTTTATGTAAAACAACTGAAGCATTCTCACTTACTTTAATTGTTTCGTTTCCTTTTAATTTTCTTTTTGAAGTTCATAATTCTTTCAAAAAATTTGTGTATCGGGGTAGCTGTATAATAGCATCAAGAAAGGGAATATTTACCTCAACCTTTTCTGAAAAAGTCCATGATATCTTTGTCTTCCTTTTCTTTTTTCATGTTTTTTAGTCTTGAGGGAAAAGGAGGAGGAGTGATTTTTACCTCAGATTCAACAGGTCTATCATTTTTCTGCACCTCTTCAGTTGCCTCAGATTCTTGTTCAACCACGATCTCTTCTTCCTCATTTTCTTGCTGATCTGGCCATTTGTAGTTTTTACCACTTCCGAGGGTGACAACACAAGCATTGTGCTTCAGGTTTTTCTCAGTCTGAGATGGGAATTTTCCTTATGTTTTTGCTTCCAGTTTGCTCATAGAGTTCGCGAGTTGTGATACATGTTGCTCCAAATTTTTTATGGTAGACTTGTTTTTATTCTGAAAAGCTTGGGTACTAGTAGCAAGACTTTTAACAATGTATTCCAAAGACATGCTGGAACTACTAGCTTGTGACTGAACAGGTGGTTGTTGGAAGTTTCCTTGATGCTAATTCTAGTGGAAAGGTTGTTGAAATCCAGGTGGATCCTGGTATTGATTTCTTTTATGAAAGTTATTGAGACCTTGGTTGGAAATTGTTATTTTGAGGTCCTCCCCAAGCTTGGTTGTTGCAATGCTGATCAAATGGCCTTTGTTGAAATCCTCCCATGGCTTGAAAAGATTCAGTGTCTTCTTAAAGTAGTAGGCACATGTCTGTTGGGTGCCCAGTGTGGAGAGCCTCTCTTTTGCCTTGCTTTATACCAAGAATCTTTCTTCGCAGGTTTGACACTTTCACCTCAGGAAAATATTTCTCTAGAAAAAGTTTGGCGAGTTCATTTCAGCTTGTTATTGAACCAAACAGAAGATCACATGACCACTCCTTTGCTGCATCTTGAACTGAGAAGGGGAATGCCCTTAGATCTGGTCTTCAGTAACTGCATTGGGTTTCATTCCAGAACAGACGGCATGGAATTCCATGAGAAATTTATGAGGGTCTTCATTCTCAAGGTCTCAGAACGGGGGCAGCGGATGGATTAAACTAAATTTGAGCTCAAAGTTCTGAGCTTCTGAAAAGGTGATACACAGAGGTTGTTGGGTAACCTCTTGTGTTGCCCACTTGCGAAGAGTCTTTTCAGCATCGTCTCCGTTTTCGCTCATGATGATTTCTGTTTTGGTTTTAGAAGATTATGTGGGTTCAGATTCTTCTAAAGATGATGAGGAGTATGTTTCAAAGGGGTTGTTAACGGGTGAGGTAGGTGGTGCTTTTGGAAAAGGTTGAAATGAGGCTTCAGGTTCGTTCCACAAGGAAGTGCCTTGTGGTGTGGGTGTTTTATAGTGTGATGGGGGAGGAGGAGGATGAGCTTCCTGCTTGTTGCTTCCAAAGTTTTGCTTCCTTCTTTGTCTTCCTAACAGTCTTCTCAATCTCTTGATCAAAAATTAGATCACCTGTACGTGAAGACCTTGGCATAAAACTATAAGTGTTTACCGTGTCCTCGACAACGGCGCCAATTTGTTAAAAGCGTTGTCATGCACAATTTAAACAAATAAAAATATAAATAAGACTGCTCTTTTGCACTAACAGGTAGTACTAGTAAGCAGGGTCGGATCCTCAGGGACACGTCCTAAAGTCTTCGCCTCTTTGCGTAAGGCATGAACTAATTCTTGACAAATGTATAAAACATAAAAGGGGGGGTTATTTCTGAGAATTTAAACTAATAAAAATCAAAAATGATAAAAGAATAATTGAATTTAAAGGCTGTAAAAATTCAACTAAGAGAAAACAATTTCAGTTCCGCTATGACTCCCCTGATCATATAATTAACCTTCAACACAATATTTGACTGTGCGCTTATTTAAACAGGTACTAAAGTTCATCAACAATCTCTAATGACCTCTATTACAAAAATTATTTAATCAAAATAAGATCTTTGAATTAAACCTAACTTTTTACCAAAGTAACCAAACAAGCTCTTGATTAACAAAGAAAAGTTGCATTAAACACAGTGTAATTTCCCAATAAAGTCCAGTACCTCTCATAAGCTCGGAGGCGTAAAAACTTGTTTGATCAATTCATATTAGAGTTAACCCTAAACACAGAATTAATCCAATATTTGTTACTTTTTACCAAATAGTTTAGACAATTACGGATCTAAACAATTAGATAACTAGAGTGATTCACAAACAATTTAAGTGGCCAACAGAAATTGAAATCAAAATCAAACATTCAGTTAAACACATAATTGATCAAACTAAACAGCAATCACAGTCAAACATAGTGCATAATGATTAATCATACGAAAAGGTCATGTCTTTGTGAAACTGAAATATGAGTTTTTAGCCTGACATGGCTAAAAACGAATTACAAAGAGTAAAAATAGAGTCTAAACAATAAAATCTTACTAAACAATGAAAAGAAATTGAATCGGCTCCTTCGGATCTTCGTTCTTCACATGAAAGTCTCTGAAAATCGCCTTAAAATCACTAGGAATTGCCAATTAGAGTTACTAAACAAGTCTATTGCTCTATTTATACGTCCAGCTGTAAAAACGTCGTCCATGCGATCGCATAGGGACAACTGCGATCGCATGTATTACCGAAAACGCGTCACGGGCCTTTTCAATGAAGTATGATACCATTTCGATACATTTTGGCCAAGCTGCAATCGCAGGTAGTGTTGCTACGATCGCATATATGGTTCTATTTTATGTTAGGATAAACGGCTAATATTATATAATGATATTAAAACTAGAATTGTTGAGAAGATAAATGATTAATAGTCCTAATACTCTCATGAAATACATATACACTAAAAGTGGTTAGTGTCACCTAAGAATAGATTTGGTATTAAAAGTTGGTTACAGGCGTTGTAATCTAGTTTAGGGATAAACTTGGACTCAAGGAAAATACCTAGCTCAATTAAGTTTGATATTATGTAGTCTCATTATGAGAATGTGCATAACCTAGGAACGGAGATTAAAGTTTTATTCCATGACACTATCAGGTGTCGATGTATGGTAGCTCCATACGGGATGACCAAAAATGGTGGGTCCTGATCAGGTAACTATTAGCGGTATGTCTGGTCACCCACAGAGTAGATGAAAACACTTGATCATTCTATACGGTCTTGTGAATTACATTGCTAGTGTAAGCTCATTACTCACAGATGTAGATGAAATGTTAAACCATATTCATCAAATACTCTGACGACCCATAGGCCTTTATGACTTACACCGGCAAAGGAAGCCCTTGGCTATGTAGTCAAACCCTTACCTTAAATGGTTTTTCAGGGAGATAATTTTCCCTGATAACCTTGTACAAGGATCTATGAGGATCGGTAGGAATAGATGTGTAGGAACGTAAACCCAAATGGATATAGAATGGTAAATGGTTGGTTTTACGGGTCTGGTAATTGAAGGATTTAATCATATCAATATCGTGGGATTGAAATCCCTATGTATCTCACCAGGTTTCCCCAACATAACCCACTCAGTTTATATGCATCACAGGTTTCAAGACTTAAGCTACTGAAACTTGATTAGGACATTGGGTGATTAAGAGACAACTTGTAATAGTGTTCATGCCCATCAGGTATTTATGTTGTAACTTATGTATTTGTATTGATTTTGACATCCTTAGGGTTTTAACATTCTGGAAAAAAAACATTTGTAATCAAAATGATCTTTTGTATTGGGATTTTTCCGCAAATATAAATAAATGATTTTAAAAGCATAAAGAAAAGTTTTAATTGGATCTAAAAATTAGAGGATGTCATATTTTGAAATCACTTACTTGAACTCGGCTGATTGAACAGATCATACCCCTTCTTCTTTAAAAATCTTTTTAAAAAATCATTTTCTTTCAAAAATTTACCAATTCCTCAGTTTGAGTTCAGACACACCTGAGAGTGTGCCCGAATCCCTTAAACCAAGGCTTTGATACCAACTTGTAATGTCCCAATAATTCAGAGTAAAATTTTCATTTTTAAAACCATAAACAATACAAACGATTTGTTCCAAAACCAATCAAAGTAATTATATCATTTAAACATCAGAGTAATAGTCATAAAAATCTAATGCAAAAAAAGTCAGGGGATGTTGTGTAGTCACGTGGAGCCCTTCCCTTTCGCACAGGAAGTACCTGAAACCATGAACATAAAACTATAAGCATACCCAAAATACCACATATCATACATACAATACAGATTGCTATGTGTCAACCATAGTCGTGCCATTATGTCATGATTAGTATCATGGTCTTTCTATTGCCAAGTTGGGGGCCAAACCCCAAGGTCTTATAGACCAGTGCCAAGAGCTACCTCCTGATCTTACATGCAAGTATCACAAAGACAACTAGCATACTACATATAACTGTCAGGGTCCAGTCCCTGGTCTTTCATACAATTTGTCAGGAGCCACCTCTAGGTCTTTCATACAAATGCCATGGGTCACCTTCTAGTCTTCCTATATAACATAAACCAGTGGGCCAACATTGGTGCCTTCGATCCCCGAGTACATTGAAGAGACTCACCTGAATCAAAATGGTGACTAAAATCTCGCACAACGTTGCATTAATCACAACCAACAACTCTCACCACCAAAAGATGGGTGATGAACACCTCCTAACACTCCGCACAAGGCAAACCCGAACCCTACTTTCTAAAGATAGAGATTGACTAAAAGTCAACCCATGGCAAGAGCCAATGGCCAGAGTTGACTTTAGCCAACCGCCACATCATGGCCTTCCTTGGCCATGTTCTGTTCTTCACCCAGCCAAACATACAGGAAATTCCCCGTCTTCACGCCATGATGACCTATGGTCACGACATGGGCACTGGGTTTTCAATAGCTTAATGGATTAAGCTACTTTCTTCCATTGTAAGAGCTCCAAAGCTTAGATCTGGTCCATACTATGGTCTAAATGGATAAAATTTTCAACTTTATCCATTAAGACGCCCAAAAATATCAAAATCTCAAACCTTAGGTTCAAATAAAGCCAAAATCCATAATGTCTTAACCATTAAGCCCTTAATCCGAAAAAGTCCTTAACCCAACTACTCCAGAAGGGTTTCTAAAGCCAGATCTATCATAGAAAGGTGGGATATTTATAGACATTTATGTCCAATACATGTCTAAGATCCATTTTAGGTCAAGTTTGAACTCTAATTACCAAAACTTAAGCAAATGACAATAACTTCTACCAAAGGATAGATCCACAACATATGATGCTCTTGGGACTCACGAGAGTCATAAAGTATCCAACTTTATGAGTTCCTTCTCTCCAAACTTGCTCAAACATGAGGAACATGGAATAATATTCAAGATCTAACCACCAAAAGTCATAAATCAAGGAACTTGGCCACTTACAAAGGTCCAGAGACAATATGAGGTGATGATAATGTTGATTCCTTGCAAGCTCCACCAAAAGATCACTTTCTTCTTCTTATTCTCTTATTCTTCAAGCCAAGATAGCTCCAAAAAGCTCAAGAATCACACAATGAATGAACGCTAGGGTTTTCTAAGGTGAAAGGGGGGTTTATGGGCTGATAATGAACCCTAAAATGGGTTTAGAGGGGTTTAAATACGAAGGGAACCCTAAAAGAGTCATGGGCTTGGGCCTGATCAGCTGTAACACCGTGGCCTTCCTTAGCCACATCGTGGTCCAAAAATCACGCGATCAAAATACTTTTTTCCATGTCGTGGCACAAAGTTTCCTCTAAAAACTCCATCTTCGGTCCTTGATACAAGTAAGCTTAACCAAATTGGAACACGGGTGTTACAGTGTATGATGTGCCGCGCAACAAAAAGTGGTCAGAATATGTTTTTTACAAAAAAAAAAAAAGACAGCTCCTAAATCTCTTTCCCCCTCTTCTCGTTATGGTGTTGGTAAACCATGGTTAGCGATCCCATTGGTACAAGCCAGGGGTGGTGTTCACTGTTCAGCGACTACTAGCGATCTGTGTAGCGGGGCACACTGCCTGGAGCCTAAGTTTGAAATTTGGTTTGTGAAAACTTAAATATATAATTTTATACATTATTAACTAATATAATAAGAAATTATGGTAATTATAATGAAATTATAAAATCTTAGTCTTTTACATCCTTTAAATAGGTTAGTACATGATTATTATGAAAGTATTAATAGGAAGTACCCAAATGGAAATAAAAGTAAAGTTGAGAAAATTACATAAAATGATAAAAATGTCAACTTGGTGACTTTAAAAAGTTGAACAAATACAAAACATAAAGACATGAATTTAAAGGATGTGCATGATGAACAAGAATAGTTGCCCAAGAAACAAATGGTTGAAGAAAACAACTAGAATTGAAGGTGTTCAAGGGACGGATTTGGATTCCTAAATTCGAAGGAATCCAAAAGTTAGTAATGTAATATTCTCACAAATCTAAGTACTACATCATCCCATGAGTACAAAGACATATCATGATTTGAAAAGACATTATTGTTGGACTATAATGAAACCAAAAATGACAAACTACATTTCCAAATGTGCCACGTTTTCACAAGTGAAATCCGAGAACCAAGTACCTTATAGAAATACTCAATCGTTTCAAGTACCTACCGGAAAATGGGATGATATCGCTATAGATTTCGTGGCTGGATTTGTTATGGATGTAAATTCACCTTTGGAATCTTATGTAGGATTCATACAGCATGTCGAACAAGATCTTTAGAAACATCTTGTTCAAGATATTGAATGCTACTAACTGATTCATTTTTATCTTTATTTATCTATCTCTTTGTTTTAGGTGTTGAATATGTCAACAAAGACTCGGTCAACTCAAAATCTCATAAGGGAAAATGAGGAAAAAGACTTGGTGTGACAACACAAATTTCCTATTCCATCATCGAGGTTAGTTTCCATTATGTTCCTAAGTTAAGTTAATATTTTAACTTGGTTAAAGTTAAATTATGAGGGCCGAAGTGCAAGAAAATAATTATTGATCATGTATAAGGGTCATTGGGTCATTTTCCCATACTTTAAGGGCCTATAATGAAATTTATCATGTATTTAACTCACCCTAACCCTAAAATATAGGATTTGCATCACATTTGCAGCCAAAAAACCTTAAGTAAGTGAGTTCTTGAGTATCTTCCATTCTTGGAGTTACAATCAATTGAGGAGAAGTGTTGGTCTTTCTTTGGTGAATTATTGGTGTGTAGCTTGGTTTCTCCTCTCCTACCTTGTTCATAACATCATCTCAGATTTCCAAGGTTAAGAATCCTTCTTCTATCTCCTATTTTTTTTTATCCAGTGCACTATAAATCTCATGGATGATTGTTGGACATGAGTTTGGGGTTTTGGTGATGTTTAGAAAAATTATTAATTTGGACAGATTCTTAACATGTATTGCGAGGGTTGTATAGGCCATTATGCTCCAAATTAGAGAAAATCACCACAATAACAAAGTTGTGGGAAATCGAGTCAAGTTTCCAGATATAACATCCCATTTAGAGTTGGAGATTCTAGTTTACGCTCAAAACACAGAAAATGTATCGGGCTTTGAAACTTCAAAATATAAAACTTAGACTTTGTTTTCTTCTTTTGATTGCTTGTTTCTAATCAGGATTTTGTGCAACCTTTTAGGGTGCTTAGTAGTCTCTTGGAGAGTGTCTTCCTCAACTGTTTCCCTTAACTTGGATTTAATTTGGATCATTCTTGTGGTTTTCTAGTACAAATATGTAAGCTTGCACGTGTTAGTACAATTATGTTGGTGTAAGACTTTGTATACGATGATGTAATCTGATTTATGTGTGAAGTATGAGCTGTAATCTGATTTATAGTAATCGCAATGAGGAAATTTAGTTTATACAAAATTGTGGGTTTTTTGTTGGTGTTGTTTATATCCAAAGGTTTAATGTCTCCTAATCTGCTTATGCAAAAAAGAAGTTGCAGAGATATACTAAAAATGGTTTCATACTGGTTTGCAACACATCAGCGCCCAATATTTTTAATATTTTAAATAGTAATATGCCATTGTATCACAAACTTTATATCTTATATATCGCTAATTTTGTAGGTTATTTTCACATGTGAATCATATATCGATCGTTGGATGAAAAAGTGACAGGTGGTTGTGTGTAACATCCCAAAATATAGCCCAAAAATTTCGTTTTAAAATCATTAAGGAAAACCCATAATTCGTGAAACATCATAATAAAATTACATGCCATGTATCTCTAACATCCTATCAAGAATACTGTATCAAAATCATGTATCAGAATATCATAGTCTAAAATATCCCAGGCTGAAGACTGTGGTGTGTGCCATGCGATCATCCCGAGCCCTTCCCTTTACTAGCAAAAGTACCTGAAATCAAAACTGAAAACTATAAGCACAAATCTTAGTGAGCCCCCCCCCCCCCCCCCAAACAACCACATACCATACAATAAACACCTAATAACAAATACTGGGCCTCACCCATTGCATCGGGCCCCGCCCGACATTGGACGAATCTGGCATCGGGCCCTGCCCGGTATCGGACGGAGATCCGGCATCGGGCCCCGCCCAGCATCGGACCGAAGTCTGGAATACATATATCAAAGCAACAAGCACATAACACATAAACATATAACTTATACTCATATAAACTTCCTCGGGCTTGCCCCGTCATCGGACCAAAGCCTAAAACACATAACGATTACATGCAAGAATAACGAAGACAACAAGCATACAACATTCTTCGGGCTTGCCCCGACATCGTGCCGAAGTCTGGAACACATAAGCTACATCGGGCTATCCCCAGCATTGGACCTAAGTCTGGCATATACTAACATACATGAACGGGTCGGTATGGGTGCCTTCGACCTGCTCCTACTGGAGGAAAACTCACATCTCAAACTGGATGTTGATCTCGTGCGTGAAGAATCTCTACTGGCTGCTCCTATGACTCCCCGACTAACTCTATACAACAATACTTAGTCAAAAAACTGAAAATCCATCTAAGGGTAAAATGACCATTTTACCCCTGGTCGAGTTCTATAACTCAGAAATCTTGGAATCACCGAGTCAACCTTTCAACTCGCCGAGTTTTATAACTCAGAAATCCTGGAATCGCGACTCAACTCGTTGAGTCATCCTACCACAAACTGAAACGGGACAACACGACCCGACTCGTCGAGTTCCCTCATGGACTCGACGAGTCCTTCTGTCTGATTGGCCATTTTAACAGATTAAGCCCTTAGTCTCTAGATCTATAGTCCATTCATCGCTTGTTCACTGGAAATGACCTTTTTAAGGGTAAAGTTTCCAACTTTACCTGTTGATAACCCTTTTTGAATGGTTTAGCTAAAACCCTAATTCCTTTAGGACATAGATCTTGTCCAAACAACCTAATTATTCCAAACCAAAGCACGAAAACCTAGATCCAGGACCTAGAAACCACTTCACCACGTAAAGTCTCGAGCTTGCTTCCATACATGGCCCCTTTGGGGCTTAAAAGGCCATAACAACACCCTTAAGGTTTGCATGAGACTCAAATGGCATAAAGTTTGCACCTTTATGCCTTTACAACCCTTAATAACTCCAGATCATAAATTATAATCAGTTTGGGACATCCATGACTCATAAATCATGCTACTTGGACAACCCCCCCCCCCCATAAAAGAGACCACAAAGAGATCTAATGAACCATAAGGCAAGTTAAGAGCTTGGTTACCAGAAAGTGATGAGAATGGAACGAAATCCTTGGATCTATAACCTTCTTCTTGAACCTTCAAGCTCCTTCTTCTTCTTCTTCTAAGCTTCAAGAACACACAAACCACTCAAAAATGCCAAGAAATAGATCAAGATCACTCAAGGTTGATTAGGGTTTTGAGATTAGGGTTTGGAGGTGATAGAGGCTAGGGTGGAGACCAGATATGCACCTTAAATAGGGTGCAAGCCCTAAAGATTAGGGTTTTCGTCCAGGTTGTCCTACTCGTCGAGTCAAGACTCCGGCTCGTCGAGTAGTTCACTTAAAACCTGCACATATTCTGCCTTATACTCGACGATTTAGGGAGACCAACTCGTCGAGTAGCCCTTCCAAAATGAATAAATAAATAAGTTAAATACATAACAGGAACCAGGCGTTACAATTCTCCCCCACTTGTCTTAGACTTCGTCCTCGAAGTCTGCTGTGTTTGAAAACATCTCTAGGTAGTGGTCCCTCATCTCCTCCTCGGGCTCCCAAGTCCACTCCGAGCCCTTACGGTGTTGCCATTGCACCTTTACCAGCTCCACCCTCTTGCTCCTCAAATCCTTCGAATTCTTGTCAAGGATAACTATTGGTCGCTCAATGTAGTTCAGGCTATCATCAATCTAAATATCCTCAAGGGGTACCACTACTGAATCATCCACTGAGCACTTCCGCAACTGAGAAACATGGAAAGTGTTGTGAATATGGTTGAGCTCTGCAGGAAGATCCAATTGATACGCTACCCTGCCCACCCGGGCAATGACTCTGAAAGGGCCAATATACCTGGGGCCCAGCTTGCCCCGCTTCCGGAACCTGATAACACCCTTCCAGGGTGACACCTTCAAGAGGACCATATCGCCCACCTGAAACTCCAAGTCTGAACGCCGCTTTTCGGCGTAACTCTTCTGCTGACTCTGAGCAGTTTGGAGCCTGCTCCGGACCTGCTAGATTCGTTCTATAGTCTTGAGTACTACTTCAGTACTCACCATAACTCTCTGACCGAACTCACCCCAACAGATTGGGGTCCTACACCTCCTCTCGTAAAGCATCTCGAAGGGAGGTCGGTCTATGCTGGCATGGTAACTGTTGTTATACGAAAATTCCACTAACGGAAGATACGTATCACAACTGACACCGAAATCCAAAACACATGCACGAAGCATGTCCTCAAGATTCTGAATTGTCCTCTCGCTCTGTCCGTCTGTCTGGGGGTGGAAAGCGGTGCTGAAATGGAGACGAGTACCTATCTCGTCATGAAATCGCTTCCAAAATCTGGAAGCAGTGTTGCAGAAATCGGCCGATTAATCGGCAATTAATCGTTAATCGAACCTCCACCGATGAGATTTATTGCTAATCGGTCACTATAATCGGGTTTGGTCAATACAGGTCAAAGTCGGAATTAATCGGACCTAATCGGGTTTGGTCAACACAGATCAAAGTCGGACCTAATCGGACCTGATCGCCAATTAATCACTATGTTTGTAGGATTAAAATTAGATTTATAAAGTTTTGAATAATTTTCTTAATAATTAATGGTCCCCGATTAATCTTCCGATTAATCCCCGCCTAGCCGATTAATCCTTAATCGTTAGTCCACTTATTAGTGGCTGATTAGTGATTTCTGCAACCATGTATGGAAGTAAAACGGACATCTCGGTCTGACACCAGCGAGACAGACACTCCATGACGTGTCACCACCTCTCGCACATAAATCTCAGCTAGCTTCTAAACCGATATGCTCTCCTGGATCGGGATAAAGTGAGCGCTCTTGGTCAACTGATCCACGATGACCCACATCGAATCAACCCACGGGCGGTCCTGGAAAGCTTAGTGATAAAATCCATCATAATGTACTACAAGTTCCACATGGGGATGTCTAATGGTTGCATCTTGTCGTGTGGTCTCTGGTGCTCAACTTTGACCTTCCTACAGGTCAAGCGCCTATCCACATACCACGCTACGTCCCGCATCATGCAGGGCCACCAATAATCAGAGCGAAGATCCCGGTACGTCTTCGTCGCCCTAGGATGGATGGAGAACCTCAACTTATGGGCCACATCCATCAAAACATGTCGTACTCCGCCCCAGTACGGAACCCAAACCCTCCCATGCATAGTCAACAACCCTCGGATATCATAATCAAACGAGGCCACCCAACCTACAATCCTCTCACACTTCTGGAGCTCTTCCTTCAGGCCCTCAACTTGCGCCTCTCTAATCTACTCCAACAGTGGAGTGATCACTGTCATCCTCAAACATAAATCTCTGATCGAAGCCGCCACCACCTTGCTGCTCAGAGCGTCAGCCACCACATTGGCCTTACCCGGGGTGTAAAGGATCTCACAATCATAATCCTTTACCACATCTAACCACCGACGCTACCTCATGTTTAGATTTGGTTGATCCATGAGGTACCTCAAACTCTTGTGGTCCGTGTAAATGGTACAACGGACCCCGTAGAGCTAATGTCGCGAAATCTTGAGGGCGAACACCATAGCCCCCAGCTCTAAATCATGTGTCAGATAGTTAGCCTCATGAGGCTTCAGCTGCCTCGACACATAAGCTATCACATGACCCTCTACATCAGAATTGCACTCATGCCCGAAATCGACGCGTCACAATAAACCACGAAGTCATCAACTCCCTCGGGCGGAGTCAAAATCGGTGCCTCGCATAACCGATGTCTAAGAGTCTCGAAGGTTGCCTGCTGCTCAGGCCCCCAGCAGAATGTCACCGACTTCTTTATCAGACGGGTCAAGGGAACGACGATCTTGGAGAAATCCTTGATGAATCTCCTATAATAACCCGCTAGACCCAGAAAACTCCGAATCTCAGATGGAGACCTCAGAACCTCCCACTGCATCACGGCTTCTATCTTGGCCGGATCGACCAGAATACCCTTCTGGTTGACGAGGTGTCCAAGGAACTGCACCTTGCACAACTAGAACTCACACTTGGAGAACTTCTCGAAAAGTCTCTCCCTCCTCAGTGTCTCCAGCACCTCCCTCAGGTGCTCCTTATGCTGCTCCTGGGTCTTGGAATAAACCACTACCATCAATGAAGACTATTACAGACCGGCCCAGCATCAGTCTGCACACGCAGTTCATGAGGTCTATGAACGTGGTTAGAGCATTGATGAGCCCAAATGGCATCACCATAAACTCATAATGACCATAGCGAGTCCTAAAAGCTGTCTTCTGCACATCATCATCCCTGACTCGCATCTGGTGATACCCTGACCGCAGATCAATCTTGGAGAACCAAGATGCTCCCTGAAGTTGATCAAACAAATCATTTATCCTCGGAAGTGGGTAACGGTTCTTCACCGTTACCTTGTTCAGCTCCCGGTAGTATATGCACATGCGATGTAACCCATCCTTCTTTTTCACAAACAGGATTGGGGCTCCCCATGGTGAACTGCTCGGCCTGATAAAACCCTTGTCTAGCAGCTCTTGCAGCTACGTAGACAACTCCTGCATCTCGGGAGGAGCGAACCAATATGGTGCATTGGCTATCGGAGCCGCACCAGGAACTATGTCAATCCTAAACTCAACCTGTCTCTCCAGAGGTACTGCAGGTAAATCTTCCGGGAATATGTCCGGGTACTCTCGCACTACCGGTACATCATCTATTGTCGCCTTACCCTTATCTCGGGTATCCATGACATATGCGACGTATCCTGCACAACCCTGCTGAAGGTGGCGCCTCGCCCTCGCTGCTGAACAGAGAAACGGTCTATGTTGTGGCCTCTCGCCCTGGATCACTAACCCTCCCCCACTAGGAGTGCGAACCCTCACTAGCTGCTGCTCACAATCAATCACTGCTCCATTGGGGCTCAACCAATCCATGCCCACTATAACCTTATTCCCACGCAGGGGAATAGGAACCAGGTCTACTAAAAACTGTTGATCGAATAACTATAGAGTACATCCTCGGTGAACCCTAGCAACCCTGACTGTCCTTTCGTTGACTATCTCTACATCAAGTGGGCAATCCAATTCCCCCGGAGCTCCTACAAATCGCTTGTTGAGCGTGAGCGACACAAAAGATCGGGTAGTACCTGAATCAAACAGTACCAAAGCTGATATATCGTTCACTGAGAACGATCCTACAAAAAAAACATATAAACATAAGTAACAATCAATATCAAATAAGAGATAAGAGAAAGATACATACCTGTTACCACGTCGGGAGCTGCTCGTGCCTCATCGGCTGTTAACTAAAAGGCCCTGCTCTTCGCCACATGCGTCTCACCCTGGCCCTAACGGCCATCCGTAATCCTCAATGTAGCAAGGGTGGGTGTTTCCACCTGCCATGCAGCTACTAAACTCGAGCACTGGGACCGCTTGTGTCCCTTCTGATTGCACTGAAAGAAAATTAGATCTGATGATGTCGTGGTGGTGGTAGTAGCTGTACAATTCCTGCTCATATGCCCAGTTCGGCCACACTTGAAGCAGCCTGAACTCCCTGCCTTGCACGTCCCCTCGTACAACTTGCCGCATTTGCCACAACGGTTGCGACTCTTCTGGCTCCTAGGTCCGTGGTCTGATACCTTAGGCTTCTTTCCCAAACTCCCTGACAGAACCCCCTCGGGTTTCCTCTTCCTCTCCATCTCTAAATCCAACTCCCTCTCTCGAGCCCTCGCAATCATGTCCTCAAGTGTCTTATAGCAGGAGTAGCTCACAAACTGGCGGATATCACTCCACAACAACTCATGGTATCGGGCCTTTTTCATCTCCTCATCGGCCACATACTGCGGAACGAGAAGGGCCCTCTCCCTGAACATCGCGGTGATCTTAATCACCATCTCAGTCGTTTGCTGGAGATCCTGGAACTCCCTAGCCAGCTGCTGCACCTCTATTACGGGTGTAAACTCGGGACTGAACCTGGTAGTAAAGTCACTCCAAGTCATCGCATCAAGATCTGCATCATCACCAATAGCATGTCCGACCTCCTCCCACCAGTCATGTGCCCTGTCCTTCATAAGACATGATGTAAGTCTAACCTTGTCCCCCTCGGGACATCTGCTAGTGCGGAATGCGTTAGCGACATCCGCCAACCACCTGGTACTCGCAGTAGGGTCCCGAGACCCATGGTAGTCAGGAGCTCCACAAGCTCTGAACTCCCTGAAAGTCAGTGTGTGTGACCCCATCATGGTCGCCACCTCAGTGTGGAAAGCACTCAACCTCTCATCCAAAAGCTAAACAATGCCCTCCTTGATCGTGCCAAAGATCACAAGAGTCTAATCCAGGATACTACGCGTGATCTTAGAGGAGATAAACTCCCTAGTTTGTTCATCTAGCTGCACAGCTCCTGAGCCTGAGCCTGATCCCTCACTAGCGCCTGAACTATCGACTGGTCTGCCACGTAAAATCTTCATTCTGAAAAACACATCATAACAAACATCAGAATACTAATCATAACTCGAGGGATCACATACACTACAAGTTCCATGGATTCATCTCAGCCTTCCTTGACTCGAGTACGGATCCTATGCTTTCAGTAGTACGAGCCCATACTACCTTCCACATCTATCCGTACTTTCCTCAAGATCTACCTTGACTCCACCAAGTCCCTTCTATTGCTACTGCTCTCTGCTACTCTCATCCTAGGCTAGCCTTAGGGTAACCACCATCCCATCCTACGCCATCATCTGCATAAGAAGTCCCCGCTTTCTTTCCCTAACTAGCTCGCGAATACTATTACATATCACTCAGACTAGATAATTCTTCAAATGAGAGATCCTACCCTACAACGGTGGGACTCAACCAAGAGTTGCGAAATAGAGCTAGACCTAACCTTCTGAAATTATTTAGTCCTTGCAATATGTAACTTAACATATTCGTTTACTAGTTAGTAAAAGATAGCTATAACTCCTAAAAGCACAAAGAAAGCAGCATTCGAGCATTGAGTACACATAATCGAGCACATACTAATCAGGCTATCATACTAACTAATCTGTACTAGCATGCAGTTCATAAAGCTGATACACATATAACAGGAACATAAGGCATCCTTCCTAGATCCTTAGTCCTAATCTAGCATGTTGTTCTCATAAAGCTGATAATCATATCATAACATAAACTTGTATGGGTAATTTGGGAGTACTTACTTGATCTCAATTGATTGCATGCAACACACCCTCTTCTCTCTCTCTCTTCAAAATCCTTTTCTTTTTGCTTTTTCTAAAATTCTTTTCTAAATATTCTTTTATAAAAATGGTTTTTCTTTTGAAAATTTCTATACCAATTCCTTAGTTTGAGTTCATACACACCCGAAAGTGTGCCCGAATCCCTCAAACCAAGGCTCTGATACCAACTTGTAACATCCCAAAATATAGCCCAAAAATTTCGTTTTTAAATCATTAAGGAAAACCCATAACTCATGAAACATCATAATAAAATCACATGCTGTATATCTCAAACATCATATCAAAAATACTGTATCAAAATATCATAGTCTAAAATATCCCAGGCTGAAGACTGGGGTGTGTGTCATGCGATCATCCTAAGCCCTTCCCTTTACTAGCAGAAGTATTGAAATCAAAGCTGAAAATTATAAGCATGAAGCTTAATGAGCTCCCCCCACCCCCCCCCCCCCCAAACTACCACATACCATACAATAAACACATAATAACAAATACTAGGCCTCGCCCATTGCATCGGGCCCTGCCCGGCATTGGACCGAGATCCGGCATTGGGACCCACCCAGCATCGGACCGAAGTCCGGAATACATATATCATAGCAACAAGAACATAACACATAAACATATAACTTATACTCATATAAACTTCCTCATGCTTGCCCTGACATCGGCCCGAAGCCCAGAACACATAAGAATTACATGCAAGAATCATGAAGACAACAAGCATACAACATTCTTCGGGCTTTCCCTGGCATCGGGCCGAAGTCCGGAACATATAAGCTGCATCGGACTATCCCCGAAATTGAACCTAAGCCTGGTATATACTAATATACATGAACGGGCTGACATTGGTGCCTTCGACCCGCTCCTACTGGAGGAAAACTCACCTCTCAAACTGGATGCTAATCTCATGCGTAAGGAATCTCTGTTGGCTGCTCCTACGACTCCCCGGCTAACTTTATACAATAATACTTCGTCAGAAAACTGAAAATCCATCTAAGGGTAAAATGACCATTTTACCCATGGTCAAAGTCAATGCTCTGGTCAAAGTCAACATTCTGGGTTGACCAACTCGCCGAGTTCTATAACTCAGAAATCCTAGAATCGCGACTCAACTCGCCGAGTCGTCCTCCGACTCGTTGAGTCCCTCTATAGGTTGGTCGAGTTCTACCACAAACTGAAACGGGACAACACGACCCAACTCGTCGAGTTCCCTCATGGACTCGACGATTCCTTCTGTCTGGCCATCTTAACAGATTAAGCTCTTGGTCTCTAGATCTATAGTCCATTCTTCGCTTGTTCACTGGAAATGACCTTTCTAAGGGTAAAGTTTCCAACTTTACCTGTTGATAACCCTTTTTGAAGGGATTAGCTAAAACCCTAATTCCTTTAGGACATAGATCTTGTCCAAACAGCCTTATTATTCCAAACCAAAGCATGAAAACCTAGATCTAGGACCTAGAAACCAGTTAACCACGTAAAGTCTCGAGCTTGCATCCATGCATGGCCCCTTTGGGGCTTAAAAGGCCATAACAACACCCTTAAGGTTTGCATGAGACTCAAATGGCATAAAGTTTGCACCTTTATGCCTTTACAACCCTTAATAACTCCAGATCTGAAAGTATAATCAGTTTGGGACATCCATGACTCATAAATCATGCTACTTGGACAAAAACCCCCATAAAAGAGACCACAAAGAGATCTAATGAACTATAAGGCAAGCTAATAGCTTGATTACCAGAAAGTGATGAGAATGGAATGAAATCCCTGGATCTATAACCTTCTTCTTGAACCTTCAAGATCCTTCTTCTTCTTCTAAGCTTCAAGAACACACAAACCACTCAAAAATGGCAAGAAATAGCTCAAGATCACTCAAGCTTGATTAGGGTTTCGAGATTAGGTTTTGGAGGTGATAGAGGCTGGGGTGGAGGCCAGATATGATGCTTAAATAGGGTGCAAGCCCTAAAGATTAGGGTTTTCGTCCAGGCTATCCTACTCGTCGAGTCAAGACTCCGACTCGTCGAGTAGTTCACTTAAAACCCACACATATTCTGCCTTATGCTCGGCGAGTTAGGGCCATCAACTCGTCAATTAGCCCTTCCAAAATAAATAAATAAATAAGTTAAATACATACCAGAAACCAGACGTTACATTGTGGGTTCTAAACTCGGAGACTCTTAATAGTTTTTTCAAGCTCATAAATGTCCCAATTCAGGTGGTTGTAAATATGTTTAACTATAAACCGTACTAGGGTAAAATACAAAAAAGGACTATGTACTTTCATCAACTTATTGATTAGGCACTAAACTATTATTAGTATAATAATACAGGTTTATGTTGCATTTGGCACAAGTAGAGGTCTAGAACATGACCCCTTTCGCAAAAATGCAAATTGGAATGTGGCAAAGCATGGAACATCAATTTACTCCCATCGATATAGAACTTATTTTTCAAAAAGTATAACCGAAAGATCATTGTTATGTTTCGTATATGTCATTTTATGCAACTTACTTTACTTTCATTCAAAGCAACCCTGGTATGAATACATGTAGCATTTACTTATCTTTTTTGCTCATCACTTACTATCCAATTACTGCTTTGTCATAAATCTGGTTCATATCTAGCAATAAAGGTCTGGTCAATTTAATAGGTTCAAATGTGTTATTAATACATATCAAATGGTGGAGTTCGTTTTTGTTAACCTGCTAACATATTTTTGTCTAATTTTCTGAAGTGTGTTAATTGTTAACATATTATATATGATTGTAAAGTTATACAACATAGCATAAAAGCTTATAAAAGCTTACTTTGTTCATGAAGTTCAAAGAAAATCCAAAAACAATTGATTTAACATTAACTTTTAAATAAAGTCTTTAATGTCATTAAATGGTGATTCTCCATTAATGTTATTAATGCTTGTTAGAGTTTATTTACATATAATAGAAACTTACTTTTAGTTGCTTACTCATAATAACAACCTACTTAGATTTTTTTTATTGATAATAGACATGTATTTTTTTGTCATATGATAGCAGTGTACTTATATTTACGATAACCCAATTATAACATTGTACCTCAAATTCTTAGAATGTCCAAATTACCCTACCAAGTATATATATATATATATATATATATATATATATATATATATATATATATATATATATATATATATATATATATATATATACATATTAAAAACATATATAAAATTCTCTTTAATAAGAAAACAATCAACTTCAAATATTGAAGAGATTAACTTGTATTTTGACTAATGATGAAAGAATATATCATAATAATTACCTTTTTATCTTTTTAATGTCTTAACTCTTAAATTTGAACAAAAATATAACTTGTTTATAATAACTTTCTTTTTATTTCGGCCCCCTTGTTTCAACTGTCGTGTTCCGCCCCTGGTATCATCTCTCGTAGCCGCAAAACCTCCAACAAAGTATCCTCTCGTATAACCACTGGCGACGCTTTTTTCTTCATCTCTTCTCTTTCATCCAATGATGAACACCCATCTTCACATTCACACATAAGGGCCTGATTGTAATATAGTCATAATTGGAGGTTTGTAGGTGATTTATGTCAAAAATGAAAATAATAAATACACTTGTATCTTTGACGCGTTTCTTGGTCCTTCAACTTCCTTCCGTCAATCTAGATCTACAATCAGGTATACACTCTCAAAATATTATTTTCCCTCGATTTTTTTCCCGTATTTATATTACCCATTTCGATTTTTTTTTTTTAATTTGAACAATTGAAATTTGCTGTTCTTGTAAGCATACTTTAGATTTCATGTTGATTCAATTTGCTTCCATGTTTTCAGGACTGATATTTCGATTGCAATGTCGGTGGAATCTGTAAAAACCATCGACGTTAATGGTGATTCTGTTTCAAGCAATGGCTATTCCAAGAAACCGTGCAGGATCTACGTCGGTTACGATCCAAAAGAAGATGTGGCGTACGAGGTTTGTCGGTACTCGATCCTCAAGCGATCTTCGATCCCCGTTGAGATCATCCCCATCAAGCAATCTGAATTGCGAGAGAAAAAATACTTTTGGCGTGAACGTGGGAAGCTCGAAAGCACCGAGTTCTCGTTTACGCGATTCCTGACTCCATTTTTGGCTGGATATGAAGGTTGGGCCATGTTCGTGGACTGTGATTTCCTCTACCTTGGCGACATCAAGGAATTGTTTGATCTGGTGGATGAAAAGTACGCTGTGATGTGCGTCCAACACGATTACACCCCAAAAGAAACCACGAAAATGGATGGTGCAGTGCAGACTCTTTACCCCCGAAAGAATTGGTCTTCAATGGTGTTGTATAATTGCGGCCACCCAAAAAACAAGGTTTTGACGCCGGAGATCGTCAACAAAGAATCAGGTGCGTTTCTGCATAGGTTTCAGTGGTTGGAGGATGACGAAATCGGTTCTGTTCCTTTTGTTTGGAATTTTCTTGTGGGTCATAATCGGGTAGAGAAGGATGACCCGAATACATTCCCAAAAGCAATACATTACACTCTAGGAGGGCCATGGTTTGAGGCCTGGAAAGATTGCGAGTTTGGGGATTTGTGGTTGAGTGAACTGGAGGAGTGTGAGAAGGTCAAAAAATCTGAGAATGTGGAGTAAGGTTTGATGTTTATTATTTATTTATTTATGTGTTTATGTTGCTCATCAAGTGTTCGATGAAATGCTAGTATCTTTTATTTGAAATTCTCCTATTCATTATGTATGTTTTCGTTGTAATAGTAAGCTCATTGATTGATTATTCAATAATATACTACTAACTTGGTTTATCTTTGGGAATGATTTACTTCTTTCATTACAAGATATACAATTATAGAACAAAATAAAAGAAAGAAAAGATATGAAATTGGCATCAAGAACAGATAAAATTGTAATGGATATATGAACATGGGATAAGCCATTAGAGCCTCCTTGAGTTATACTTATATCAGCTTTTTACAACTTTTTCCCTTTCTTGCCAACTTACAACCTCACATCCCACAAGTATAACCATTACAAAAAGGTTTTTAAAGAACCAAAAACCTCATTTCCCAACTCTAATTTCAAAAATATTATTAACAATTCTCAAACAACAAAACACAAGCCGAAACATATATGGTAAATAGGCATAATCTAGAGTGAGAATACCTTCTTGTATGTTAAAATAGTGTTTCAGGTACTTGGGGAGAAGGCAAACTTGCAACACATTTGAACTGAAAACACAAAAGCCAAATATAAAATTCACAACTTTAGAAACTAATGGTTAAATAAGTTTTCTGTAAAAAAAAAAAACAAAAAGGGTATGTGATTAGCTTACCTTATCTTGCATATACTTTGATCTTATAGCATTCAAAGGGGAACTAATGTCACTTGATCTTAAACCATGGAGTGCAAGAACTGTGTTCTTTAGATCTGATGGCTTGTAACTTGTGTAGTGTTCTAATGTATCATTCTGCCATAAAGTTCAAATTTTTTTTGTTAAATTCCATTTATGCCCCTTATAAAGTTTAACAAAAAAAAAACACATGGACACAGAATCAAACCCAAGGGTGGCGCGATTGATCTAGCATCCATCTGGCAAGAAACACAACCGAAGCAGCAACATTTGAAGGAACAAATACCAAGAAATTATAGTCAATCAAAGTCAACTCTGCTAGATAATTTGCCAAAAACTCCAATTCAAGACTCGGGCTCTAACATAAATAAGATTCGATAAAAAATAAAAAATAAAGTATTAGTGGTCAAATTGCTAAAAAGAATAATGGTTTTTAACTTTTTATGTAATATCTCCCTAAAGTAACAAGAAAACAATTAGTACCTGGTTAGAAGCTTGAGCTGCTCTTAAAAATCTCCTGTAAACAATAAAGATTCATAAAGTTACAATCTTTATACAAAAACATACTAAATAAAATATGATTTCATATACCTTACAAAAGTTTTTGTTGTGGGTGCTGAAAATTGAAAATTTAATTTGTTCAAAACTTGACCCTCCATGTTCACAACCTGCATAACTTATAAAATCATCTTGTACTCGATTTTTTAAACATGTTAAATACAAAATGCATGATATAATAATAATTATAACGAAATCAAACCTCTGATTTTGTGTAAGTATTGTCTGTGATGAAACAAAATTCCTCAATACTAGGTGCACACATTTCTTCATATTTCCTTAAAACAACAAACAAAATAACTATATCAACATAAAGAATAATAGTGAAAAAAAAATCTAAATAAAAAAAAGTGTGAGAACTTACGAGGCAATTAGCATACAAGTGATGCCTAGCAATTGAAGTTTTTGTCTTTCAATATATTGTTGAGAAAGAAATGAGTCAATGAGATAAACAGTGAGATACAATGTGTCAGGCACCAACTTATATTCCTCACTTACCTAAAAAGAAATTCACAAGGGCATATTCGTAATTTGAAAAAATATAGGCTATGATAAATAAAAAGATTGAAACTAACCTCTACAAGCCAATCAACCAAGACTCCCCTCATACTTTGAGTTACATCTCGTTGCATTGTTTCCATGAAATTAGAATGTGGTCGATGTATAAGCTGCAAAAAATAAATAAATAGATAAGAACTTATGAGTTTTTTTTAGTTTTGGGTTTAGAATAAGAAAGGTGTTATGATAAATGCCACATGTCAAACCTCTGATGCACGTAAATTGTTATATATCTCATGTGCATACATGCTACACATTAAAGGGTCTTTTTCATCAGAATCTATATCAGTAAAGTCAACCTTGGTAGCTATGATGGTCTTCTCATTGATGTTATTTCTCCCTGTATGTCAAAAAATTGCAATTTTTCAATTTTAACCCATTATAGCAACATGCTTACAAATTCCTTAACAATAACAAATAAATAAATAAAATAATATATATTGCCCATATCAGTAGATAGAATAAAGTACATTGCTATTCCCATTTCCCCACAATTTGCCCAAAAAAGTTTAGTTCTTGATAGAATCTTGAAAATGTGTAAGTTTATTAGTTACATAGAGACTTTGTAATTACAACAAACCTTTCTTTGAAAAGCTTTGCAACTGTGAACCTACTCTTTTGCCAATTCGGTTTGTGTTTTCCCTTTCAGCAATATGAGTACCCTTCTGATGAATTACGCTTTTGTCCAAGTCAATGTGGTCAACAGCAGTAGATTGAGTTTGAGCAGAAACTTGTTGAGGTTTGATGGGATTTTTCTTGGTGATCTTAGTAGTCTTTTTCTGATCACAATTGGGAAAAAAGGAAAATAAAAAGGACATGAGTTCTGGATATAATTTAAAGCAATATGAGAGTAGATAAATGTTTACAAACCGTAATCTTGGCTGGAATTATGCAGTTTTTGTAAGAATTATTATCACAACAAATGTTTGTGACATCTTTAAGAACAGCTCTCCTCTTGTTTTGGGCACTAGAAACTCTAGTGTTGTTGTTTTTCTCATCTAGAACTGATCTTTTAGGATTTTTACGCAAAAGACGATCTTGCCCCTGCCCTTTTGGTGCTTCTGAACCCACAGATGGCTTGCAAGCAGCAGCACGAGCTCTTGTTACACGAAAAGTGGGCTCTTCAATATTAGCTCCTTTTCTCATTTGTATGTTTTTTGGAGAAAACCAATTTCAAGGTTTTAATTTGAAAAGGTTTCCCTCTATCTGTAGCAATATGGAAAACTATCAAGATGTTTGAAAACACAAGACTGAAATAAGTTTAAAGAACATGTTTATTTTCGCCAATTTAGTTTAAATTTTGAAACTGGTTATGTTTCTATTTAAAATTTTCAAATTTGAACGCACTTGAGTGTTGTTTACTTCCGACTTGGATATTGACAACATAAATTCAAGGAAAAAGATGAGTCCATGAAAGGGATTTTCCAATTTTTGTAGATGAAAACCCAAATCAAGACCTTTCAAGAATCAAGATTTAGACAGCAAATTTGGAAAACCCTAATAGCTATGAACAGAAAGAAAGAATCAATATCTAAGACGAAATCATGCGTCCAGTGATTCAAATCTTAAAGCTACATTATATTTGAAAACAGAAGTAATGTTTCATTCAGTTCTATCGGATTTTGGAAATCTTGAACCAAGATGTCCTCTAAGATATCTTTTACATCAATTTGCCTTTCATCGGTGGTTAAATCTACGAAATATGGAAGTAAAGAAGAAAACCGGCAATCTCTTTTATCTTTTATTCAATTTGCACTCAAGATTTGGCAATGTACACTTGATTAGATGTTCACAACACCAAATCAAGAATATATGGGTAGAAGTTGTCTCATTCCCAATAAACCCACGTTCTTATTTCAAAATTTAAGCAAATCTGAAAACCCTAATTGATCCGAAAACAAAAAGCATAAAATTGGACATGAAAACACAATGCGAATGAACGAAATTATGTTGTAGAGGGAGAGGATGACTAACAGAGATGATTAGATCGTGTTACAGAGCTTGTAAATCAGCTCGATAGGATTGATAGCTTAAAAACATGAAAATTTTAGGAAAGGGGGACAGCTGGAGATTGAATAATCAGAGAGCGGGATGAACGTAGAGTTCAAACTCGAACATTTTGGGAGAGAAAAAGGTGATGAATTTTTAAAGTATTTAAAGATTAAACTAATGCCGGTAATGTAAATTAAAATATTAAATACTAAAGATTTTGTATTTTACCAAGATGCCCTTTGACTGATTTGACTATACTTTTTTTCTCAATTGCCTTCGATATTTTGAGGGAGAGCTTGATAATGAGTCTAATTTATAGGGATAAATGCCGTAAAAAAACCTTAATTTGGTTGAAAATATTGGTTTCATTGTTCAACGGGTTTTTGATTCGTTTATACAGCAAATTTGTCATATTTTTCTTTTTGTTTTTTTTATCTGTAATAATAGGTTTTCAAATTACTATGAAATATTATTCGCGAAAAAACCTTTGAGTTTACAAATATTTTACAAAAAGTCGTTAAGATTATAAATCTTAGTAATTGTATGGAATATGTTGTTAAGGATTCTCGAATTCATATTGATAAACACGGAGTGACATTGCTTCCTATAAAGACCGAATAGAATAAAATCCTTCTTAACAAGGTTAATATATTTCGACAGAGAAGTTGAAACGACCCAAAAATTTTTGTTTTTAATATAATCAAAACTGTAATCAGAGCATCATATAATAAAACCATGCGTGATGTATTCCAAAACATAATAAAATATTGTGCGGAAAACTGTATCATACTACATCAGATCAAAACAACTAAATCAATCCCAGGCTAAAGCTGAGGCGGTGGTGTGTGCGATGCCATCATCCCGAGCTCTTCCCTTTGCTTGCGGAAGTACCTGAAACCAAAACTGAAACTGTAAGCACGAAGCTTAGTGAGCTCCCCCAAAATACCACATACCATACAATAGCATATAACACATATTGGGCCTTGCCCACTGCATCGGGCCGAAGCCCGAAAACTGCATCGGACCAAAATCCGGAACTGACTGGGACCTTGTCCCCTGCATCGGACCAAAGTCCGGAACTAACTGCATCGGACCGAAGTCCGGAACTAACTGCATCGGACCGAAGTCCGGAACTAACTGGGACCTTGTCCCCTGCATCGGACCGGAGTCCGGAACTAACTGACTGAACATATCATAGCATATCAACTAGCATGAACACATATTCTGCATACTACATCGAGCCGTAGCCCGGAACACATAACACGTAACACATAAAACATAGCACATAAATCCTGTCTGAGCCACGAAGGCATCAAACATACTAGCTGCTACATCGGACCGAGGTCCGGAAACTACTGCTAACTGGACGGGCCGGCATTGCGGCCTTAGACCCGTCCCTACTTGAAGGAAACTCACCTCGTAAACTGGCGGCTGAGTGTGTGTCTTTGAAAGCTACCGGCTGCTGCTCCTGAATCTCCTCGGCTACAAGCCCATGAACACACTCAATCAAATACTAAACACTGCACTTGGGGTAAAATGACTCTTTTACCCTTGGTCAAAGTCAACTTACTTTTGGGGCTGACTCGCCGAGTTGGGTCACCCAACTCGCCGAGTCCTACTCTCACTTCTCAGTTCTACTCGCTGCTACTCGTCGAGTGTGGCATCGACTCGACGAGTACCCTCTTGATCCAAGAACTCAGACAATCTTCATTCGACTCGCCGAGCCGTATGAACAAACTCGACGAGTTGTTCATGATCCTAAGAAGATTGCCTTGGACTCGCCGAGTTGCATGAACAACTCGCCGAGTCCCTCCATTACTGAGTCTACCCTCAACTCGCTGAGTCCACTCTCTAACTCACTGGATTCACTCGACACTGATCAAAATGAAGGACTCGGGAACTCGCGACCCAACTCGCCGAGTCGTTCTTCCCGACTCGCCGAGTTGCCGCCATGCAACTGATTTTTACTCGATTTTGTTTGAATCCAACGCATACAATTGATAAATCTGAGTCCAATAAGCTGATTTACCACGTAAAGTTTCCAACTTTACGTGCACAACCTCATGAATAAGGGAAATAAGGCTAAAAGATGCATAAAATGGGTAGATCTATGATTAATATGCAAAGTAACTCCAAAAAGACAGAAGATATGGGCTCTACAACACCCCAACATTCAGATCCAAAGGTATTTCGACTTATTAAGACATTCATGCAAACATAAGGCTTGGAACAAACATCAAATAGCTCTTAGAAGAGCTCTAATGGAAGTTTAAAGCATATAACAAGAAGGGAACTCCGAAAATACCTCAATAAACTCATATTTGCCCTTGGATCTTTGCACTACAACTCGTTTCCTTGCTTCTTTCTTCTTCTCCTTCTTCACACCTTCACAAAATGGCACCAAATCACTTATAAGCTCTCAAGGGAGGATTAGGGTTTTCTCACTGTGTTCTCAGGGTGAGGGAGGCGAGAATGGGGCTATAAGGTGGTTTAAATAGTGGGCAACCCGGGGATTTAGGGTTTCACCCAGACGGATGGACTCGCCGAGTCCAGAATATGGACTCGCCGAGTCCCCGGCTCACGCGTGCTCGCAGCCGCGACCCTACTCGGCGAGTCAGGCTATGAACTCGCCGAGTTCCTCTTGCAAAACTCACAACAATTACCAATAAATTAACATACCGGGAACGGGTCGTTACAGAAGTTTTTTAGACCATTTTTCTACCAAAACAAACTTGTCTAGTTATAGCATTGACATTCTTTGTTCTTTATGTCTGATCTGTAACAACCATACATAAGATATCCGACATGTGCTTATCAGGTGTGAAGTGACATCCCAAATTCTTCTCAAAACAAGTTATTGGTATGATATAGACTTATCTAATTTTATTCTTATCCGTGATTTACGTTGTTTCTTTGATTCGTTGTATATATCAATGACTCGTTAAACACTTTTGGAGGTGATCATAGTAACTATGTGGTGGTATTATTTCCATGAAATTATTTTTTTAAAGGAAATAAAAATATTTTATATGTTTAAAAGGTTTGTGTTTCAGGAATAATAATATATCATATTTTTTTTTATAAAAATAAATATAGTTGTATAAGTTATTATTTCTGAAATACAAACATAAACCTTTTAAACATATAAAATATAAATATATTTGTCTAAGCTATTATACAAATATATTTATTTTATAAAAAAAAATATGATACATTATTATTTCTGAAATTCAAATATTTTAAACATATAAAATATTTTTATTTTTCTTTTTAAAGAAAATGAATTGAATGTAATAAATGTCATATTATTCATATGTTTAACTATTTTAGCATATGTAGCAACGTAGTTAATTATTAGTGTTGGGATGAAAAATCTTTCAAAGATCGTTTAAACTCAAACAGATTAAAATAAGAACACTACGATGATTCAAAATATGTTGAATGATTCAAATGTCACGCCTCAGAAGAACTCGATTAAGAATTGCTACTGTAGAGGCGTGATTAGGGTTACAAGAAATATTATCAGAGTTACCAAAATACGATGCATGCATGCATCTTAAATACTCTAACCCTAGTAAATAAATACGAGAGGACAGGACCAACCTGTTTACAAAACATACTACACATAAGGCCCAATGACGCAACATAATTATCCTAACAATCTCCCCATTTGCGTCAATGAGGCAAGAGAACATCAGTTCAGAATTCGCTTTTGCACTTCAAATACCTTTGGAATTATGCCCAACAATGCCTTACGAACCTAGATATACCAACGAATCATGTCTGAGAAGCACTTTTTATCACCTGCATCGTTGCTCTTGTATTTGTTGACAAGATCCAAGATGAATTCGAGACAGGAAGTAGTGTATAAATGTTTTTCTGGGAGGAAGAAACATGCTTTGCGAAAGTCAACATCGTTTCTTTCCCTTGCTTGAAAGACTACATACCAACTTTCATTGTAAATTTTTCCAAGCTTTAACTTCTCAAATCCCTCAGGAGCTTCTTTAGGAACTACAGAAGGCTTCTTTCGCAGCACTGCAACTATCTCTACATCCATAGTTCCCACCTCTTGAATATATGAAATGATCATGAGCTTGAGGTGATAGATAACAGGCTCGTACTTATGCCCGTCCCTTAGCAACAAGTTTTAAAGCAAGATCCAGTCGTATGGGTTGATACACGACATGTCTACAGAGCGAATTCATGAACTTGACTCGTAGAACCTTTGACAACTTTGAATTTTGCATTTGGAAAACTGTCAGTCTCAGTTGGTCCAGTGACCTTCATTGTCGTTATCTTGCTGGCACTCCATGTCTCGTATTGCGGCCTCATGTGCTTGAGATAAAATAAGAAGAGCAGTTGATCAGCGCCGTTATCAGTAGAGGGGACATTTGCAACCTTGATAAAAGAGCAAAACTTGAAAGCCTTAGGAGTTATTGGAAGATCTAGTTGTGAGTCTTGAGTATTCTGAAGTTCGAACGACACAACCGGTTCTAACCAATATCGATTCGGAGAGTCAAGAGCTTCGCTCTGAATGCGCTTTAGCGTCCATATAGGAAACAAGAGTTTCCTACTTTCAAGTGCGAACCTAGCTTTTCTTTCAGCCTTCTCCTTGGCTTCAGCCTCTTGAATGATTCTCTGATGTTAATCTAACTCAGATTCACGAGCCTTTCGCCTTTTGAGTTCTTCTTCACCTACCTCCCCTTCTTCATTATCATCAATGATTGGCTTTTCAGAGAAAAGTGTTTCTTTGCCTTTAGGCTTAGATTCTCTTTTAACATTTGGCTTAACTAGAGTAGTTTGCTTGGCTGAAGTCTTCTTCGGTGGATCTCCCCCTTATTTCGGAATGCTAGAAGATTCTGGAACACCCTCCAAACAGTGAAGCATTGCGAACACAAGTCGTAGCTTTTTGCCTAGATGTTTTCTAACAAAAATAGTGATCATTGAGTCCCTAGTCTCAATGATATATGAGAGTAGGACAATAATATCAGTGATACATGTTTTCATTACTGCCCTCTCAGTTACCAAATCCTGGACTTGTTTCTCAGCCTGTTCGAGTTTGATGGTTAGAACTTTAATTTTTTCAGTTTTGATGGCGAGGGAGTCCATTATCTTAATTTCCATGGCTAGATCATCTTGAAGTTTGGAGATTTGTGAGGAAATGGAGGATTTGAATTCTTCATGATCGGTAGTGATCCATGTTCTGACTTCTTGAAGTTTTGCTCGTTCAGCTTTAATAAATGAGCCAAGACTAGCAATTGCTTCATTAGCTTTTGATGTATTTGACTCAAAAGAAGTCTGGAAGTTGTTCATAAAAGATGTGCATCAAAAATTAGTTTATCAACTTTTTCGGTCATTTCGTTGCAGATTGTAGCAGAGGCATTTCTAGCTTTGTTCATCTTCTCAAGATTTGATGAGTGCTCTTTGGTGAGGTTTTTAAGAATGGACTTGACTGAAGCTTGAGAGTAGTCATCAGAGGAGGAAGGTTGTGAAGCGTGAAGCAAAGAATCAAGCTTTTCATGGATGGATTTTAGTTTCCCCTTCGTTACTAGAGCTTTATCATCACTCTCAGTCCTAATGGTGAATGGACTAAAAGTGAAACCTGATAAGTCATCTTCACCATCCCTATAGATCATATTCTGATCGTCTTGGCGAAGTGGGGAAATGGGTGGTGAGATATGAGATGTTGTAAAACCTGAAGTGTTAGCCCCCGCATCAGATGCGTTGACCGAAACAGGAGGTTCTACAGACGTTGTTGGTGGGACGGTGGAATCATGGAATAATGGAGTAGATAAAGGAATGATGCTTTGAGATTGAGAAGAAAATGGCGGGGGACATGGTACAATGGTTATTGGTGTGGAAGAGGTGGTAGTTTTGGGTGAGGGAGGAGAAGATGAAAAGAAATCGTTGTAAGTAGGAGTTACCTCAGGGTTAGATGTGACATATTCATTGCGAACATGTTCTTCCTCCTCGTTGTGAACAGGTGGTTCCTCCTCATTACAAATAGGTGGTTTCTTCTCATTAAGAACGAATTGTTCCTCCTCATTACGAACATCTAACTGAGTATCAGAATGCGAACGTTCGCTTTCAGATAGACTAGGGGACTTGGTCTTGCGAGCAACTCTCTTCAACTTTCGCTTTTTAGGAGCAACTGCAGATAGAGCAGCTTTCGCCTTTCGCTTTTAGGAGTGTTTGCAGGCTCGGATGGACCTTCCTTATCACCCTTTTTCTTTTATCCCTTCTTGATCCCTTTGTTACCCCCTTTATTTGGTTTATCTGCTTTAGCAATAATCAACTGTATCTCAGGAGTTAAAGGACGAAAACCTGAGGCAAGAATTGTATGATAGCCTTCAAGAACTTTGCTGGCAGGAGGCACATCACGAAGCATAGCTTCAATGATTGAGCCACCAAAATCGAACTTAGAATTGTCTGCAACAATGATTCCTGTGGTACGAAGGGTTGAAACATTGGACATCAGTGCATCTTGAATAATTGGAATCCGCAACTTGGTGATGGCTCTTTGAACAATGATGGACTAGAAGCGTGCATGGGTCTTTTTCTTCGAAGTCAAGAGAGACTAAGAAGTGTCTGTTTGGTTTCCCATTGAAATACAATCAAGTGTTTGATAAGAAAAATTGAAATGTATCTTTTCTTTAGGCTAAATGGGTGGCTTTATCTTCAAACAAACTCTGAAACTTGATATAAGCATGAACGTTCAGATGAAGTACTCATGTGACCAGTGTAGTCAGTTAGTGAGTAGGTTTGGAAATATTTAAGTGATAATGAAAGTTTTAGAAATCTCAGAAAAATAATAAATTGGATCTTATGGGAAGAAGTGTCTTGGGACGAGAACATTGCATAAAGATCTCGCAAAAGAAAAAGAGATTTCCTGGAACAGACCATGAAAGTAGCTTTCATTAATTCCTTGGTGAAAATCTTGAACGTTCAATTGTTCACCGTCAATTCATTCAAGAGTGTTGGATTTTGGGTTTCACTCAGTTCGTGGTGGAACGAAGCTAAGATCATTAACACAGATGTTGTGAAACCATAAACCCCAGTGGTAATTTCTGAGAGTCTCAAGGGTTACAATGATGAATGCGAAAGTGATGGAGAAATGTAGAGGTGGTTTCAGAGAAACAAATGTACCTCTGCTATGCGAAAGTAACCAAGCAGAAAACTCTTTACTTGGTTTGAGAAGAGTAAGGTAGCTCATGACTTATATGAATTTAACAGTCTGATGGGGAAGAAACGATTGGTAGAATCGATTCATTAAGGCTTCAACATAGAGTCATCGAGGCTTCAGACAACATACAACAGCATGCTTCTAGGGACAGTTAGCTAGTACATAGGTAAAGAGACTTATACCTGCCCCATCACACGAATTAAGAGATGTTATGAACCTTTTCCTCCATGATCTTCTTATGTGTCTAAGATATTTTTGGTGTTTTATGATTTGCGAAAAATAAAAGAAATAAATAAAATAAATAAATAAAATATTTTTGAATTTTGATTTTCTGAAAATAATAATAAAAAATATAAACTATTTTTGAAATTTTGGAATTTTCTATAAAGAATTAAAAACATAAGTGATTCAAAAACCAAACAATGATAAACAACATTATACAAATTGTACAAAAGGATACTTGAGGAACTGAACCACTAATGAACAGTAGACTGCGAACTACTACAAGCATTCGCACCGATTTGCAGTGTTGAAGTAGACTGCGAACTACTGCAAGCGTTCGCACCGATTCGAAGTGTTTGAAGAAGACTGCGAATGAAAAGCAGACTGCGAACTACTGCTAGCGTTCGCATTGATTTGCAGTGTTAACTTTATTATTGTGAAGGTGGTTTCAGAACAGATTCAGCTTCCATCATTCCTAAGCCTTGAAGAATTCTATTGAAGGTGGATTCAGGTAAGGCTTTAGTGAATACGTCAGCCAACTTATCATTGGATCTTATGAAGTAAATTTCAACATTACCATCTTCCACATGATCTTTGATGAAGTGATACCTCAGTGCTTTGTGTTTCATCTTAGAGTGTTGCACTAGATTATGACAAATGCGAATGGCACTTTCGAAGTCACAATATAATGGGATTCATTTCATACTTAGGCCATAGTCACGAAGTTGGCTTTGAATCCAAAATGACTTGGGATGTGTGACATCCCCAATTTCTCGGCCAGAAAAGACCGATTTGTTTATGCTTTGTTTTATAAATCAGAGTAATCGTTTAAAGAAAACGGTTGCGGAATTTGTTCCCAAACAAAATATGATAAAATTTATCAAAACGTTCCTCAAAGAGAATGTGTTTTCATTAAATAATAAAACCTCGGGATGTCATGTTCCGATATAGACCAAAAGCATAAACAATATAAAATAGACCTTACAACAGTTATTTGTAACTACTGATCTATAATCCAAAATCTCTCATCAAGTCCACCAATTTATACTCTTGTGCCATTACCTATAATGCAAAGAAAACTGAGTGGGTCAGGCTTGGGAGCCTGGTGAGCATGTAGGGTTTTCAACCCACAATAATACATTTATTATATTGAATTATCAAACAATCAACCCAAATACTCATTCCCATTATCTCCTTTATTTCTTAAGGATTTATCCTAAGAATCAACTATCCTTTAACCATTTATTCCTAAGGATTGAGCTAAGGAATTGACACAAAGTCCACCACTGCCAAGGTCCACAAATTACGATTGGTAAACACTTAGTTCAACATACTTAACAAACACCTAGTTCTAACACTCCTAGTGAACCATTAATTCAAACATCTGGTGAATACTTAGTTCTAAAACACTTAGTGAACACACTCAGTTCAACAACACCAAGTGAACACATCTAGTTCAAAAATACTTAATGAACACATTGAGTCCAAAAATACCAAGTGAACACATAGAGTTCGAAAATAACTAATGAACACATTGAGTTCAAACACCAAGTGAACACGTAGAGTTCAAAAATACCTAATGAACACACTGAGTTCTAAAATACTTAATGAACACATATAGTTCAAAATACCTAATGAACACATTGAGTTCAAGGACACCAAGTGAACACATATAGTTCAAAATACCTAATGAACACATTGAGTTCAAAACACCTATTATTTCGTCTCACATCAACTATTTCATCTACCCATGTTCTACCCAACATATTTGTAGATGCAAACACATATAAAGTTTAAATCTTTTAAAACATGTATAACACATTATTTCAACATTTATCTCAAGTAAACAAACAATGTATAAACACCTAGCACATACTTCATAGCAAATACTTCATATCAATGCGGTAGAAGAAAGTGAATATACATTCACACATATAACAACAAAATATACACATAACACGTATTTCGTATAAAATACTTCGTATTTATGCGCTAGAAGAAAGTAACCACACACTCACTTGATCAGAAGATGATCGGACAGCACTACAACTTGCAGAAGTAGTAATCCACAGCAGATCTGGAAGATCTCCACAAAAATCGAACTTCTCGCGGGCAAAGCATCGGTTCGGGAACCGCACTTCTCGGGATCTTCGGGATCTCGGGACTTGCCTCGGGGCTAGAGAATAATACCGGGGCTTCGGGGTATTTCTGGCACGCAAAACGATGCAAAACGGGAGAGAGAAGAGAAGAAATTGGCAACCCTAAACGGCTGGCCCTTCAAATCTATTTATAGGGCAAATTTGGCCCTTGCCACGTCGTGGCAACCTTGTTCCACGTCGTGGGCTTGGTCGTCACTGCATGCGTCATCCCAAGTTGCATCTGGGGGCCTCCCGGAGGTGTCAGGACACTTGCCACGACGTGGCAACCTTGTTCCACGTCGTGGGCTCTAACAGTTTTGGGGTTTCGCGCCCCGAACTTCAGAAATTCATAACTTTCGCATACGAACTCCGTTTTCGACGTTCTTTATATCGACGCGAAGGTGAGATTATGATCTACAACTCTCGTTTAGACTCCATTGGCTAGTTTTGAATTTATTTTTAATATATTATAAGTATATTAGTTATATATTATCTTTAGTAGGTCAGGACAGGAAAACTCCGCTCGAAATTCATAACTCCTTCATCTGAACTCCGTTTTCGTCTGTCTTTTTATCGATGGACTAATATCGAATAAATATTCAACTCTTGTTTAGATCACTAAGGATAAATATCTATCTACCTTAAGTTCACTATTTACATCGCGCTGGGCCGCGCTGGGTCGTGTCGGTTCTGTCGCAAAACTTCGACTGGGCATAACTTCTTCGTTATAACTCGGATTTTGGCGTTCTTTATATGCACGGAAACCTTGTGACATATACTACAACTTGGTTAAGATTAATCCTTCTAAATAATCTTCCATCAAAAAGTCATTTTTGATGCTTATTGTCTCTAAATTGACTAGCCCTGATCTACGGGCGTTACAGGATGTACATGAGGCAGTTGCAATGTATTCAGCCTCAGCTATTGACAAGGAAATGCATGTTTGTTTCTTGGATTCCAACTTACAAGTTTGCCATCAAGTAATATGCATCCCCTAGTTGTACTCTTTTTTATCTAACCCACATCCTCCAAGATCAGCATCCAAAAAATCTTGTACAAAGAACCCAGAATGTGAAGGGTACCATGTTCCAAGTGAGGAAGTTTGTTTTAGATATCTGAAAATGTTCTTAACTGCCGTCATGTGAGGTTCTTGAGGATTAGCTTGGAACCTAGCACAATAGCAAACTGAAACCATAATATTTGTACGAATCGCAGTTAGATACATTAAGGAACCTATCATTTTATGATATAGTGTCATATTTGCAGCCGGTTTATCCAAAGAAGGAGTTAGCTTCATTCTGAATGCCATTTGAACCTTCGCTTTTGAGTCTCACACCATCCCAAACTTTGCAAGTAGATTCTTCGTGTAAGCCTCCTGGTTAATAAAAATACCTTCCTGACTTTGTCTAATTTTCAATCCAAGGAAAAAGTTAATTGGACCCATGGAGCTCATCTCAAATTTAGTTTCCATCAACTTTTAGAATTCAACCGTTAGGATGGGATTAGTAGATCCGAAGACGATGTAATCAACATAAATTTGGAGAATCATCAAGTGGTCACCCTCTTTCTTACAAAAGAAGGTTGGGTCAACTAAAACTTGTTTAAATTTAGGAAATTTTAAGAATCTAGTAAGAGTTTCGTACCAGGCTCTTGGAGCTTGCTTCAGACCGGAAACAGTCTTGTCTAGGATGTAACAGTGATTGGGGTATTTCTCGTTTACGAACCCTGGTGGTTGTTCCACATATACTGTCTCTTCAAGTTCTCCGTTCAAGAATTCACATTTGACATCCATCTGAAATACTTCTAAGTTCTTGTGCGCTGCATATGCTAAGAAGATGCGAACTGATTCCAACCTTGCAACTGGTGTGAAGGTTTCTTCGTAGTCAATACCTTCTTCCTGGCAATATCCCTTGACAACGAGTCTTGCCTTGTTTCTGATCAAATTTCCATCTTTATCCAGCTTATTGTGAAATACCCATTCAAACCTACAACTAATGCATCATGTGGAGTGGGAATCAACCTCCAAACCTTGTTTCGTTCGAACTCATTGAGTTCATCTTACATTGCTTGCACCCAATCAGAATGATCAAGAGCAACGTTAACAGTTTTGGGTTCAACCTTGGAAACAAATGAATTAAACATACAAAATTCCATTTTAGAGAATAATGCAGTTTGTTTCACTTTTTGCTGGGATCTCGTGAGTACTCCTGCAGAAGACTATCCATAGGCTTGGGGTTTTGGATGATCTTTGGTCCATTTGGTTAGTGGAGGGTAATTCGGATCATAAGAAGGATCCAATTCAGCGTTTACCTCCTCAAACTCTGGTTGTACATCTGAATCATCATTCACATCTTTATTCTCCCCCTCAAATGATGATAGTTTCTCTGCTTCAGGAATGGAATTGTCTCCTCCAAATGGAGATTTGTGAATCATTGTTGGTGGGTCATTTGTTGGAGTAAACCCCCCCTGCAATGGAGTGTTCGTATCTTGTGGTATAGATTACTCCCCCTGAAATCTTGCATTGTTAGTTGAATCAGAATCATCCCCCTAGAATGTAATATTCACGTCTTGAGGGCCGTTCGTACTTGGCGGCTGTTTGTACATATCCTTCTCAGAGTCATCAATTATTTTCTTCAATTCATCCTCGTTGTTGTCAGTTACTTTTGATTCGGGTGAAATAGCCTTCTCTGGCTCGTCAAAAAGTAACATGAATTCCTCATAAATATTGGAGAGAGGAATCGTGGCTGGACATGGTTACATAAAGATCTCCTTTGATTGACTATCATTCGACTAAATCCTCTTCAAGTAGTTGTCGTCGAACGTGACATAGTAGGTTTCTTCCATCTTCTTGGATTGTTTGTTGAGAACCCTATATGCCTTGGAGTTCAACGAATATCCCAGAAATATACCCTCGTCAGCTTTCACATCAAATTTGCTTCGTTGTTCCTTGGAGTTGAAGATGAAACACCTGGAACCAAATACATGGAAAAACTTAACGTTAGGTTCGCGATTATTTATTATTTCATAAGGAGTAATAGAAAATCGATTATTTAGGATAGATCTGTTTTGGGTGAAGCACGCAGTTGAAATCACATCCGCCTAGAAATAGAGAGGCGGACATGCAAAAGATAACATGGTTCTCGTAGCTTCGCACAAGGAGTGGTTTCTCCTTTCAACTACATCGTTTTGTTTTGGAGTATAGGGAGCAGTAAAATTGTGTGAAACTCCCTTCTCAGCAAGGAATTCTTCAAACGCTTGGTTTGAATTCCAGACCATTGTCACTACGAACATTGTGAACCAGCTTTCGTAGTTGAACCTCAATTTGCTTGATAAAGTCCTTGAGTTTTGGTGTTGCTTCATATTTCTGTTTAAGAAAATTCACCCAAGTGTAAAGTGAAAAATCATCGACTATCACAAGAATATACTTACTACCACCAACGCTTTCAATTGCATATGGTCCACAAAGGTCAACATGTAGAAGTTCTAGAGGTTCGATGACTTTTGTCTTAACTCTGGTAGGATGACTTTTTCTACTTTGCTTCCCCATTTCACAGGCTGCACATAAGTGATCTTTATCGAATTTCAGGAGAGGGAATCCTCGCACGTGATCACCAAGAACAAGCTTGTTGATGTCTTTGAAGTTGAGGTGCGAAAGTCTTCTATGCCATAGCGAACTTTCATCAGAGTGAGCTTTCGTTAGTAGGCAAATGGCAGGCTTCCCTCATATCATATTCAAATTTAACAGATACATTTCTCCTTTATGCTTCGACTTAAAAAGGACTGCTTTGGTTTTATTTTCTATGATTTCAGATGCTTCATCGTCAAAGGATACCTTTAAACCTGTCCCTACAACCAACTGCGAAACACTGATGAGGTTGTGTTGCAGGCCTTCTACGTATGCCACTTTACGAATAGGAAACGCTCCATTCATTATCATCCCATAGCCTTTAATTTTTCCAAAAGAGTTATTTCCATACTTCACATTTCCACCATCTTTGAGAGCTCGAGCAGCCACTGTCGATATACTATTCAGAGTCAAATTGCTCGTCATGTATTATCTGCGAAAATCAAGCAGATTTAGGAATCCAAAGTTGTTTGGGTTCAATGAGCCTTTTACAGAAAGGGGAAAAAGTAAATGCAAGATCAACCATATAAGTGCGCTTAACTAAGGTGGTACTATCTTTCTTTTTTATGGAGAAAACTTTTATCCTATTATATTTCAAGTTTCTTTTGAAATATAATGGTCTGAGATATTATTTTCGTTTCTTTTGAAAAGGATTGTTTTTGTTTACTTTTGATTTGATTCTTTACAAAATCTTTTTCAACTTTCCTTGAGTTAGTTTTCGATTGTTTGGTTGGGATATTATGGTCTGAGACTAACTTTCCTCTTCCTTTAGCCTCTTTGGATGAAGCTTTCATGTGTTCACAACAACGTGGTTTTGGTTTTTCCACATGCTTCTTTGAAAAGACAGGTTTTAGAACAACTTTTTGTTTAGAATCCTGTGGACTGCGAAAGTGATGGTGCAAAGATTTTCTGGTGTTCGCATACGAAGGAGCTTTCACATTTTGAATTCGAACAAAGTTGGGATTTTGGGATTGCCAAAACTGCTTCCTTTCGCCGAGATTTCTTTGATATCTCGCATTCCTTTTCCGTTTTCGAGTTGCAAGTTGCTCTGAGGATTTTATGGATGTTTGCCTTGGGTTTTGACTTTCTTACATGAGACTCATTCTTCACTGATGTAGGTTCGCTTTGAATCTCCTTGGTTCCACTTGGACTTCCTTTCTCATAGCTTGAGCGAATGTTAAGTGGTTTTGCCACATATCTTACTTTCACTCTCCAAGAGGTCTTTTCTGAAAAACCTATGGTTTTGTCTGCGTTGTCTATTGGAGCAGACCAGAAGTACTCATCACATCCATCTTTATTGTCGTTATCTACGAGGGATGTTAATTCAACTGTATGGTTTTTATCCAGTCCTTTAGTGGCAAATACTTGGTTAGGGACAATTTGGACTTTAGGAAAAACCGTTGCTTTAACTTTCAAAATTTCAGGTTTATGTTGAGAAATACGTGCAAACTCAACTGAGTTTTCGGAAATTAAAGCTTTCGTAGGTTCAGTTTCATTTTTCACAATTTCTGAGCAATCAACCTCATCCTCTACAGAAATTTCGCTCATATCACTGTCCTCTTCGAATTTTGATGTATTTTCAACATTAATTCTATTATCTGAACTAAATTTGGCACTCAATGAGTCAAACTTTTGTACAGTATCAGATTTTATTTGCTTCTTGTCATTTTCATCCAAAAGTTGTTTTAACATATTTTTATGGTCTTTGGACTTAATGTATGATTCAATTCTTTCCAGCCCTACCCTGTAATCATCAGAAGTTTCGTTAGACGAAACGATGGATTCACACTTATAACAATCGACGTCAACTTCTTCTCCCTGTAATTAAATAAATGGTAAGATCATCTTGTGAATTTTCTTACCAATCTCACAATCAAGGTGCAACTGAGTAATATTGAAATAAATCCTATTAGCAATCAAACAGAAAATGTTACGTTGTTTCAAAAGCATTAAATTGTCTCATTGCAAATAAATCAATTGATCCCTAGACTTAGACAAATCTGACTCAATCTTCTCTATCCATATGCGCCTCTCATCACTTTTCGACAAAATCCTGTTGATTTGATCGGTTAGGTTAGTGTTTGTCAAATGCGTTCTTTTTAAACTATCGCTAATGCTTGAAAAGGTGAATTTTAAGTCATTTAATTCAGTTTCATATTTAGACACAAGTATATTTAGAGATTCAAGAATAAGATTTACCTTTCTTATCATCTATTCGCATTCATTGATCTGTTCAGGAACTCGCCTTGTTGCGAAACAACTATCACCTCCTCTTACACCATTAGTGGCATACCCCTGAATCTGTGACACCTCATTGGTTACCATCAAGCATCTTCCTCTGAACTGCGAACTCTCTTCTTTCGCAACGAAAGTCTTACCATGCGTAGGCCTACAAACCTCGTCATCTTCAGAATCAGTGGACCAAACTTCCACTCTTCCAAACTTATCATCATCATCTCTTCGAGCTTTCGCATGTGGTACGCTTCATCATCCTCTCCTTCTTTCTTCTCATTCAACCTTCGCAACATGCATTCCTTGGCCAGGTGGTTTTTACCATGACAGTAGTTGTAGTCGTAGCTAGAGTCACCCATGAGCTTCTTCTCCTTCTTGTCTTCCTCCTTTTGAGAGTCGTTCGAACTTTCTTCTTTTACCTTCTCCGAACTATAGGTACCCTGCCAGTTTCAGTTCTTATTGGATGGAAACTTTCTCTTTGCGAACCGCTTTGGATTCGACACCATTAATGCATATTCTTCATTTGTAAGCTCGCATTCTGAAAGATTGGACTCAGAACCTTCTTTTGCAACTTTCTTGCCCTTCGCAACTAAGGCCATAGATCCCATTCCTGATACAATTTTCGCTTTTTTTGTTACATCAATTTCATGTGCCTTCAGGATTCCAACCAACTTTGATAAAGTATAATATTTGAACAACTCATGTGCCTTGACTGTTGAAACTACTGCCTTCCACTCAGATTGAAGCCTGTTCATAAGTGTGACTTTTTGTTCAATTACTTCACGTCAAATACCATGTTTCATCATCTTACTGAGAAGATGATTGTATCGATTGAATGTTTGACTTAGACTTTCTTCAAGCTTTTGTGCGAAGGCACCAAACTCCGAAAGCATGAGTGTCTGAGTATAGTGTTCAAGATCTGCATCAGTGGAGTAAAGTTCCTTGAGCCTATCCCAGATAGCTTTTGCAGTATCGCACGAACTAACTAGACGGAAGGTATCAGCGAGCACAGCAAATCGAATGAACCTCATTTCCTTAACATTGCTGGTTAGTTTTTCCTTTTCATCTTGTGGAACATCCTTCACATCGAGAAGTAGTTTGTTATAGTCAGATTGATTCTTAATGACTCTTCTGTTTCCAGTGTGAACAAAAGCACCCAGAGTGATAGCATCGCATATAAGATAGCCATTGTCCTCCAAACCAAGAACATAATCTTTAAATGAAGCTCCCATACTTCATATTCACTAGGAAATAGAATGGGGATCCTAGTTGTCGATCCAATGTTGCTAGAAAGATTTATGGAGTTGATGTGAGAATCGTCGTGCTGCATGATGATATTTTCTTTGAAACCTGGTAAGAATCATATGTGTAAACTCAATTAGATTTAGGGTAATATCAAGATCACTGAACACCGTCATGATAACTTATAATAATGACTGAACAAGATCCTATATTAACAGAAACCCTAATAACTTTGTAAACAGAAGAGATGCGTATAGATTAGACAGTCTCATGCTCTGATACCAATTGTTGGGATGAAGATCCTTCAAAGATCGTTTAGATTCAAACAGATTAAAATAAGAACACAATGATGATTCAAAATATGTTGAATGATTCAAATGACACGCCTCAGAAGAACTCGATTAAGAATTGCTACTGTAAAGGCGTGATTAGGGTTACAAGAAATATTATTAGAGTTACCAAAATATAATGCATGCATGCATCTTAAATACTCTAACCCTAGTAAATAAATATGGGAGGACAGGCCCAACCCGTTTACAAAACAGACTACACATAAGGCCCAATGACGCAACATAATTATCCTAACAATTTGCTAAAAGACGTTTTTTTTTTTTTTTTTTTTTTTTTTTTTTTTTTTTTAATTTTGCTTTGAAAAGTTTAAGTATTAATTAAGTAATATATTCAAAATTTGATAAAACTAATTAATTTTTAAAATTTAAATATCAAAAGTTTATATTGAGCCAATATAAACTTTTGATTTGATATCAGTTTTGGTTTTATAATATAAGTATGTCACAATTTATATTGGTTTGATAAACTTTTGACATTTAAATTATTAAAAACTATTTAGTTTTATCAAATTTTGAATATATATTTATATTTTATATGTTTTTAATATTAAGGTTTTTTTTTTTGCAAAATAGTTGTAAAGTTAAGGGCTTTTCGTAAATAATATTTTATGGTAACATGAAAATATGTTATTACAAGTAAAAACGACAAAACCGAAAAATAAATGGCAAGTTTCAGTATAAATGATGTAACATTTGGATCCTTGAGGTATGTAATTTGAAGTAAAATAAGAGTTATGGGAGGGTCACGATGTGAGGAAAGCACCGTCATGTCATCGCGATAAAGGGGAAGGACCATTTAAGTGTCACGACGCGACATTATGTTGGTCACGTCGTGACACCTGATCAGGGGTAAACGCTAATTTTTGGACTTGGACCTATTTAAATGAACTGATGGGCTAGGGTTTCCTTCACCCTTAGCCTCCATCACCTCCAAAACCCTCTTGAGAAACCCTAATCCCTCTCCTCCATTTTTGAGCTCATTTTGGTGCTTTGAATTGATTTTGAAGGAAGAAGGCCTTGGAAGTGTTGTGATCGTCTTGGCAAGTTTGGTTTCATTTTAGGCATCTCTGGACCTTTGTAAGTGTCCAAGATCCAAACTTTATGCTTCTAGATTGTTAGATGATAACGTGCACCCTAGCACAGACCAAGAGCCACACATGGTCGCGCCAGAAGTGCTACCAAGCGGGAAACAAGACTAAGTCCCTCTCAACATGATTTTCAAGAAAGTATCGTGCCCGTGGGTTCCCTCTAGCACAGGGCACCCACATAAAGAGCCAAGCCTCGTAATGGGCATCTTCCACTCCAAAACAAAGCCAACGACTCCAAGCGACAAGGAGTATGCTCAGAGCATTACCACCTGAACCAATTGCTAGTTCTGACACAATGAGGAGCACGATTGGCCAATTAGCTCCCCCAATCATGTCGGGTCTAGCGCCCTTGTCTCATGTACGGACTGGAAGGAGACTCCAGTATAAAAGGTCCCCTCTGCGACATCGATGGGTAAGTCGTTTTCTCTCAATCAAAACGTAACACTCTCAGATCAACCACTAACTTAACCGTCAGAGCGTTTATCAGAAACGGCTGACGACTCTTTCTCTATTGTGACCTTGCAGATCATAGCGGAGTAGAAGAACATCCTCATAGAGATACCATAATACCAGGTTGCATCATTTTGGCATCGTCCGGTGTGTGACAAATGACACAAAAACCAAACATCATCTAGACTACGAATATGACAAACGAAGTCACCGATGAAACCACCGAGATGTCGAACAACCTGATACGATCAATGACGTCGCTGGAGTCAAGCATTGCCACTGGCGATGCACCATCGTCCGGTGACCCAACCTCACTCAACACACCAATAAGCAAGATGGGGGTGGCCAACACCCTTTTTCTCGATAACGCCGCCATAAAACCTTTTTCCAATCAACCAGTAGCTGACATTCCAAGCCACTGGCAGTCCACATGTTTTCCCACAACTGTGAACACCGCCATCAATACAAACCATCATCGGTCCACATGTCTTCCTACCACCACTGATGTCGTCGATAATTTAAACAACTGGCGCCCCACAAATTCCTCCATAAATGTCGGCACTGCCAATAACCGAAACTGCCAGTGGCTTGAATACCTCATTCCAAACACCCAATTACCCAACATCCGCGTCAGCCAACTTACTCTTGCCACCATTACAACAATACTAACCACCTCCGATGACCCAAACACTCACCTTCCCTTTACAACACAAAACTTTTATGGTCCAACACCAACAAACCTGTCAGCTTACAATAACATGCTAGTACAACCATACTTAACCATGCAACAACCCAACTATCTATACACCTTCCATACACTAAATGAGGACTGCCTCTCCCAAAGTGTGACATCCCCATTTGTAAAGGAAATCTTAGACTATGAAATACCAAACACGACAAAATTACTCCACCTAAAAACTTAAAACGACACTAGAGACCCAGACAACCATATCGACACATATGAGTGGACTATGACGTCATTGAAAATGGACGAGTGGTTTTGGTGTACATATTTCCTAACAAACCTGGATGGCAACACAGGAACATGGTTCAAGACACTCCATCCATAAAGGATAAACAAATATGGCCAACTAAAATACATCTTATTAACCAACTTCATGCAGTTGTGAAAATACAAGGGATAATCGCACGCTATCATTAGGTGTAAACAGAAGGAGGGAGAAATAGTTAGAGACTACTTTTCCGGATTTATCAATGCCACACTGGATGTCCCAGGGCACGATGAAGGGCTTGTTGCAGGAGCGTTTGCATGGGGATTCCTTGTTGGACCCTTGTCGCAAAAGCTCAAGGGAAAGAAACCCCAAACACTTGTCGAGCTAAAGGAGAATGTAGAGTGATACATATGCCATGAAGAAGATGAAGCGTCCAATCAAGCATACCTAAATGCCACTACAACTTCAACCACAAAGCAACACACCCAACCTAATTCTCACCAGGAACGCCATGGAGAAAACAAATACCACGGGAGGGGACAACACTCGCAAGGAAGATTTAGGTCATTCATGCGAGACAATAGAAGAGGAAGACGACCTATTATCCAAAAAAGAAAACTAAAATGGTGGAATTTTCTGAAATAAGAAAGTGGAACTAGTAAAAGTCAAAGGATGTGCATTCCAGATTACTGGTGAAGAGGTGAATGAAATGCATGATGTGGTGTTAGGTACTCTACTTGTGAATTCTCTTTCTATAAGTGTTTTGTTTAATTTTAGTGCAAATTCATTTATATCTCACGATTTTAGGAGGAATTAAATTCTCCACTAATAACCCTAGACAACACTTTCATAATAGAAGTGGCAATCGAAGAACATGTGGTAGTACAAGAAGTTTATCGAAATTGAAAAAGAAAAGTTTGATGCCAATTTATTACCGATAGGAATAAAATGGGTTTGATGTGGTATTGGGGATGGATTGTTTGGAAAAATATAACGCTAAAATTTCATGTGACAGTAAAGTGATATCAGGTAAAGACGCCAAACAACAAAAAATGTTCTTCTGTGGAGAAAAGAACCGTCGAATGCAAAGTTTGATTTACTGCAATTAAAGCTTGTAGAGGTGTAAAGAAAGGGTATGAATCATTTATAGTCTATGTCATTGATTCGAGAAAAGAAAAGAAGAAATTAGAAGATATAAAAGTGGTACGATATTTTACCAAAATTTTCCCGATGGACTTGACTGGTTTGCTACCTGAAAGGCAAGTCGATTTTTGAATTGATGTGGTACCAGGAGCTACTCTGATATATCATTCTGTATCGTTTTGCTCCTACAAAAATGCAAGTGATTATGTTTCAACTTCAAGAATTACTCGATAAATGCTTTATTCATCCTAGTTCTTCGTCGTGGGCGCACCAATGTTGTTTGTGAAAAAGAAAGATGGACCGATGCGAATGTGCATTGATTATTGTGAACTTAATAAGATGACGGTTAAAAATTAGTATCATTTACCAAGGATTGGTGATTTGTTCGATTGGCTTTGAGGAGTTGACTACTTTTCAAAGATTTATATATGTTCTGGCTATTATAAAGTGCATGTTAAAGATAGTGACATTGAAAAAGACGGCATTTCGAACCTGTTACGTTCACTATGAATTTTTGGTGATGCCTTTCGGCCTTACAAATGCCCCTGCAGTATTTATGCATCTGATAAATCGAAGATGTAAATCATTTCTTGATAAATTGGTTATAGTGTTTCTCGATGATATTCTTGCTTATTCGAAAATAGAGGAAGAGCATACAAGAAATATTTGGGATGTATTGCAATCTTAAAAACCGAAAAGTTATATGTTAATTTCTCTAAATGTGAATTCTCGTGTCAGAGTTCAAGTGTATTTTGCTAAAATGGAAGCAATTATGAAATGGGAGTGTCCAAGAACTCCAACTGAAGTCTGAAGCTTCCTTGGATTAGCAGGATAATACCATCGTTTTATTCAAGATTTTTCTCGTATTGTAATGCCACTTAGTAAATTAATGAGAAAGGAGATGAAGTTTATTTGGGGTGAAGAATAATATGATGAATTTTAAAACTTAAATAAGAAATTATGTGAAAAACCAGTTCTTTCGTGACCGGATAGCACAGAAGATTTTGTAGTTTTTAGTGACACTTCAGCTAAAGGCTTCAAATTTGTTTTAATGCAACGCGGAAAAGTGAGTGTCTATGCTTCGAGACAATTAATAGAAGTTGAAACAAGATACACGACACATGATTTAGAGTTAGCGACTATTGTTTTTGCATTGAAGACTTGGAGACACTACTTCTATGGTACTCGAGGTAAGTTGTACACTGGTCATAGAAGCCTCCAATATGTAACGTCCAAAAATTCAAATAAATTTTTTGCTTTTAAATTCATTTCAACCACATGATGATTATATGAAAACAGTCAAGAGTATATCATAATATCATTATATCATAGTACAAATCCCAAAATCATATAGATGCGGAAAACATGGGTAGATGCAGTTTGATCAAGTCAGGCCCTTCCCTTTCTAATTGGAAGTACCTGAAACTTAGACTAAAAACTGTAAACACAAAGCTTAGTGAGTTCCCTCAAAATACCCCATACCAAACATATATCCAGTCAAACATATCTGAGTATATTTCAACCCCTTCGGTCTCTTTCAACCGGTACCGAGTCTATTTCAACCCATTTAGTCTCTTTCAACCGGTATTGGGTATGTTTCAACCCCTTCGGCCTCTTTCAACCGATATCAAGTCTATTTCACCCCTACAGCTAGCATGCATTCATATTAGTGCAATTCATAGGGACGTCAATCATATACATACATAACATGTAATTCTCACGAAGACAATTACCATCCTATAACATAATCTAGTGGGTCGGCCTTGGTACCTTCAACCCACGAGTACAGTGAAGGAAACTCACCTCTTGATTGATAATCAACTGCCACTGCTCACACAGTAAGCTACACCACTGCTACTCCACACCTACATAACCATGCAAGGTAAACCTTAAGTTTACCCTTCAAAACCAAGAGTTGACCAAAAGTCAACTCTAATCAATAGTCAATGTCTAGGGTCAAAGGTAAACTTTCTCCTCAGTCCACCCTCATGTCGTGACCACTAAGGCTTACGTCATGAGGATGAACTCATCCCGGTCCCACTCAGTGAGTCGACTCAGTTTCACTCATCCAACATAATCCTCAAATCGGGACAACCACCTTGCTCATGTCGTGAGATTCCATTTCTCACATCATGAGATTGGTTTTGACCAAGTTTGAGCATTAAGCTCTTAATCAGTTAAGGCATACATTGGGACTTTCGAGAACACCTTTCTGAAACAGCCCAAAATACGACCCAAAAATTTCGTTTTTAATACCATCAAAACTATAATCAGAGTATCATATAAATAAATCATGCGTGCTATGTCTCAAAAGATAATTAAGTACTGTGCGGAAAATGTAACATGCTATATCCAAACAACAACTAAATCAATCCAAACTAAAGCTGAACGGTGGTGTGTGCGATGCCGTCATCCAGAGCTCTTCCCTTTGCTTGCGGAAGTACCTGAAACCAAAACTGAAACTGTAAGCACGTAGCTTAGTGAGCTCCCCCAAACTACCACATACCATACAATAACACATAAACACATATTGGGCCTTGCCCACTGCATCGGGCCGAAACCCGGAAACTGCATCGGACCAAAGTCCGGAACTGACTGGGACCTTGTCCCCTGCATCGGACCGAAGTCCGGAACTAACTGCATCGGACCGAAGTCCGGAACTGACTGCATCGGACCGAAGTCCGGAACTGACTGCATCGGACCGAAGTTCGGAACTGACTGGGACCGTGTCCCCTGCATCGGACCGAGGTCCGGAACTAACTGCATCGCATATCATAACCATTTATACTGCATGCTGTATCGGGCCGTGGCCCGGAACATAAACACATACACATAGCACATAAAACATGTCTGAACCACGAAGGCATCAAACATACGAACTACTACATCGGACCGAAGTCCGGAAACTACTATTAACTGGACGGGCCGGCAATGTGGCCTTTGACCCGCCCCTACGGAAAGGAAACTCACCTCGTAAGCTAGCGGATGAGTGTGTGGCTCGGAAAGCTAACGGCTGCTGCTCCTGAATCTCCTCGGCTACAAATCCATAAACATACTCAATCAATCACTAGCACTATACTCAGGGTAAAATGACTCTTTTACCCTTGGTCAGAGTTGACTTACACAGGGCTGACTCGCCGAGTCGGGATACCCGACTCGCCGAGTCCTAGACTCTCCGCTCAACTCTTACATGCTGTTACTCGTCGAGTGTGGCATCGACTCGACGAGTACCCTCTGGATCCAAGAACTCAGATGATCTTCATCCGACTCGCCGAGTCAGATGAACAGACTCGACGAGTTGTTCTTAATCCTCAAGGAGATTGCCTTGGACTCGCCGAGTTGTATGAACAACTCGCCGAGTCCCTCCATTACTGAGTCTACTCTTAACTCGCTGAGTCCACTCCCTAACTCACCTCGTCCACTCGACACTGAAGAAACTGGAGAACTCGGGACTCACGACCTGACTCGTCGAGTCGTTCTTCCGACTCGCCGAGTCGCCGCCATGCAACATATTTTTACTCGATTTCTCTTGAATCCAACACATGCAAATGATAGATCTAGGTCCATTAAGCTGTTTTACCACGTAAAGTTTCCAACTTTACGTGCACAACCACACGAATGAGGGAAATAAGACTAAAATATGCACAATAAGGGTAGATCCATGGCTTATAAGCAATGTAACTCCAAAAAGACAGTGGATCTGGACTCTTCAACACCCCAACACTCAGATCCAAAGGTATTTCGGCCTAATAACACAATCAAGCAAGCATAAAGCTTGGAACAAGCATCAAATAGCCCTTAAAAGAGCTCTAATGGAAGTTTAAGCATGAAACCAAAAGAGAACTCCGAAAATACCTAAATAAGTTCACACTTGATCTTGGATCTTGGCTCTAGAACTCGTTTCCTTGCTTCCTTCTTCTTCTCCTTCTTCACCCCTTCACCAAAATGGAACAAGATCACTTATAAGCTCACAAGAGGAAGGTTTAGGGTTTCTCACAGTGCTCTCAGGGGGAAAGTGACGAGATGGAGGCTATAATGGGGTTTAAATAGTGAGCAAAACCCGGGGAGTTAGGGTTTCACCCAGACGGATGGACTCGCCGAGTCCAGGATATGGACTCGCCGAGTCGCCGGCTCCCGCGTGCACAAGATGCGCGACCCGACTCGGCGAGTCAGGCTATAACTCGCCGAGTCCCTCTTGAAAACTTAGCCCAAAACAAATTAATTAACATACCGGAAACAGGTCGTTACAATTCTCCCCCACTTGTTTCAGACTTCGTCCTCGAAGTCTGCTACGGCTGGATCTACGAATACCTCCGGGTAGTGCGTTCTCATTTCTTCTTCAGCCTCCCATGTCCATTCAGACCCCTTCCGATGCTGCCACTGCACCTTTACCAGCTGAATTACCTTGTTCCTCAAGGTCTTGGTCTTCCGTTCCAAAATTGCTATCGGTTTCTCGATATAATTCAAGCCGCTATCGACCTGGATATCCTCCAAGGGAACGACCGCTGTCTCGTCCACTAAACACTTCCTCAACTGCGACACGTGGAAGGTGTTGTGTATCAAACTGAGCTCCTCAGGAAGATCTAACCGATAAGCAACCCGACCCACCCGAGCCAAAACCCTGAAAGGACCAATAAATCTGGGGCCCAATTTGCCCCTCTTCCGGAACCTGATGACACCTTTCCAAGGTGAGACTTTCAGAAGAACCATGTCTCCCACCTGGAACTCCAAGTCTGAACGCCTCCTGTCGGCGTAGCTCTTCTGTCGACTCTGCGCAGTCTGCAGTCTACTACGGACCTGCTGGATCAGTTCCGTCGTCTTGAGCACCACTTCGGTGCTCCCCATGACCCGCTGACCGACCTCGCCCCAACAAATCGGGGTCCTGCACTTCCTGCCATATAACATCTCAAAAGGAGGTCGATCAATGCTCGCATGGTAGCTGTTGTTATACGAGAATTCCGCTAAGGGAAGATACGTATCCCAACAGCCCCCAAAATCCAGAACACATGCCCTAAGCATGTCCTCGAGAGTCTGAATCGTCCTCTCACTCTGCCCGTCAGTCTGAGGATGGAAAGCGGTGCTGAAATGGAGACGAGTACCCATCTCGTCGTGAAACCGCTTCCAGAATCTGGACGTGAAGCGAACAACTCGGTCCGACACTACCGATACCGGCACTCCATGACGTGCCACAATCTCTCGCACATAGATATCGGCTAACCTTTCCGCCGATATACTCTCCTGGATTGGAATAAAATGGGCACTCTTCGTCAACCGATCCACCACTACCCATATCGAATCTACTCCACGTGCGGTCCTGGGAAGTTTGGTGATAAAATCCATGGTGATGTCCTCCCATTTCCACACGGGAATATCCAACGGCTGCATCTTGCCGTGAGGTCTCTGGTGCTCCGCCTTGACCTTCCGGCAGGTCAAGCACCTCTCAACGTACCAAGCGACGTCCCGCTTCATGCAGGGCCACCAATAATCAGGTCGAAGATCTCGATACATCTTCGTCGCCCCTGGATGGATAGAAAATCGAGACTTATGAGCCTCGTCCATCAATACCTGCCGTACCCCACCCCAGTACGGTACCCACACCCTACCATGAAGCGTCATCAAACCCCGACTGTCGTAGTCGAACGAAGCTACTCGACCCACTATCCTCTCGCACCTCTGCCTCTCCTCCTTGAGACCCTCCATCTGAGCCTCCTTGATCCGCTCCAACAAAGGAGTGATTACCGTCATCCTCATACACAAATCCCTGATGGGGGCCGCCGACACCTTGCGGCTCAGGGCATCGGCCACCACGTTGGCCTTCCCTGGATGATACAGGATCTCACAGTCATAGTCCTTCAGCACGTCCAACCATCTCCTCTGTCTCATATTCAAACTTGGCTGATCCATAAGGTATCGTAAACTCTTGTGGTCCGTGTAGATAGTACAGCGGACCCCATACAGGTAATGCCTCCAAATCTTGAGGGCAAATACAACTGCCCCCAGCTCCAAGTCGTGGGTAGGATAATTAGCCTCGTGAGGCTTCAACTGTCTCGAAGCATAAGCCACCACATGGCCTCGCTGCATCAACACTGCTCCCATACCTGTGATCGAAGCATCACAATAGACCACGAAATCCTCAACACCCTCTGGCAAGGTAAGGATCGGAGCCTCGCACAATCTCTGCCTGAGAGTCTCGAACGCCGCCTGCTGCTCAGGCCCCCAACGAAAAACTACCGACTTCTTGGTTAGTCGGGTGAGCGGCACTGCTATCTTGGAGAAATCCTGAATAAACCTCCGATAATACCCTGCCAATCCTAGGAAGCTCCGAATCTCAGATGGAGACCTCGGGACCTCCCACTGCATCACGGCCTCAATCTTGGCCGGGTCAACCAAAATACCCTTCTGATTAACGAGATGCCCAAGAAACTGCACCTCGCGTAACCAGAACTCGCACTTGGAGAACTTAGCGAACAGTCTCTCCCTCCTCAAAGTCTCCAACACCTCCCGCAGGTGCTCCTCGTGCTGTCCCTGCGTCTTGGAATACACCAAGATGTCATCGATGAACACTATCACTGACCGATCCAGCATCGGTCTACACACGCGGTTCATGAGATCCATGAACGCGGCTGGGGCATTGGTGAGCCCAAATGGCATCACCACAAACTCATAATGACCATACCGGGTCCTGAAAGCAGTCTTCTGTACATCCTCATCCCTGACCCTCATCTGGTGGTAACCGGAGCGTAGGTCGATCTTGGAGAACCAAGACGCTCCCTGGAGCTGATCAAACAAGTCATCTATCCTCGGAAGTGGGTAACGGTTCTTCACCGTTACCTTGTTCAACTCCCGGTAATCAATACACATCCGATGCGACCCGTCTTTCTTCCTCACAAATAAGACCGGCGCTCCCCAAGGCGAACTGCTCGGTCGAATGAAACCCTTGTCTAACAGCTCCTGAAGCTGTGTAGACAACTCCTGCATCTCAGGGGGAGCAAGTCGATATGGTGCTTTGGCTATCGGAGCCGCACCAGGAACCAGGTCGATCCTGAACTCAACCTGCCTCTCAGGAGGTATCCCCGGCAAATCCTCGGGAAACACATCCGGGTAATCTCGAACAATAGGAACATCATCGATCGTCGTCTTGCCCTTATCCCGGGCATCCAAGACGTAGGCTACATAACCGGCGCAACCCTGCTGAACGTAGCGCCTCGCCCTAGCGGCAGAGCAGAAGGTCAATCCTCGTTGGGGCCTCTCGCCCTGAACCACTATCTCTCCCCCACGGGGAGTGCGAACCCTCACTAGCTGAAGCTCACAATCAATCACCGCCCCGTTGGGGCTTAGCCAATCCATTCCCACAATAACTTTATTCCCGCGTAGGGGAATCGGAACCAAATCCACTGAAAACTGCTCCTCAAATATCTGAAGGGAACACCCTCTATATACTTTGTCGACCCTCACGGTCCTATCATCTGCTATCTCCACCTCTAACGGACAATCCAGTTTCCCCGGAGCTCTGCTAAATCTCTTGCTAAGCGCAAGCGATACAAATGATCGGGTGGCTCCCGAGTCGAACAATACCAAAGCAGGGATGCCGTTCACCGAGAACGACCCTAAATAAAGCGTACCATCAAATAATATTCAAACGATATATTAAAAATTAAAAAGATGAAAGAAATATACATACCCGTCACCACATCAGGAGTCGCTCGCGCCTCCTCTGCTGTCATCTGAAATGCCCTGCTCTTCGCCACCGGCGCATCAGCTCGGCCCTGACGGCCATCCGTGATCCTCAAAGTAGCAGGGGCGGGTGCATGCACCTTCCCTGCTGCAGCTAAACTGGGACACTGGGACCTTTTGTGTCCCCTCTGATTGCACTGAAAGCAAATCAGATCCGATGCTGTAACCGTAGTGGCAGGGGCCGTACAATCCCTACTCATATGCCCGATCCGTCCGCACTTGTAGCAGCCGGAACTCCCTGCCTTGCACGCCCCCTCGTGCAACCTCCCACACTTGCCACATCGACCGTGGCTCTGCTGACCCCTGGACCTGTGATCTGAAACCTTGGGCTTTTTGCCCACACTGCCTGCACCCGAAACCGCCTCCGGTTTCCTCTTCCTCTCCATCTCGAGATCAATCTCCCTCTCTCTGGCTCTAGCAATCATGTCGTCCAGTGTTTTGCAACTGGACCGGCTCACAAACATACGAATGTCGCTCCGCAACATCTCGTGATAACGGGCCTTCTTCATCTCCTCGTCTGCTGCATACTGAGGAACAAGAAGGGCCCGCTCCCTGAACTTGGCGGTGATCTCCGCCACTGTCTCGGTAGTCTGGGTAAGATCCTGGAACTCCCTGGCTAACTGTTGCACCTCAATGACCGGTGCGAACTCCGCTCTGAACCTGGTAGAAAAATCAGCCCAGGTCATGGCATCCAATGCCGCATCATCCCCGATGGTATGTCCTACCTCCTCCCACCAGTCACGTGCCCTGTCCTTCAGGAGACAGGACGCCAATCTGACCTTGTCCCCCTCGGGACATCTGCTAGTGCGGAATGCGTTGGCCACATCCGCCAACCACCTGGTACTCGCTATGGGGTCCCGTGCCCCGTGGTAGTCAGGAGCCCCGCACGCCCTGAACTCCCTGAAAGTGAGTGTGCGCGACCCCATCACGGCCGCCATCTCAGTACGGAAGGTACTCAGTCTCTCATCCATCATCTCCAAAATGCCCTCCTTAATCGAACCGAAGATCACAGGAGTCTGCTCAAGTATGATGCGAGTAATCTCAGAAGAAAGGAACTCTCTGGTCTGCTCATCCATCTGTCCGACCTCCGGGTCGGATCCCGATCCTGATCCTCCTCCGGCATCTGAACTGCCGGCTGCTGGCCTCGGACGCAAAACTACCATTCTGAAACATATCATAACAACATCAGAATATTTCAAGGGATCATAATACGACTACTAGCTTCCTGGTCTAATCTTGGCCTTCCTTGATTCGAGTACGGATCCTCTGTTTCCAGTAGTATGGGCCCCTACTACCTTCCACATCTATCCGTACTTTCCTCAAGAACTGCCTCGACTTCCCCAAGTCACTTCTACCGCTGCTATTTTCTGCTACTCTCTCCCTAGGCTTGCCCTAGAGAAAACTCGAGCTCAATACGACTGGTCCTCAGCTGCTGTAGGTCTCCTTGCACTGCCAGTTAGCCATCACCTGAACACCATCACATGTGATGAGGATCGGATAATCCTTCAAGTAAAAGATCCGTCCCTACAACGGTTGGACTCAAACAAGAGCTGCGCAGTAGGGCCAGTTCCAGCACTCTGGGATTATTCAAACCTGATTACATGTGGTGTGACGTGTCCACCTAATGGCTAACTCCCATTACTCGGAATCCCACTAAGCACAAAGCAAGCAGCATTCGGACAAGGGAAACAGACTCACGCAAGCTATTCTTATAACAAGAAATTGCACTAGCATAGGATGCTAAGCTCACACTATCAGGCATAACCTAAACAGGCTATCCTACTGCTGTCTACTCAATTCTAGCATGCAATATTCATAGAGCTGTAACACATAAGCAGGCACATAAGGCATTCTCCTACACCCTTAGTCCTATTCTAACATGCTGTTCTACTAAACTGAAATTGAACAAATAACTTGTATGGGTAATTTGGGAGTACTTACTTGAGCTCGGTTGACCGCATGCACACACCTCTATCTTAAAACAATTCTTTTCCTTCTAAGTGTTTTCAAAATTCTTTTGTAAAAACATTTTATTAAAAATCTTTTATTTCCCCTTAGTTTGAGTTCAGATACACCCGAGAGTGTATCCGAATCCCTCAAACCAGGGCTCTGATACCAACTTGAAACAGCCCAAAATACGACCCAAAAATTTCGTTTTTAATACCATCAAAACTATAATCAGAGTATCATATAAATAAATCATGCGTGCTATGTCTCAAAAGATAATTAAGTACTGTGCGGAAAATGTAACATGCTATATCCAAACAACAACTAAATCAATCCAAACTAAAGCTGAACGGTGGTGTGTGCGATGCCGTCATCCAGAGCTCTTCCCTTTGCTTGCGGAAGTACCTGAAACCAAAACTGAAACTGTAAGCACGTAGCTTAGTGAGCTCCCCCAAACTACCACATACCATACAATAACACATAAACACATATTGGGCCTTGCCCACTGCATCGGGCCGAAACCCGGAAACTGCATCGGACCAAAGTCCGGAACTGACTGGGACCTTGTCCCCTGCATCGGACCGAAGTCCGGAACTAACTGCATCGGACCGAAGTCCGGAACTGACTGCATCGGACCGAAGTCCGGAACTGACTGCATCGGACCGAAGTTCGGAACTGACTGGGACCGTGTCCCCTGCATCGGACCGAGGTCCGGAACTAACTGCATCGCATATCATAACCATTTATACTGCATGCTGTATCGGGCCGTGGCCCGGAACATAAACACATACACATAGCACATAAAACATGTCTGAACCACGAAGGCATCAAACATACGAACTACTACATCGGACCGAAGTCCGGAAACTACTATTAACTGGACGGGCCGGCAATGTGGCCTTTGACCCGCCCCTACGGAAAGGAAACTCACCTCGTAAGCTAGCGGATGAGTGTGTGGCTCGGAAAGCTAACGGCTGCTGCTCCTGAATCTCCTCGGCTACAAATCCATAAACATACTCAATCAATCACTAGCACTATACTCAGGGTAAAATGACTCTTTTACCCTTGGTCAGAGTTGACTTACACAGGGCTGACTCGCCGAGTCGGGATACCCGACTCGCCGAGTCCTAGACTCTCCGCTCAACTCTTACATGCTGTTACTCGTCGAGTGTGGCATCGACTCGACGAGTACCCTCTGGATCCAAGAACTCAGATGATCTTCATCCGACTCGCCGAGTCAGATGAACAGACTCGACGAGTTGTTCTTAATCCTCAAGGAGATTGCCTTGGACTCGCCGAGTTGTATGAACAACTCGCCGAGTCCCTCCATTACTGAGTCTACTCTTAACTCGCTGAGTCCACTCCCTAACTCACCTCGTCCACTCGACACTGAAGAAACTGGAGAACTCGGGACTCACGACCGGACTCGTCGAGTCGTTCTTCCGACTCGCCGAGTCGCCGCCATGCAACATATTTTTACTCGATTTCTCTTGAATCCAACACATGCAAATGATAGATTTAGGTCCATTAAGCTGTTTTACCACGTAAAGTTTCCAACTTTACGTGCACAACCACACGAATGAGGGAAATAAGACTAAAATATGCACAATAAGGGTAGATCCATGGCTTATAAGCAATGTAACTCCAAAAAGACAGTGGATCTGGACTCTTCAACACCCCAACACTCAGATCCAAAGGTATTTCGGCCTAATAACACAATCAAGCAAGCATAAAGCTTGGAACAAGCATCAAATAGCCCTTAAAAGAGCTCTAATGGAAGTTTAAGCATGAAACCAGAAGAGAACTCCGAAAATACCTAAATAAGTTCACACTTGATCTTGGATCTTGGCTCTAGAACTCGTTTCCTTGCTTCCTTCTTCTTCTCCTTCTTCACCCCTTCACCAAAATGGAACAAGATCACTTATAAGCTCACAAGAGGAAGGTTTAGGGTTTCTCACAGTGCTCTCAGGGGGAAAGTGACGAGATGGAGGCTATAATGGGGTTTAAATAGTGAGCAAAACCCGGGGAGTTAGGGTTTCACCCAGACGGATGGACTCGCCGAGTCCAGGATATGGACTCGCCGAGTCGCCGGCTCCCGCGTGCACAAGATGCGCGACCCGACTCGGCGAGTCAGGCTATAACTCGCCGAGTCCCTCTTGAAAACTTAGCCCAAAACAAATTAATTAACATACCGGAAACAGGTCGTTACACTTTCTCTACCCTACGAACCATAAAAATCATAACTTTTCAGTCATGCATGTCCAATGCATGACATAGACACAAACTAGGTCAAAAGAAAGGTAATAAGATCAAGACTCATGCTGGGAGTCCAAAACCAACATCAAAACTCATATCCAAGGACTCTCATATAGAAAACGTATCAATGATCCATAAATCTTTCAACATTATGGATTTTGTGCATGTTACACAACCCAACCATGCAAAGAAAGGCTCTAAATCTTAGATATAGCATGCATGAGGCAAAAAGGTAAGGGCTTTATGACTTACAAATGCCCAAAAGCTCAACAAGACCAAAAGGTAGAAGCTAGATTGCCAAAATAAAGCACCAAAAGAGCCTTCTTCCACTTCAAAGAACCAAAAACCTCCAAGCAAGCTCTTCAAGATCACCAACAACGGCTCAATGTCTCAAGGATGTTGAATTTAGGGTTTTCAGCGGGCTAGAGAGTGAGAGAGGTTGAGCATGGGCAACCCTAGCTCTCTCATTCCTTTAAATAATCGAAAATTAGGGTTTTGGGTCTTTAGTCCTGGCTCACATCGTGAGACCATATGCCTCACGTCATGTGACATCCCCATTTTCACGGCCAGAAAAGACCGATTTTGTTTATGCTTTATAAAAATCAGTGTACTTCTTTTAATAAAAATGTTGCGGAATTTGTTCCCAGAAAAACATGATAAATACGTTATTAAAATATTTTCGAAGAAACATATTTTATTCATTTTAAAACATTTGGGATGTCATCGTTAATACAGAAACATAAGCATAAACAGAACTTACATTTATTTACACTAGTGATCTACATCTCTTTAAATCTCTCAGTGTAATGTGACTTCATATCGACACCTGTGATATAAATAAACTGAGTGGGTCAGGTAGGGAAACCAGGTGAGTACATAAGGTTTTCAACCCACAATAATACAATTATTATGTTCAAACAATCAAACAATCAACCAAATTACCCAACCCCATATCTTCTTCACTCTTAAGGATCTACCCTAAGAATCAACCCTTCCTCGTTCATACATTCCTAAAGATCATCCTAAGGAATCGGCACGAAGTCCATCGCCACCGGGGTTTAGGCACTAAGTCTGCATAGTCGCCGGAATTTATACATCAGGCACTAAGTCTGCATAGTCGCCAGGGTGTTGGCATCAAGTCTGCATGATCACCAAGGTTTAGGCACTAAGTCTGCATGATAGTCAGGATTTAGGCATCAAGTCTGCATGATCACCAAGGTTTAGATTACACCGAGTGAACACATCGTTCACAACACTTACAGGTTGCGAGCCTGCTAGTGTTCCACTGGACTGTCTAGAATAGTCCGTGGTTGTCATTCATACTCTGCTGAATGACGGGGCCATCGTTTGGGAAAAGGCTTCTCACATCGTTCACCTCTCACCCTCACCTCGTGGTCTATAACACCTCTCAACTCATCGTCCAACTTATATTCCATCTATTATATCTACCCATGTTTTCTCCCAACATTTTCGTAGATATAAAATACATATACAGTTTAAATCGTTTAAAACGTGTATAAAATCGTTCAACTAGCATAGACAACAAGTACCCAGATAATATGCACACATAACACATAATTTATATAGAATACTTCATATCTATGTGTAAGATGAAAGTAACCATGCACTCACTTGAAAGGTGGTGACTCAGCACTCGGACAACGCTTCGATACTCTCAAAATAATTTTCCTTCGATAAAACCTGGTATCAACACCACTAGGGTTTAGTCTAACGATAACCACGACAAATTAATAGCCTGAATATTATTATTATTATATAAGCATTAAATAACATTCAATATAACTCATAATAATAGCCCAAATAATTATTTTAAGGACCTAATAACATTACTATAATTATTTGGAAACTATATTAAAAATTGCGTAAGCGTAGCTCACTTACAGCGAAGTTTATCGAAAATCGGAACTTTATTTGGAGCAGCGTTTCGAAACCGTAAGACCCTTTTTCTCGGAACTTCGGGAGCCTCGGGGCTTCCTTAGGGTGATAAGGGATTTTTACTAGGGTTTAAGGGGTTAAAATAGGCTAGAGAGAGAAAGTTTAGAGAGAGATATGAGAAAGGTGTGAGAAATTCGGAGGAGTTCGGACCCCTTTTATAGGCGCCAGCAGCCTCGGTTACGCTGGGCGTACACCTCGGATAATGTTGCCAGCCGAAGCTAGCTGTCTCGCACCATCGGATGGATCAAATTGGAGCTACGCGGGGCGTAACTTCTTCGGATGCGGGGCGTACTGCGAGGAGTGACGTGTCCGAATCCGAAGCGATGCCCTGAGCAGCGATGGACGGTCTAGATCGCGCCACGTCATCGCATCTAGCGACAGCTTCGCAAATTCGAGTTTAATCTTTAAAAATTCGTAACTTTCGTATAGAAGCTCTGTTTTCGACGTTCTTTATATCCACGCGAAGGCGGGAACGTACTCTACAACTTTCATTTAGACTTTGTTGGCTAATTTTGACTCAATTTTAAATTTTATATTATTAACAGGCCGGGACAGGATTGGTCCGTTAAATTCTCATAACTTCTTCATCCGACGTCCGTTTTCGCCCATCTTTTTCTCGTTACGCTACTCTTAACGAGATCTTCGATTCTCGTTTAGGTCGTGTCGGCTAAAAATCACTCGATCTAATATTCGAATTTCGGGTTATACACCGCTAATCCGAAACTTCGAAAAATCATAACTTCTTCATTATAACTCGGATTTTGGCATTCTTTATATGTACGGAAACCTTGTGACATATACTACAACTTAGTTCAAATTATTTATTCTAAATAATATTTTGTTGAAAAGTCGTTTTCGACCCCTATTATCTCTAAATTCATTAGGCCGGATCTACGGGCGTTACAATTATCTCCCCCTTAGGATGATTACGTCCCAAAATCATCAACGGAACAGGGCTCACATGATGACTCCATATGATATCTCTTCATCCTAAGTAATAATTGTAACTTGATGTTTCTTCGAACGAGTATCTAAATCTAAGACTTCCTGACTACAGGCGGTGCCCGATATTAGACCCGCTCTCTATCTCATGTTAGACTTTCAGTCATGATCTTCATGTCACGATCTCGATCTTTATTGGAGACTCCTTCAACCTTGAGATAAGTTTCTTCCTTCGATTATCATAATAGACCGATGGGTCATGTTCTAATGACCTCTCATCGTATGTTGCAACGCTCAGAATCAGGTCTCTTAGAGTCAAATTCCAAAACAGAGTATACCTTCCTTCATGTTCTAATGTGATACAATCACATTTCAATATGTAGCATTTCTAGCTACCAACTTCTTTAATAATCATCGCGATACTTCTACTGATCGCCTTGGTTAATCCTTCCAGCTTAAGTCAGGTGCTACATTGAACTTAGTTCTTTGAACCACGTAACATACTTATTGTAGTCAGACTCAATTCGATATGACCACTAGGGTCGGAATAACAACAATCTTCTTAGTCATTACTGAAATGATGGTAACGACATGCTTGAATAGAACGGAATCAATTATTGGCTTCTTAGTAACCTTGTGAGTTTCCCTGATCCAAGCATGAGTCCTGTGCTTCCGGTAGTATATGCATCTACTACCTTTCACACCTACTCATATTCGTCCCAAGTATTGTCTCGCAGTCCCCAAGTCATCACACAAGAAAATCACATAACAGTTTAACACATCAGATAGCAAAACGAAGGTTTTATTATTTCTTGAAACTATTACAGAGGTGTTCAAGTTCACCCTAGACTATGCCTCTAATAGGCTACATCATACGATACTATGGCTACTGCATAACTTGATCTTCAGATATGAAGTCCTCATCCTTGATTCCTCGCATGGTTTTCTGCTTCGTCGAGAATCATGTGGAATGCTCTTGGCCTTGGTGGTGTGTTTAGCCTTGCTACCTCGTTTTTATTTGGTCAGTCCCTAGAGATATGCCCTTCTTTGTTACATCCATAACACACCTTCTTGTTGGACATACACTTGTTGGCATAATGCCCTGTCTTTCCATATTTGTAGCAAGTCACCTCCTCGCCACATTTCCCGAAGTGCTTCTTTTAACACTTCTCGCACCACTTGGATTCACGTCCTCCTCCTTCTTCCGTTTTTTAGAATTTCCTTTCTTTGTTGGATTTTGAAGATCCTTCATGCTTCCTTTTTTCTCATGCCTTGTCTTTTTCTAGACCCTTTTCTCTTATCTGGGTCTCTACGTTCTTAGCTGCCCTAACAGCTGTTTTCAAGGTAGTTGCCATTTTGACCATTGGGCCAAAGTCAGTGGGTAATCCGTTAGCAAACCTATCAATCTTGGAGAGTTCAGTAGGAACCAAGTAGGGAAATAGCTTCATCCTCTCGGTGAATGCGGTGGCGTACTCATCAACACTCATCTTCCCTTTCTTCAGGTTCTGAAACTCGTTGTTTAGGTCTATCAGATCTATCTCTGAGCAGTACTGCATTTTCAACTGTTCCAAGAACTCCTCCCATGACATCCTTAGGGCTTCTCCTTGTGGCATCGTATCTGCCAATAGCTTCCACCAACTCAAGACTCCAGTTTTCAGCTGTCTTACTGCGAAGACAGTCTTCTGTTTCTCGCTACAGCTGCAGCTCTCAAACACCATCTCCCTCTCAGAGATCCAATCCATAATCTCAACAGGCTTTGGGCTTCCTGATAGACTTGGTGGTTTCGCACCCAAGAAATTCTTGTACATTCGCCCATCCTTGTAGTTTCTCCTTTCCGGGCCATCCCTTCGTTCACCTTGAGTCCCTACTTGACTCACTTGGCGGTTGTAGTTCCCTTCCTCCGATTGCTCGAAAATCAGCTTGGGTTGCTCAATGGTCATAGTAGGTTCGTCCCTATTCAACATCCGCCTCATTTCTTCCCTTTTTTTAGCCAACATAGTCTGAATCATGGCTTGAACTCCAGCCATGGTGACTGGCTCAGGTGCAGCTTCTTCTACAACAGGTATTTGCTAAAGCATTGGGGGTTGGTTCCTATTCTCATTTGCATTCACGTTTCCGCTACGGGTCCTTGCCATCTTGATCTATACACCGAATAAGGCGAATCTAGATCTTTATTTAGGATTGACATTTAAATCATCCTTATCCCTCTGAAACGTTTATATGCTAGTTCTAATATCGTATTCGTATGTTTAGAAGCCTAAACACATAAGGTTTCCAGATCCGGTCGGCAACAGACCATAGACCCGATCAAACTATAGCATAACAAATCATTTAGCACTTAAAAGCAATTTAGGCATCATTCCTAAAATAAGCTAGTGATCACACCTCACAATCATCGCTTAGCATTCTAAGTTTAAGTCTAGAAATAAATCCATATTCCTAGTTCGCTTAAACTAATGCTCTGATACCAACTGTGACATCCCCATTTTCACGGCCAGAAAAGACCGATTTTGATTATGCTTTATAAAAATCAGAGTACTTCTTTTAATAAAAATGTTGCGGAATTTGTTCCCAGAAAAACACGATAAATACGTTATTAAAACATTTTCGAAGAAACGTATTTTATTCATTTTAAAACATTTGGGATGTCATCGTTAATACAGAAACATAAGCATAAACAGAACTTACATTTATTTACACTAGTGATCTACATCTCTTTAAATCTCTCAGTGTAATGTGACTTCATATCGACACCTGTGATATAAATAAACTGAGTGGGTCAGGTAGGGAAACCAGGTGAGTACATAAGGTTTTCAACCCACAATAATACAATTATTATGTTCAAACAATCAAACAATCAACCAAATTACCCAACCCCATATCTTCTTCACTCTTAAGGATCTACCCTAAGAATCAACCCTTCCTCGTTCATACATTCCTAAAGATCATCCTAAGGAATCGGCACGAAGTCCATCGCCACCGGGGTTTAGGCACTAAGTCTGCATAGTCGCCGGAATTTATACATCAGGCACTAAGTCTGCATAGTCGCCAGGGTGTTGGCATCAAGTCTGCATGATCACCAAGGTTTAGGCACTAAGTCTGCATGATAGTCAGGATTTAGGCATCAAGTCTGCATGATCACCAAGGTTTAGATTACACCGAGTGAACACATCGTTCACAACACTTACAGGTTGCGAGCCTGCTAGTGTTCCACTGGACTGTCTAGAATAGTCCGTGGTTGTCATTCATACTCTGCTGAATGACGGGGCCATCGTTTGGGAAAAGGCTTCTCACATCGTTCACCTCTCACCCTCACCTCGTGGTCTATAACACCTCTGAACTCATCGTCCAACTTATATTCCATCTATTATATCTACCCATGCTTTATCCCAACATTTTCGTAGATATAAAATACATATACAGTTTAAATCGTTTAAAACGTGTATAAAATCGTTCAACTAGCATAGACAACAAGTACCCAGATAATATGCACACATAACACATAATTTATATAGAATACTTCATATCTATGTGTAAGATGAAAGTAACCATGCACTCACTTGAAAGGTGGTGACTCAGCACTCGGACAACGCTTCGATACTCTCAAAATAATTTTCCTTCGATAAAACCTGGTATCAACACCACTAGGGTTTAGTCTAACGATAAGCGCGACAAATTAATAGCCTGACTATTATTATTATTATATAAGCGTTAAATAACATTCAATATAACTCATAATAATAGCCCAAATAATTATTTTAAGGACCTAATAACATTACTATAATTATTTGGAAGCTATATTAAAAATTGCGTAAGTGTAGCTCACTTACAGCGAAGTTTATCGAAAACCGGAACTTTAATCGGAGCAGCGTTTCGAAACCGTAAGACCCTTTTTCTCGGAACTCCGGGAGCCTCGGTGCTTCCTTAGGGTGCTAAGGGATTTTTCCTAGGGTTTAGGGGGTTAAAATAAGCTAGAGAGAGAAACTTTAGAGAGAGATATGAGAAAGGTGTGAGAAATTCGGAGGAGTTCGGACCCCTTTTATAGGCGCCAGCAGCCTCGGTTACGCTGGGCGTACACCTCGGATAAGGTTGCCAGCCGAAGCCAGCTGTCTCGCACCGTCGGATGGATCAGATCGGAGCCACGTGGGGCGTAACTTCTTCGGACAAGGGGCGTACTGCGAGGAGTGACGTGTCCAAATCCGAAGCGATGCCCTGATCAGCGATGGACGGTCTAGATCGTGCCACGTCATCGCATCTAGCAACAGCTTCGCAAATTCGAGTTTAATCTTTAAAAATTCGTAACTTTCGCATACGATCTCTGTTTTCGACGTTCTTTATATCCACGCGAAGGCGGGAACGTACTATACAACTTTCGTTTAGACTTTGTCGGCTAATTTTGACTCGATTTTAAATTTTATAATACTAACAGGCCGGGATAGGATTGGTCCGTTAAATTCTCATAACTTCTTCATCCGACATCCGTTTTTGCCCATATTTTTCTCGTTACGCTACTCTTAACGAGATCTTCGATTCTTGTTAAGGTCGTGTCGGCTAAAAATCAGTCGATCTAATATTCGAATTTCGGGCTGTACACCGCTAATCTTAAACTTCGAAAAATCATAACTTCTTCATTATAACTCGGATTTCGGCGTTCTTTATATGTACGGAAACCTTGTGACATATACTACAACTTAGTTCAAATTATTTATTCTAAATAATATTTTGTCGAAAAGTTGTTTTCGACCCCTATTATCTCTAAATTCATTAGCCCGGATCTACGGACGTTACACGTCACGAGGCTCGAAAATACGGGTCAAATATTTAATGGTCACTTTCACATCGTGACCACCATGGCTCACATTCATAGCCTCCTACAAAATGCAAATATTTAAGAATTCAAGTACTTCAAGGTTTTGGATGCTACAAATCTTCCCCACTTGAATTAGACTTCGTCCTCGAAGTCCTCCGCTGCAAATAACTCTGGGAAATCCTCCCTCATCTCATCCTCAGGTTCCCATGTCCACTCAGAACCCTTGTGATGTTGCTACTGTACTTTTACCAGCTCAACAACCTTGTTCCTCAAGGATTTCCTCTTCCAGTCAAGGATCGCTACCGGTATCTCGATATAATTTAGGTGATAATCCACATGAATATCATCCAATCGAACCACTGAGGGATCATCAACCAAACATTTCTACAATTGAGATACGTGAAACGTGCTATGGATTTGACTAAGCTCCTCAGGAAGATCCAAGCAATATGCCACCCGGACCACCAGGGCCAAAACCATGAAAGGACCAATTTACCCGGGGCCCAGCTTGCCCCTCTTCCTGAACCGGATGACACCTTTGCAAGGTGACACCTTTAGGAGAACCATATCTCCGACCTGGAACTATAGATCTGATCGACACTTGTACAAATAGATCTTCTTCTAAATATGTGTTGTCTGGAGTCTACCTTGCACCTGCTGAATCATCTCGGTCATCTTAAGTACCACCTCGGTACTCCCTATGACCCACTGATCGACCACTCCCCAACATATTGGGGTCCTACACTCCATCCCATAGAGCATCTCAAAAGGAGGTCGATTGATGATGACATGATAACTATTGTTATACGAAAATTACGCTAATGGAAGATATGTATCCCAACTACCGCCGAAATCTATAACACATTCTCGCAGCATATCCTCTAATGTCTGGATGGTCCGCTCACTTTGACCATTCGTCCGTGGGTGAAAATCTATGCTGAAGTGCAAACAAGTATCCAACTCCTTGTGAAACCTCTTCCAAAACCTAGAGGTAAATCTAACATCCCTATCTGAGACCACATAAACGGGTACCCCATGGCGTGCCACAACCTGCCGAATGTAGATATCTACCAACTTCTCTGTAGAGATACTCTCCTAGATTGGAATAAAATGCATGCTCTTAGTCAATCGATCCATGATGACCAATATCGAATCCACTTCATGCGTCGTCCGTAGCAACTTCATGATGAAATCCATAGTAATATCTTCCTATTTCCAAACGGGAATGTCTAACGGCTGCATTTTGCCATGAGGCCGCTGATGCTCGACCTTGACTTTCCTGCAAGTCAAGCACCTATCTACATACCAAGCTACATCCCTCTTCATACATGGCCACCAATAATCAGGACAGAGATCTGTATACAATGTTTTTCGCTCTGGGGTGAATACAGAATCTCTACTTGTGCGCCTCCTCCATCAAAACCTACCACACACCACCCAATACAGGACCCACACCCTCCGATGAAGCTTCAACAATCCTCAGTAATCGTAATCGAAGGAAGCCACTCGCCCCACAATGCGCTCACTATTCTGGTGCTCTTCCTTCATAGCCTCAAACTGAGCCACTTTAATCTACTCCAACAATGGGGTGATCACTGTCATCCTCAAGCACACATCCTTGATCAGAGCCGTGACCGCCTTGCGGATAAGAGCATTGGCCACCACATTGGCCATGCCTGGGTGATAAAGGATCTCACAATTATAACCTGTCACCACATCCAATGTAACACCGTGATTTCCAAAAACAAAATTTTTATTTAAATAATCAATTTAATATTAAAAACACTTGTTTAAAATCGTATTCACATTCGAATTACAAAACATGGTTTCATTTTCATTATAATAGAAGACCAGGATCCTCCAAAACACAACTCTTTCTTCGGCGTGTACAATCGAACCGTTGCCATCCCGCGTTACTGTAAGAACCTGAAACAACATAACATAAACAACGTAAGCACGAAGCTTAGTGAGTTCCCCAATATACCTTACGCACATACGCCTTCCGGCCCGGATCTTTCGATCCACATAATATCGCCTTCCGGCCCGGATCTTTCGATCCACATAACTTTGCCTTCCGGCCCGGATCTTTCGATCCACATAACATCGCCTTCCGGCCCGGATCTTTCGATCCACATAACATTGCCTTCCGGCCCGGACCTTTCGGTCCACAAGATAATCGCCTTCCGGCCCATACACATATATAACACATAATACAAATACTCTAACACATAAAGCACATATATCACATATCATACCTGACCTTTCTGTCACATAATACCTTGCCTTCCGGCCCATATAAAAGCATGTATATCACGCGTAGCAGCTAACTTTCCATTCATAGCATATAAACATAACACACAACATACTTGACCTTCCGGTCACACAATCAAACCCTTCCGGGTGAGGTATAGTGAGAAGACTCACCTCGCGGACACTGGAAGACAGCAACTCCTGAAATCTCTTGCACTTGATCCTCCGAGCTACAAGCTCCCTGTCTCATCATATATCCCTTATTTAATACTTCTATCTTCCACGCTAACTGGCCCTAAGAAATCACACCAGTCAACTCTGGTGAACAGTCCAATGTCAGCTCGACTGGACTCGGCGAGTTCCCTGGCGACTCGGCGAGTCTGGTCGTCCTTCAATCCTCTAAGATTCCCCTTCTACTCGTCGAGTATCCTATTTGACTCGACGAGTCACCCCTGGAAGAATCGCGGGGCCACCCCGACTCCACTCGCCGAGTCTGAAGAACAACTCGGCGAGTCCCAGTGAATCTTCAAGCTACTCGCCGAGTCTGATCATCCGACTCGGCGAGTCCATGCCATGCAGTCGATCAAACTGCTTCCTGAGATACATATTTTCCCGAAATACACACTCATGGGACTTCTGGACCTCTAGTCATCCTATTACTAGGGTATAAACTTTTGTATAACAACATAATAATCCATCCAATCACCAAATGGGTTTCATAAACCCTAAAATCGTGCACACATCAATATAGCAGAAATGATCCGGAATATTACCTGAATAACACCCTCTCTGTGTCTCCAAACCTCAGAACTCGATCCCCTTGATATTCCTTTGGCCAAAACTCTTCTTCTTCTTGCTTAACAAATTCTTCAAGGTTCCAAAAGCTCCCTCTCCTGCCCTAGACGTCCACAACGATTAAGGGTCCTTCTCAGTCGGCCAAAAGGCGAACAATGGAGGCATAAGATCCCTTAAATACTTCCCAAACCGAACGGCTAGGGTTTTCCACTGAACAGCGTCGACTCGCCGAGTCCATACCTGGACTCGTCGAGTCCAGTCGCGAACCCGCGACCAACTCTGCGACCCTACTCGGCGAGTCTGGCTCCAACTCGCCGAGTCTCCCCTTTAAAACACCCCAAAATGCAATTTAGCAATACTTGAGATTTTGGGCTGTTACAATTCTCCCCCACTAGAATTAGACTTCGCCCTCGAAGTCTCACCCTGAAAATAGCTCCGGCTGCTGCTCCCGCATCTCACGTTTCGGCTTCCCTAGACACTACCGATCTCTCCCGAGGCCGCTACTGAACCAATACCAGAGGTACCTCCTTGTTCCTCAGAACCTTGATCTTCCAATCTCCGACGGCCACTGGCCTCTTGACGTAACACAGGCTCGCATCCACCTAATCGTTCTCTAGTAGAACCACTGCTGACTCATCCGCTATACACCTCTTCAACTGCGACACCTACCAGTGTCATGGATCCGTCCCAATTCCGTTGACAGCTCCAAACGATAGGCCACCCTTCTTACCTTCGCACCTTCACGAAAAGACCCAACATACCGGGGCCCCCATTTACCCCTCTTCCTAAATCGAAGCACCCGTCAGAAATACGAAGTCGCTGACCTGAATCACATACTCGTAACGGCGTCTGCCTGCATAACTTTCCTGATAACTCTAAACGATCACTAACTCTCCTTAACCTGCTGAGTCTGCTCTGTCGACTGAAGCCAAAACTCTGTACTGTCCATCTCTCTCTGTAACCGAGAACCACCCAAGATGCAACTCTGCTCTTAAACCCCAAGAATCACTCGACCAATAAGGGTTAGGAAGCCCTGAACCACCGGATCCCCGATCCAAAGCCCACTTTGTCCATCCCAGACCAACTGAGAGATCCATTCTCACTCCCAGAGTAACTCTCACAAATTCTCCTCTTGCCATCATATACACATGCTGAACTAGCCCCAACACTCGTAGGTTGGAAGACCCGATACACTGATGATATCCTCGAACATCTCCCAAGATGAACCACTACATCCACCCTACACTCTGATCAAATTCACACTGAAAATTTAAAATTTTCTCTCTCCATGCATCCCTTCTGAGCCTCAACAGACATCCCAACCGGATGGGTTCCTACTCCACTGCCGCGAACACGATGCTCAGAACCATACTCGAAGTACTCTAACCATAACTCTGCTCTGCAGCTTTCACCTTCGTGAACTAGCACCCCCTTCGGAGTTACATACCCTCCTCTTTTCCTTTTCCACGGAACTCTCTTGAACATAATGCCACTCCAACCGGTGCCACGGTGCTCGCCCCAAGCGACACCACCCTTTTTGCGTAACTGCTATTCACATACTCTGGTTCTCATTGCAGGGGCTCTCAATCCCATGCACTCTCTCCACTCATCAAAATCACTGCCTCCGCTAAACAAGATCAACAACCCAGGGCCAGACCTTCCAATGCAATCACACTGCAACATACGTGATCCGCAAATCTCAAACTAATCCAGCAATACCAACAGAGTCTCCAGTATGACTGGACCGACTCTCATAACACATACTAGCCACTCGAGGCTATATCTCTGTGGGTCCGTACACCCAACTCTGCGAACCCTCAGGTTCTAACTCTGGGAACCTTCCAGTTCCAGCTCTAGAAACATGCACAACATAATCCCGTGGGATTAATGCAGTACAACCCATCACGTACCTCAAACGTACCAATACTCTGATCGCAAAATTCCGATTACTTACTCAAGCTTGATCCCGACCTCCTCTCAGGCCTCCACAATCAAATGCCCTAGGTCTGTATCTCGCCCTGCATATCCAACACTCGCTCTCGTCGGCCTATACTTTGCGCTGACAAACACTGCTGAATCCCGGCAGCTAAGCACCCTCACATACTCATCGATCTCCCGGAGAATTTTCTAATTCTCCCCCACTAAAGCACTGACTAACTGCCACCGATCGTCCTTAACGACCTCTCAGAACAATCCTGCACAAAGAGAACATTTACCCACTGACTGCTTCCCACAAGCGTAAGCAACCCTCAGCAAAAACACATCTTCTCCCTGATCAATCCGCTCAAAAGAATCCGATCTTTCAATCGTCCACCCCACAACCGCAGATGCTACCCGTCATTCAACCCAGTGCCGCACCTCCACTATCAACCCTTACGAACGATGACCAACGGAATTCCCAAGCAATAACCCATAACCAAACCCACAACCTGCCAAAGGTTGAATATCGCATCGAAAACCGCACAAAATTACCGGCACTAAAACACCAGACTATAACCATACCAAACCATCAGGGAACAACGAATGCCAAAACGAAACCTGAAGCACCAATCCATAACCATGCCAATCCCGCGAAACAACGACTACCGCATCGAAATCCACACTACCAGCACAAACAATACGCCACAAACAACGCAAGCTAATCAAGACATCAAGACAGCATCATACCCGCAGCTGCCTCCGGCACTGCTCCGTCTCCCTCTGCCGCAAGCCGATAAGCACAACCCTGAGCCCTTGGGCTCTACTCCATCCTGTCCTCCTCCTGAACTCCTCAAGGTGGCCGGTGCTAGAGCCTGCACCGATCCTGCAAAAGCTGTGGACAGTTGACCCTCAAATGTCCAACCTGCCGACACTGATAACAAATCCTGGAATCCCGAATTGGCACTGACTGCCGACAACCCCGTGCACCATGCCCCTCCTTTCCGCACTCGCGGCATGCACCATTGGGCCAACAAGCTCCGGTGCCATCTCTCTCACACTTCCCACAAGTGTGACCGCTCCGATCCCCATTTCAACGTCTACGGTCCTGAACCGTTTCGGCGCCGACTGCGACTGCATCGGGGCCTGTCCCAGCTCACGCAACTGCAACTTAACCTCTAACTCACGCCACATGGCGGCCTTCTGCAACTCCAACAGGGTCTCGCACCTCCGCGCAGACACGAACTGTCTGATACCCCCTTGAGCTTACTCGAATATCGGGCATCTGAGCCTGCTCCGGAGCGAACTCAGGGCGAAACATCGCCCTCCCAATAAACATCTTGGTGATCTCAGTCACCGACTCCAAATCCTGCTTCAGCTCAAGGAATTCCCGAGCCAATCTCTCCTTTTCATCTCGCGGAACATAGCGAGTACTGAACATCCCTCTGAATTGATCCCATGAAACCGCAGCCCTCTGCGCATCGGAAAATGACCTCGTGATCAACCTCCACCAATCCTTCGCCCCGAGCCTCAATAGGTTCAGAGCACACCCCACCCTCTGATTAGCAGGGCATAAACTCGTGGAGAAACACCCCTCCATGTCTGGTAACCATCTCATAGCAACAATCGAGTCCTGAAATCCATCGAATGTGGGAGGCTTCGCATAATAGAAGTCCCGATACTGAAAACCCCGACTAGTCCCTTTCTTTGCCGTTGCTACAGCCGCTGTAACCGCCGCGGCAGCCGTCTCTGCGAAAGCCGCATATCGCTCATCAAACTACTTCAATCATAGTGGTCCTGATCGACCCAAACAATTCTGGCGACTCAACCCGCAACAATGCAGCAACCTCATCACGCCGGATCTCGCGAATCCTCGCATCCCGCTCGCTCGTGCTCGTCCGATCGATAACCGGATAACAAGATAGCCACAAGCATCATCCACTACGAACCATGTTACTCATCCCATGACATCCTTCCTCAACATGCTTCGGTGTATGGTACCTGAACCATAGCACCATTCCTCAACCTGCTCCAATGTATAGCACTCGAACCACAACATCTATCTCAATCTGTTCCGATGTATGGTGCCCTGACCATAACATCACTCTGTATCCGCTCCGGTGTATGGTATCCGAACCATAACATCACCCCTCAATCTGTTCCTTAGGACCTTCAGAATGCCCCCTGTATCAAGTATGGGTCCTCTGCTTTCAGTAGTACGGGCCCATACTACCTGCCACATCTACCCATACTTTCCACACGGACCATCCCAGAGTTCCTAAGTAGCTGATAAACCTGCTCTTTCACCCTTCTCATCGCGCGTGCTCGCTTTCCAGCGAAATCCTCTACTTTACCAGCGCACTCATCTGACTAGGTTTACTCCCTAGTCCCTTCCGCTGTCCTCCCACTTCTTTGCTATCAGCTGCTGAAGAGTTCCCAATGATGCCAGCCCTCTACCTCCTGAGTATCGTCATACTCACTTGGTAGCTGACTCCCATCATCGATAACTCCACAAAGCACAAAGCAAGCAACATTCGAGCATTGAAGCATACATAGGACTTCCCATCTGTGGTAGCTCCACCTTCTCGGCTCATCCTCGGAAGTACCTCTGTACTCCGTAGCTTTACCCCTTGTGCGTTCTAACTAGATACTCTCACTCATCACATACACACAAAAGCATAACGCACATATAACAGCAAACCCTAGACTAAGGCATCACAAATCAGGCCACTCTAGTCCTAAGATGTGAAATACCTAGCCTGTCTCTAGCATACAATAATATCTCATAAAGTGCATAATAGATATTTCATAATACAAAAGTAAGGGTATTTTGGGAAATCACCGTTTGGCTCTGGCTGATTGTACACACTGCTCTTTCTTGCTTTCTCTTTGAACTCTTATTCACTTTTAGAAAACCATTTATTTGGAAAACTTTTTCTTACTTCCTCAGTTTGAGTCCAGATTTACCCGTAGGCGCGTCCGAATCCCTCAAACCAAGGCTATGATACCAATTTGTAACACCGTGATTTCCAAAAACAAAATTTTTATTTAAATAATCAATTTAATATTAAAAACACTTGTTTAAAATCGTATTCACATTCGAATTACAAAACATGGTTTCATTTTCATTATAATAGAAGACCAGGATCCTCCAAAACACAACTCTTTCTTCGGCGTGTACAATCGAACCGTTGCCATCCCGCGTTACTGTAAGAACCTGAAACAACATAACATAAACAACGTAAGCACGAAGCTTAGTGAGTTCCCCAATATACCTTACGCACATACGCCTTCCGGCCCGGATCTTTCGATCCACATAATATCGCCTTCCGGCCCGGATCTTTCGATCCACATAACTTTGCCTTCCGGCCCGGATCTTTCGATCCACATAACATCGCCTTCCGGCCCGGATCTTTCGATCCACATAACATTGCCTTCCGGCCCGGACCTTTCGGTCCACAAGATAATCGCCTTCCGGCCCATACACATATATAACACATAATACAAATACTCTAACACATAAAGCACATATATCACATATCATACCTGACCTTTCTGTCACATAATACCTTGCCTTCCGGCCCATATAAAAGCATGTATATCACGCGTAGCAGCTAACTTTCCATTCATAACATATAAACATAACACACAACATACTTGACCTTCCGGTCACACAATCAAACCCTTCCGGGTGAGGTATAGTGAGAAGACTCACCTCGCGGACACTGGAAGACAGCAACTCCTGAAATCTCTTGCACTTGATCCTCCGAGCTACAAGCTCCCTGTCTCATCATATATCCCTTATTTAATACTTCTATCTTCCATGCTAACTGGCCCTAAGAAATCACACCAATCAACTCTGGTCAACAGTCCAATGTCAGCTCGACTGGACTCGGCGAGTTCCCTGGCGACTCGGCGAGTCTGGTCGTCCTTCAATCCTCTAAGATTCCCCTTCTACTCGTCGAGTATCCTATTTGACTCGACGAGTCACCCCTGGAAGAATCGCGGGGCCACCCCGACTCCACTCGCCGAGTCTGAAGAACAACTCGGCGAGTCCCAGTGAATCTTCAAGCTACTCGCCGAGTCTGATCATCCGACTCGGCGAGTCCATGCCATGCAGTCGATCAAACTGCTTCCTGAGATACATATTTTCCCGAAATACACACTCATGGGACTTCTGGACCTCTAGTCATCCTATTACTAGGGTATAAACTTTTGTATAACAACATAATAATCCATCCAATCACCAAATGGGTTTCATAAACCCTAAAATCGTGCACACATCAATATAGCAGAAATGATCCGGAATATTACCTGAATAACACCCTCTCTGTGTCTCCAAACCTCAGAACTCGATCCCCTTGATATTCCTTTGGCCAAAACTCTTCTTCTTCTTGCTTAACAAATTCTTCAAGGTTCCAAAAGCTCCCTCTCCTGCCCTAGACGTCCACAACGATTAAGGGTCCTTCTCAGTCGGCCAAAAGGCGAACAATGGAGGCATAAGATCCCTTAAATACTTCCCAAACCGAACGGCTAGGGTTTTCCACTGAACAACGTCGACTCGCCGAGTCCATACCTGGACTCGTCGAGTCCAGTCGCGAACCCGCGACCAACTCTGCGACCCTACTCGGCGAGTCTGGCTCCAACTCGCCGAGTCTCCCCTTTAAAACACCCCAAAATGCAATTTAGCAATACTTGAGATTTTGGGCTGTTACATCCAACCACCTATGTTGTCTTATTTTCATATTTGGCTGATCCATCAATTACATCAAGCTCTTATGATCCGTGTAGATAGTACAATGGATCCCATAGAGGTAATATCGCCAAATCTTGAGGGGAAACACCACTACCCCAACTCCAAATCATGGGTAGGGTAATTCAACTTATGAGGCTTCAACTGACTCGACGCGTACGCAATCACATGACCCCGATGCATCAACACCGCACCTAAATTTGTGATCGAAGCATCACAGTATACCCCAAAATCCTCCACACCTTCGAGAAGGGTCAGAATCATTGCCTCAAACAATTTTTGTCCCAAGGTCTCAAAAGTTGCCTGCTACTCAAGCCCCCAATGAAATGTGACAGTCTTCTTCATCTGTAAGTCCCTAATCTGCTCGTGTATCAATCAGATCCGTTTGATGGTGCGGAATCCCAATCAAACGGATGATGTCAGATAAAATAGAAGAGAAGAAGAAGTAGATGATGAATTTCAATGTATTAATGAATAGAATGATGATCCGGATACAAGAGATTCACACACACACACACTAACACACAATAGTTCTTCTGTCTCTCTGGCCGTAAACTCTCTAGGGTTCATCAATCTCTACTCCTCACCTTAACACCTCTATTTATACTAGGGAACATGGGCCAGAAACAAATGGGTCGTAAATGAGTTTACGACCGTAAGGTGTTTACGGCCGTTAACTAGACCATAAATTCATAAAATATTACACAAAAATATAATTGCCCAGAAAAGTAAAGTATAAACCATATTTTGACCCAACAATCTCCCCCTTTGTTTATAGCTTTCTTTTCTTAATGACCCAACAAGCTCCCCCTAAAAAGTAGCTGTCTCTTCTTGTCAATCTTCAATGGGAGCTTGGCTTCAGCTTTAACTTTTGATTTCTTCACAGCATCAGGATGAACATATGAATCTTCAATGAATGACTTCATCTTGAGCACTTGAGGTTTTCTTCAGAATTTGGCATTGAACGCACGTTGGGTGAGGATGCTTGATGTACTGATTCTTGAAAGATGGCGCTTTCAGCTTGAGAATCTTCAGAGAGAACATCAGAGAGAACAAATCTTCTAGATCACTTCAGCAGGTACAACGATAGCAGCAGACTGATTGAGGAGGCTTCAATGCAATCTGTCACATAATCTTCAATTTCTGTCACATAATCTTCATTTCTTGCTCCTTCGAATGCGAATTCTTCGATGCTCACGGACGAAGCCTTGGCTCATAAATCTTCAACACAAACTCCATGAGTCTTATCTATCCTTGAAATCACTTTTCAAGACAAAACAGAACTAAAAGAAAACTTAGCACACAAATTAAAACAGAAACAAAAAATATTTTTGGATTTTTTATTTTTTTGATTTTTCTTTGATTTTTGAATTTTTTTTGATTTTTTTATAATTTTTTTAATTTTTAATTCTCCCATAATATTTAAATTAGAAGAAACTATGATAAATATAACAAAAATAAAATTGATATCTAACTTTAAGAGTGATTTGGGATCAAAGTTTTTGGACAACCTTTATCCACTTGTTGGTACCTTCCATATTCACATCTTTGTCTGGTCAATCGTCGGTATTGTGGTCCACTTAAACACGAAAAATTTGTGACATATTTATGACATACTATTTGTTACAAGACAGGTGAACTTAAGTTCCTACAAAAATTATATCTGATCCTAATTTCTTAGATATTATATCTTAAGGACCATTCATCTGTCGACGACCAGGGATATTGTTGTCCACCTAAATTGAGCAGCGAGATCTATAGACAATCTGTATGAGTTCAATTTTAAGTGTACTGGAACGTGTTTCCCGCTTCCTGATATGCCCCGGCCATCAAGAACTTCCAGAGTACTCCTTACACCGGGTGAGCAGACAACCATTCAGAGAAAGAAGAGATTAAGAATTCTATTGCTAACTAATTCAGAGGGGTTGAGAAGAAGAAGGTTGCATATGCTGTGTACCAGGTCGGATTAGAAGTCGCGCAAAGGAGACAACATATGGCTAACAGATGAGATGTATTTCACACACACACACACACACACATATATATATATATATATATATATATATATATATATATATATATATATATATATATATATATAGCCTGCAGAGAAATAGAGTTGCATATTTTGTGTACCAGGTCGGATTGGAAGTCACGCAAAGGAGACAACATATGACTAACAGATGGAAAGAAAGAAAATGATATTCTACAGACCTAGTTTATCGGAATTTACCAGTCGCCCCATCCAACCGGAATTAAGGACAGAATCCGCATATCGAGGAAAAGTTAAACCACGGTTCCAAGTACGGGTTCAATTAATGTGACGAGTAGATTCCCATATATATCTCCCTGCTCAACCTATCCGAGCGTCGTATTGTCAGGCTGAATGGATCTAACTAGGTCAAGATTTGTCAAGTCTATAAATTTCCTAAGTTCAATTCTGCCTAGTCAAGTCAATTTAAAAAATTTCGTGCCTACCGACGCATCAAACCAGAGCATAGACCCTTCAACTTTGGGTACGTTATGTAGACTCAGGTTGCCTGTTATTACATGATAATATCACTTCCCAAAACATCTCCCTCAAACACATTTCATAACCAATATATTTTTTATTTTTTATTTTCTATGTTTTTGGATTTTTTAAATTTTCTAATTTTTGTTTTGTTTTTATTTCTCCCCCTAAATTTGTGCATAGGAGAGAAACAAAAGTAAATGCGCAAATTTAAACTATCCTAAAACAAAAATTAGTCTTTAAAGCGAATCAGCTTAAGAAAAATTCAGGAGTATAGAGAAGAAAACGCAAACCGTAAGTCACCGATTGAATTTGCATCCAGAAGGTCTGAGAACAACACGCGTAGTCTCAGAACAGATCCAAAAATTCTTCATGTCATTAAGCACTAACCCCGTGAGTGATCACTTTCCTTTCTTCTCTTCCCGCAAAGGACACATACTCTCAAACAAATGTCTGAATGTTGTACAGTTGAGAGATGTCCCCTATCATATGCTAGGAACAGCCACTACCAACAAACCGAAGTATGATGATATGCCTCCATGGCTGCTCCGACACAGAGCGAGATCAGTTGGTCTTTGGAACCCAGTCCATTTTAAAACTGGGTCGACCTTTGTCATCAATCCAAGATACTCTCTCCCATGACATATCCTACTTATCACAAACAGAAGATGTAGAAACGTTAGAAGCATTAGGAGATTTAGGAGATTGAGACTTTGGTACCCATCTATATTCGGGTTTAACCCATTTCTTGTTCGATCCGATGGGTGCCTCGACACTTGCTTTGGAACTTGAAGCCGATTGCCGAGATGACTTTGACCTAGCCGGTCTTGGTTTTGCTGGAGCATCTCTTGGATTGGACTTCTTGGTCGACATTCCCTTCTTACCCTTGGGATTTTGATTCTTGGCCTTGGGAGTTGAATTCTTGACCTTCTTGGCATTCCAGTCGTCAATGTATGATCGTGATCTCGGGGGGTTTCTCTTGAAGTATCTCCCTCTTGGCGCGTTCGGCCAGCCTTGTGCATAGTAGGGAACGTATGCGCGATTTGGACAATTTCTGGCAATGTGGCCAGGTGTTCCACAGTGAAAACAAGTCTTTTTCTTCTCTGTGAAGTTATTTATTCCTGCCCCTGGTGGCATATCCTTGCCTTGTCTCTTGTTGTTCCTGTTGGATTAATGTCTAAGTCCATAACTATATTTGGTAAGACTTGACCCGACCCGGCATGGTCCATTTGGGTTGCATACCATCATGCACTTGAATGAGAGAAATAAGACACTTATGGTTATTAATATATTATAAGTTCTAGTATATTAATAATAAGAATAATAAGATTATTTAATTAGTATTGATCAAGAATTAATCTAGGATTAATTAAGTGATCAAAAGAAGACTAATTAAATATATGGGTTGATTGTGTAAATCATCCATACTTGTATAGTGGGCTAATGCTCCATGGATAATCAAGTTGGGCTAAAACCCATAGGATGGTCCATGGATGCTCCATGGTGTATTTGTACCCATGGATCCAAGGAAATGGAAAGCCATGACAATTAAGAGTTTACCCTAATTGTGTAACTATATAAGCATCTTATTATTGAGGAAAAATCGGCCACTAGTATTATTCTAGAGAGGGCTAGCCGATTTCATGAGTTGTAAGAATTCTCTCAAGTTATTCTAAGTGTTTTGATGATTGTGATTCCATTTGAGGTGTCACACTTGGGGCACTAGGCACTCAAACTTCATGAAGACATTCTACACCAAAGAGGTATGTATTCTATCTTGCTATAGTTATTGTTTTGTATGCTAGATTAGGATAATACCTTGGAAGTTCTTATTTGCATGTATAATAGAGAAAACATAGATCCAAGGTTTATAGGGTTGCATGTACACCATAGGAGTGTTAGAATGCTCAAAACCCAACAGTGGTATCAGAGCCACGGGTTGTTTTCTGTTATATTGATGCAAATATTTTATTTTCAAAGTGAAAAAAAAAAACATGAAGTTTGTCAAATTTTAAGATAATTACTTGTTCTTGTGAAAAACTAATTATTTGTAAAATTTGAATAATTTGCTTTATGAGTTGAATTAGGTCAAATTTAATAAAAGATAAAATAATATGATTATTTTATTAGTTTTAAAAGTTTGATCTAAAGAGTTTTATTTTTTGAAACCTCCATAAGTTATGGATATGAAAAGGTTTTAAAAAAAAATTGATTCAAAGTTTTTTTTGGAGTTACAAAATTTGGTGTTAATGTTTTAAAGGATTCCATAACTTAAGAATAAGTTATGGATCACCAAAAGTTTTTTGTGTTACCTTGTTTTATGAGTAAATTTAGATTAATGAATAAAATTATGTGATAGTTGGTTTTAATCCAAATTAATCTAAGAATTGATTCTAAAATGTGTTTTTGTAACTTGTCCTCAAGTTATATGAAAAGTCACATTTAAGAATCATAAAACTCATAAAAATTGGCAAAGGTTACAAAAATGAAGAGTCTAGTTCTAATTAAATGGTTTTATGACTCCATAACTTGTCCTCAAGTTATGGAGGACCAAGAGTCTCTTCATTTAATAAAATAAAATAAAATAAAAAAAGGTGTAACCTTAATTAATTCCATAAGTTATAAAATAAAGAAAAGTTAATTCTTTTATTAGTTTAAAGTCTTCCATAACTTGTCCTCAAGTTATGGAACTTGAAGAGTTTTTGGATTAAAACTACTTTAAACACATAAGTTATGGAATTAATTAGTTTTGAATAGTTTCAAAACTTGCCCTCAAGTTTTGGAATTTGTAAAGTTTTCACTTATGAATACTTTAATTCCAAGTTAGCCCTTAGAATTTTAAAAGTTAAAATTCAACCCTTATACTTTATAATATTATAAGTTAATAATATATATATGTATAAGAGTAAAGTCAGTCTTACCGCTAGTACGCCTCATTCACGAAGCCGGTCTATAAGGTGGGTATAAGGTTGTTGCCTATAAAATGGCAACTTAATGGGTGTCCACTCTCACCCACCGCTTGCTTGACTGGTGGAGGGTCGTTAGCCGAACGGGTTTGACAGGACTAGAATTCTCCCTTCATTAAAAGTATTAATGATAATACTAAGTAACTAAACTCTTAATAATACCCAATCTTAGTTACTTAGGAAAAATGTGAATAAGGTGCTAATCCATGAAATTACACTTTGCACTTTGTTTAAGTTGTATAAGAGTAAAGTCAGTCTTACCGCTAGTACGCCTCATTTACGAAGCCGGTCTATAAGGTGGGTATAAGGTTGTTGCCTATAAAATGGCAACTTAATGGGTGTCCACTCTCACCCACCGCTTGCTTGACTGGTGGAGGGTCGTTAGCCGAACGGGTTTGACAGGACTAGAATTCTCCCTTCATTAAAAGTATTAATGATAATACTAAGTAACTAAACTCTTAATAATACCCAATCTTAGTTACTTAGGAAAAATGTGAATAAGGTGCTAATCCATGAAATTACACTTTGCACTTTGTTTAAGTTGTTAGTGGAGCGTGTGTGGTTAACCGGCACACTAACTTGGACTTAACAAGGTAGGTAAAGGGTGACTTAATATTTATCATAGTATCGATGGAGCGTGTGTGGTTAACCGGCACATCGATTGAGGGGTAATTTATTAAGGGTACCAAGTGATTTGCATGGTTACTTCACACCTCGTTTTGTGATCCTCGGCATCCCAGTCACAAAACATGGAGGGCACACTCGAGATTGAAACATGCCTTTGAAAAGTTCAATGAATCTCAAAGATCTAGGAGTTTCAAAACCAATTAAAACCTAATAATACATTTCGTTTATCTTGGTGGAAATTGGTGAATCGTCATTCACCTACCTTCAAATATTTTATAGCTTGGATTACGGCATACCTCTTCTAAGTTATAAAATAGTTTGTTGGGTCCTAGCCTTAATATTTCATATTGGGTGTCATATTAAGGACTTTAAATCAACTATCTTGAATATCTCCCAAAAGATGTCTGGTTTAGACACCTATGATCTTCCCAAATCTCTTGAAACAAGGTTTCCTAATGAAGATGATGTCCCATGGATATCATACTTCTTTCTCCTCCTCCAATTATTCTCCCTAACCCACAAGTTCTTGAAAAGTTTAAGGTCACTCAAGTCCTATTGGCAAGGCAAGGTCTAGGTGTGAGCACATCTTGGAGATGTAGTCACATATTGACAAGCCGGGAGAGTTGGGTGTCAAAGTCTTGAGAAAGTTGGTGGTTCAATCACTTTCTAAGTCACATAGTGAGTTCCTTTGGGACACCTATGAAACAGACTATGACAAGACCCTTAATGATCTTATCTATTTGCTAAGATCAACTTCCTAAAACTTTATGGACATTGACAATGATGACATTGGATATCCAGTAAAGCATTCTCTTCCCAATGGTAAAGGGATCGGCCATAGTCAACTTGGTTGACCAAATGGTAAAGAGAAAAGCTAAGTCTGTGATAGTCCTGTGTACCATTATCAAAGGGTCCATATGTTTGTATTGCCAAAGAAAGGGCATTGGTTGCGAAGCTGCCAAATTTACCTAAGGATGTTAAAGTCAATAAGTTTGACTCTACTTCAGGTAAAGTCCACTATCTAACTTTGCTAAGTTTCTATTCTGAGATTCCTGATACATGATGTGACTGGGTCACATGGTGATGTTTTAAGAATCAAAGAAAAGTGAAGAAACTTAAAGAAAGAATATGCTGAATCTGGTGGCGTAGATGGATTTCTATCGCATAGTTTGAAGATCGGATTCTTGAGCTACTTCTTAGGAGTTATGAGATATTGCTTAGGAATAGATAACAACAAGTTTTCATATGGATTGTAAGGATAAGTTTTTCCGCAAAGTTTTAAAATAAAAGAAAATTTTTTTGATTTTATTTATTTTAAAATATCCTTACAATGGCATTTGAGGAAAAATTGTTGCTTATAAGATTCCATTAAGAGCAAGAGTGGAAATATGAAATTGATTCTTTCGTTTGTGGTAATGTCTAAATTTACCAAATAAGGAAAGATTCTCATCACCCAAGTTTCAATTGGACCGGAACTTGGAATCATGCAAGTTGTATAGCATGATGAATGAGAACTTTCAAGTTTTGGAAAATTAAGACTAATTACTTGTTCACATGGATGTGTGAGTCAAGTAAAGGACTAAGGGATCGAGTACACATTCTTGTGCACTGATTAAGTCCACCACAAAAGATCGATAAGAAGAATCAAATTAGGCAGAAGGATAAAAGTTTCTCAAATCTGAAAAGATGGGAGAGTACTTTAGTATCAGTTTTGTGATCATATTAATGATTAAGAAACCATATCACAATTAGTTCTCTAAGGAAATCTTAGTGCATTCTTATGACTAAGAAGAGGAACTTGAATTGTTGAAGTGGTTAAATCAAGAAGATGAGTCATACTTCGTTCCAATACAAGTCTTAGAGTCATACTCCAAGATTGTAACCTGAGTGACATGTCTCAAAAGAAGGTTTAAAACACTTGTCAAATGTAAGAGTAAAAGTTTTTCTACTCTTGTACATTTGAAATTGGTAAGTTGTGATGTTTTGGATAAAACAAAGACCAACTTAGGCCAATTGTGTGAAGTGTTTGTCTTGATTAGAATCCACACTATCTCTTGGATATTTGACAAGGGAGTCTTATAGGTCAAGAGGACAGTGGGAGTCTTAAAGGTCTTGAAAGTCTCAAGAACTAATCAAGAGTAAAACCTGAAGTTCTTCACTAGCACACGACTTGAGGTTTATAACCTATCGTGTTGACATATCTGTGCCCATTCCAGTTAAAGTTGGCTTTGCATATGAGTTCTTAGAGTTCTCAATTTGTTGCACAACAACTTGGAAGCAATGGTAGGCCCTTGAGCTGCCAGGTGGCAAGAAGTTAAGATTGAGTTCAATCCATATGGTTTTGGATTTGTCATTATCTTTGTCTTATGATTATGATTTTGACAGTTCATATGGGTAGGAACTCATACACCATTAAATCTAAGTGTCATAAGGTTTCTCTCTGATTCATGAAAATGATGGTGAGGAAACACTTTCACTAAGTAGATTTTAGCTAGATAGCAATTGTGATATTTGCATTCTCAAAGTCGTTAGTGGAGCGCGTGTGGTTAACCGGCACACTAATATGGACTTGTGAGAAGTGGCAAAAAAGGTCTAGCCATTATGATTACGGCATACCTCTTCATAATTGTTTAGACCCACAAGTGTGCTATCTAAGGGAAGGTGTATGATTTTGATAAAGTCTTATCAAAATAATCTAGTATCAGAAATCTGAACTTTGGTAAGAAAGTCAATGAAGTATTGATTTCTAGAAGTCCAGCTGATTTCTGGGTACATGTCAAAGCTAGTGGGAGCATAAGTGTTATGCTAATAATCATCATGTTAGTGGGAGCATGATAATTATGATAAGTATTGCAAGTTAGCAATGTTAATTATAGAAAACAAAAGTTTCAATTGGGAAAGAGTTGTTTTGCTATAATTAAGGGAGAGGAAATTATACTTCATCTCAAATCTATAAGCTTAGATCGTGAGGTTTTAATCATTTAGTCAAGGATATATATGAATTTCATGTTGGAATGGCTCAACATAAGGAAATTCTGTATACGGGTCCATTACAGCATCCCTTTTCATAATATGAAATATGAGAACTTGGCAAATAGAAATGGAAATGTTATAGCAAAAGACTGGTTTAGTCTTTATGTGAGACATCATGAATCGTGTCCCATATGCTTCGGATATAGGATCGATTACATGTGCTATAATCATCTGTTCTAAAATTTTCCAAATGCCTGGGGCATTAAGAAGGGAAAAGGTTTAGAACTGGATATGACTAAAAGGATTAAATAATTGCCGAGGACAATCTAAGGTTTACCAAAGATTGGTTGCTCAAGGACAGTTGGAAGTATAGTGATAATTCTGGAAGGACCATATTGACATAATCTGTAAGGAGGCAACTCTTGGTCAGAAGTGATAGTCAAAATGGAATCTGGAAATGTTTCAAAGTTAGAATTTTCAATCTGTTTAAGATTAGGAAACTTAATGCAAGAAGGATGTTTCCAAGGAGCTGATCTCCTTTGGAATACTCTGTAATGATTGTTGCCAAGTCTTTGTGACTTTGTGCATAATCATTACAAGAGGATCAATGCATATAAGTTTAGAATCTAACAGATTTTTGTAAATGGCATGAATTTGGAATTCTTGCATTTGCAGTAAGGATTTGGGAGTGTGAAAAGAGAATCATTGAAGTTATGTTCAATTGATCTAGTTCACAAAGTAAAGATCATAGACAAACATAGTATGCATACTTGGTGTGTGGCATGACTAGTGTTTAAGAAAACATAGTGTACATGCTTGGAGCATGGGACAACTATTGTTTTAAATTCAAGAATAAAGTTGATAGCTGAAACAGTATACAATGAATAATGTGTAATCATATGGTGATAAATAAAAGGTGTTTTATTTATGTTCAAAGGGTTGATACCATATTAGATTCAATTATTATTGTGTTTCACTTTGCATGTTTTGACTTCCCGAATAAACTAGGTTATTCTTCCGGAATGACTAAGTTATTCAAACCATCCACAGTCGGTCATATGTTGGAAGTAGATATGAATTAAGACTGTCATGATGGGTTGTAGAGGTCTAAGGTGTTGGACAAGGCTACAACAATCATGAGTGCTCATAAGTTCTGAGTATTGGATTCAACCCGCGCTCGTTGGAATCACTTCATGGATTTTATCACGAGTGATCATGAGACGATAATATCTTATATTCTTCAAACCTAGAGATATGAGTTGTTACTATGAGTTGATAGTACATTGATTGCACGAAACCGCATTTGGTAACTCTGTGCTATAAAACGTGCTTTTGTGTATGATTCAACAAGTAGTAGAACAAGCCATATGAGTCGAAGTTTATCCGTTCCTTTTACCTTCGGGATAAAAGCGATATCTGTGGGCCCCTCGATGATTTGATGATGACAAATGGAAGTGCTCGGCCGGGCCAGGACTGATTTGATTTGTTCAATTAGTCAGTCGTCATAAATCGGAAATCGGGAAACAACAAATGGACAGAGAGAATGATTATAATCCATGTCTCAGTCCATATGATATCTAGAATGGAGGAATATATGATCCCTTATCTAATGGACAAGTCACTGACAAAGGTCAGAGTTCATCTACAAGGTCAGAGTTCGACAGAAGCTTTTGAGAGCTACGATTGCCGGTTGGTTCTTGAAGTCATACGCAATAATAGTTTTAGACTTATCCAAGTGGGAGACTGTTGGATTAATGTCTAAGTCCATAACTATATTTGGTAAGACTTGACCCGACCCGGCATGGTCCATTTGGGTTGCATACCATCATGCACTTGAATGAGAGAAATAAGACACTTATGGTTATTAATATATTATAAGTTCTAGTATATTAATAATAAGAATAATAAGATTATTTAATTAGTATTGATCAAGAATTAATCTAGGATTAATTAAGTGATCAAAAGAAGACTAATTAAATATATGGGTTGATTGTGTAAATCATCCATACTTGTATAGTGGGCTAATGCTCCATGGATAATCAAGTTGGGTTAAAACCCATAGGATGGTCCATGGATGCTCCATGGTGTATTTGTACCCATGGATCCAAGGAAATGGAAAGCCATGACAATTAAGAGTTTACCCTAATTGTGTAACTATATAAGCATCTTATTATTGAGGAAAAATCGGCCACTAGTATTATTCTAGAGAGGGCTAGCCGATTTCATGAGTTGTAAGAATTCTCTCAAGTTATTCTAAGTGTTTTGATGATTGTGATTCCATTTGAGGTGTCACACTTGGGGCACTAGGCACTCAAACTTCATGAAGACATTCTACACCAAAGAGGTATGTATTCTATCTTGCTATAGTTATTGTTTTGTATGCTAGATTAGGATAATACCTTGGAAGTTCTTATTTGCATGTATAATAGAGAAAACATAGATCCAAGGTTTATAGGGTTGCATGTACACCATAGGAGTGTTAGAATGCTCAAAACCCAACAGTTCCCACATGCACACTTGCCACAAGAACTCTGTTGCGTTGGAATTGGTGGCTTGTATTTACCAACGGCAGGTTGATTAGAAGCAACAGATTTAGAGTTCAAGGGGCCGTTTGTTTGTTCAGAAGAGCTCTCCTTGTTCTCATCCTCTGCTACTTTACCTGCACATGTAACAGAAGCATCTATATTTTCAACATTAATAACTCCTCCTGACACAAATCCAGCTCGTTTGCCATATTAAAGATGTGCCTCCCTGTCAATTTCTTTCTTTGTCATAGGGATGGATGTGTAGTTATGATTATAAGGAGGAGGTACACTATCATACCCTAGACCCTTGATTTGATTTTCTTTTAATTTTAACTGGGTTTCATATAAGTACTCGACTGTCTGACTTGACACAGTATAATTTTTGAAACTGACATCAATTTTTCCACACTTAATTTTTAAAGCGTCAAGTTCTTCAGTTACAACAGCAAGTTGTCTCTTAACATAATCATAATTTTCACACTTGCTGCTATACTCTTCCTGAAGTTTCCTAAAGTCCTTGGTTTTTGCTTCTAACTCAGCCTTCAGGGGTTTCTATCCTTTCCTGAGTTGATATCCTTCATATCTCAGGTCCTCAACTTCTCTTTTAAATATATCAATTTGTTCCCGAAGAAATTTAATCGTGGCTTCACAAACTGGAGTACATGTAACTTCAGTGATCGGAATATTTTCAGAACTCATTGTTTCTCTACACTTCAAAGCATCAAGTTCTTGAATTACATCAGCAAGACTAAGATGATTGAGATCTTTTGTCTTCTTGGTGATAGCTACGTTCATATCCCACGATGTTGGAAGTGAATTCAATTGCTTTTTGTTTATCTCAGATTTGGACAAGAAGATCCCAACTATATTCATCTCAGTAGTGAGTGTGGTAAATCGCTGCAGTTGAGCTTCGAGGGTTTCTCCAGGGATATAATCAAAAATGTTGAAATTTTGTCATAACATATCCTGACGATTCTCTTTCATGTCTTCAAATCCCTTGTTGACCTCAAAAACCAATTAAAAAGCACAACTAAAAACCAAAATCAAACTTAAAAGTCAAACCCTTTGATTATAAACCTCAAAAGTCAACCTTAAAAGTCAAATTTAAAAAGTCAAACTCAAAAGTCAAACTTGAAAAGGGCAAACTTGAAAGTCAAACCAAAAAGCTAAATTTGAAAATTTAAAAGTTAAACGAAAAAGTCAAAGTTTAAAGTCAAAGGTCAAACTTGAAAGACAAAATCAAAATTTGAAATAAAAAGTCAAAAGTAAAAGTCAAAAATAAAAACAAATTATTATTATTATTATTATTATTATTATTATTATTATTATTATTATTATTTATTTATTTTTATTATTATTATTATTATTATTATTATTTTTATTTTGGATAAAAAAAAGAATTTTGAATTAAAAGAAATTGAGTTTTGGGGTTAAAAGTGACAAAATTTCGAAACTGGATGCGACAGGGAGTGGTTATGAATTATATTTGCGAAGGAAGGAACAAAAGCGCTGCTACAGGAGATGGGTAGAGCGCTGAGGTAATGAACCAGAGGTCCTGAGTTCGAACCCAGGCACCTCCGCTTCTGTTTCCTACTTTTTTATATGCGAAGTCGAGGTGAGGAAGCTGTTGTGCTGCGAGGACGAGGTCTGAACTCGTGCGAGCTGTAAACCACCGAGGACCACAAGCCGACGTCGTAAACTCCGAGCCGCAAGCTTGGACCGTGAACCTCAGGCCGCGAACTCCGGGCCGTGAACCTCCGAAACCCTAGCCGCCGGCCGCAAACTCCGACCAAAAACACCGATTTTTCGACTTTGAAGCTCCAAAACTCGATCAAAAACCCTTTTTTATGAAAAACACAAAGAACAAAGCCCCCTTATTTTTGCGAGATCTATCCAAAAACCTAAAAATATTTCGAAAATAAGATCAAATAATGCTCCAAAATAGGTTTACGGCCCAAGAACTCGGTGTTTACGGCCGTAAGCTTGGACCGGAAACACCAATTATTCAGATTCCAGACGAAACAAAAAATCCTTTTGACTGATACAACTAGGCTCTGATACCAATTGTAAGTCCCTAATCTGCCCGTGTATCAATCAGATCCGTTTGATGGTGCGGAATCCCAATCAAACGGATGATGTCAGATAAAATAGAAGAGAAGAAGAAGAAGTAGATGATGAATCTCAATGTATTAATGAATAGAATGATGATTCGGATACAAGAGATTCACACACACACACTAACACACAATAGTTCTTCTGTCTCTCTGGCCGTAAACTCTCTAGGGTTCATCAATCTCTACTCCTCACCCTAACACCTCTATTTATACTAGGGAACATGGGCCGGAAACAAATGGGTCGTAAATGAGTTTACGGCCGTAAGGTGTTTACGATCGTAAACTCAGCCGTAAACTAGACCATAAATTCATAAAATATTACACAAAAATATAATTGCCCAGAAAAGTAAAGTATAAACCATATTTTGACCCAACATCATCAGTCTGGTCAAGGGAACCGCTATCTTGGAGAAATCATGAATGAATCTTCGATGCTATCCTGTTAATCCAAGGAAACACCAAATCTTAGATGGAGACCTCATAAGCCCCACCTCATCAGTGTTTCAATATTGGTTGGGTTAACCAGAATACCGTTATGGTTGACAAGGTGCCCCAAAAACTGCATCTCGTGCAACCAGAACTCACATCCTCCGATATGCAAGATATCATTCAGACATGAGACATGGAATATAATCAATCTCATTGTCCAAGACTTTATTTCCCGATTTCTGATTGTAATGACATAGAACTTATAATTCAACACATCAATTTAGTCCTGCTCGGGCCCGACACTATAAGTCAACACAAATCACCGAGGGGCCCAAAGATATCGCTTTTCACGTTAGGGAAAAGGAACGAATACAAATTGACTTATATGATTTCACCATTTACTCATCAAATCATGCATGACAATATGTTTTATAACATCAAGTTACTGATGTGTTTACTGTTAGGAAGTAAAGAGGATAAGTAGCAAAACCGAAAAGCACACAAGACATAGTATCTACGTGGTTTGGTCTAGGCGACCTACATCCACAGGCAGGAGGGGAGTATGATTTATTTCAAAGCTCTCAGCACAGAGGTTAAAAGTTCCACCGACTCTTTAATTGTTGGAACAACTCCAAGATCTGCGATGAAGTTCTTCAACCAAATAGTTCCCCTTGATGCTTTCACTTGCTGCTATGTACTCTGATTCACAGGTAAAATTAGCCACTGTCTCTTGCTTGGAACTTTTCCAAGTAACTGCTCCTCCATTTAAAGTAAATACCAATCCGGATTGAGAAAGGAAGTTGTCTCTATCAGTTTGAAAGTTGGCGTCACTATACTCAGTTACTCTCAATGTATCACTGCCACCAAGTATTAGGACCCAGTCCTTAGTCCTTCACAGATACTTGAGAATATTCTTAACTGCTATCCAATGAGCTTTACCTAGATTTCCTTAATAACGACTAACCATGCTCAAAGCAAAGGACACATTAGGGAGAGTACATGCCATAGCATACATGATTGATCCTACGATAGAAGCGTATGAAATCCTGCTCATTTATGCTATTCCTGCATCGGTACTCAGAATCTGATTCTTACTCAGTTTGGTATTACTCTGGATGGGCAGTTCCCATTTCTTATAATTTTCCATACTAAAACGTTTTAGCACATTTTCCAAATATGTACTTCGATTAAGTCCAATTAGTCTTTTACTCATATCCCTTAGAATTCTTATCCCCATTATATAGGCAAACTCACCTAGGTCCTTCCTAGCGAAACACTTTCCAAGCCAAGACTTAACCTCTTGCAAAGTTGAAATGTTGTTTCCTATAAGAAGTATGTCATCAACATATAATACTAGGAAGGTTACTATACTCTCACTAGCTTTGACATATACACATGACTCATCTTGACTTCTAGAGAAACCAAACTCTTTGACTTTCTTGTCGAAGCAAAGATTCCATCTACAAGATTCTTGTTTCAATTCATAGATTGTATTCGAAAGCTTACACACTTTATTAGGAAAATTTGCATCAACAAAACCCTTTGTCTGACTCATGTAAACATCCTCAGCCAACTTCCTCTTAAGGAAAGTGGTGTTGACATCCATCTACCAAATTTCATAATCATGAAAGGCAGCTATGGATAGCATTATCCTAATATATTTTATCTTAGCCACAGGTGAGAAGGTCTCATCATAGTCAATCCATGGGGTTTGAGTAAAGCCCTTTGTAACTAGTCATGCTTTGAATGTGTGTACATTACCATCCATGTCGGTCTTCTTCTTTAAGATCCATTTGCAACCAACCGTCTTCTGCCCAGGTTGTTGATTAACCAAATTCCAAACTTGGTTGTCATACATGGACTTGATCTCGTTGTCCATTGCCTTTTTCCATTTGGCTGTCTCAGGGTCTGCCGTTGCTTCCTTGTAGTTAGTAGGTTCAGCTAAATTTACTAGTGTATTATCACTGATAAACGTATCACCATCCATAGTTATATGGAAACCATATAACTCAGGTGGCATGCTAACCTTACTAGAGCGTCGAAGAGGTTGGGAATTGTCAACTGGTTCAACATGAATCTCTTCCTCTGGTTGAACCCTAGCATCTTTAGAGGTTCCTTCATTGTTTGACTCTTGAATCTCTTCAAGGTCAATGGTACTCCCACTGTCCTCTTTGCATATGAGCTCTCTCTCGCGAAAAACTCCTCTTCATGCTACAAAGACCATGTTCTCACTAGGCCTGTAGAACAAATATCCAATGGACTTCCGTGGGTAGCCGATGAAAATACATCTCACTTCGAGGATCAAGCTTGTCGTGAGTCTCTCGTCTAACGAAAACTTCACAACCCCAAACCTTGATATGTGCTAATGATGTAACTTTCCCTATCCACATTTTGTCAGGTGTTTTGGCAACCTTCTTAGTTGGGACAAGATTAAGAATATGGGCGGCAGTCTCTAAGGCATACCTCGAGAACAAAATTGGAAGAGAAGCTCGACTCATCATGGAACGAACCATGTCTAACAAGGTTCGATTGCTCCTCTTAGCCATACCATTAGGTTGTGGTGTCCTAGGAGGGGTCAATTGTGAAACTATTCCACATTCCTTGAGGTAGTCGTGGAACTCAATACTAAGATACTCCTCGCCTCTATCTGGTTGGAGCATCTTTATCTTCATGCCTAATTGATTCTTGACTTCATCTTTAAACTCTTTAAACTTTTCAAAAGTCTCCAATTTATGTTAGATTAAGTAAATATAGTGAACTATAATCATCTGTAAATGTTAAATAAAATCGATTTACATCCCTTGTGGTGGATCTGAAAGGCCCACACACATCTGTATGTATGAGGTCCAAAAAACCTTCACCTCTTTTACAAGATCCAGTGAAAGATGATTTTGTCATCTTACCCAAAAGACAATATTCACATGCGTCATCCAACCTGAGGTCAAATGATTCCAACACTCCATCCTTTTGGAGTTGGGCGATGCGTTTCTTGTTAATGTGTCCAAGACGACAATGCCACAAGCATGCTTTGTCTATACCATTTGACGAATCAATTTGAAATACACTATTACTTAAATTGTTTGCACACATCACAGTTTCATATACACCATCACAAGGTAAAGCTTCAAAATAAAAAACACAAGTTGTAAAAGAAGAAATTCAACCATTCAAATCATTATATGAATATCTAAAACCTTGTCTGAACAATGCATGAAAAGTGATAATGTTTCTTGTCATTTCTGACGAGTAGAAACAATTTATTAAATCTAAACTAACACCATTACTAAGCACTAGACCATAAACTCCAATCTTGGTAACATGAGAAGATCGCCTATTTCTCATGATCAAGTTCATTCTACCGTGCTCCACCTCTTCACTTCTTCTTAGCCCCTGCAAATCAGAACAAATATGGAATCCACATCATGTATTAAGGACCCAAGAATGAGAAGATGACGTGTTATTAGATGAAATAGATTATAGACCTGTAGAATTTGGCTTCACTTTTCCATATTTGATATCTTGCATATACTTCGGGAAGCTTCCTTTGTAATTTCCCTTGTCATGGCAGTAAAAGCAGATAGCCTCTTTGGGATCAGAAGAGGGTGGATGATCAGAACTGGACTTTGCTTTAGGGCCATTACCAGATGACCCTGCATGAAACTTACCCTTCCAGTTTTGTTTGGGAGGACCTTTCCTCTTTTTACCCTTTCCTTGTCCAATGGCTAGAACAGGAGCACTAGCAGGAGTGGAGGCAATACCTTTTCCCTTAATTCCTACTTCAGTTGTCTACATGAGATTGTGCAATTGAGCCAGGGTGGTCTTACTGTTGTTCAGATGATATGTCAGAATGAACTGATCTTAACAACTATGTAAGGAATTTAGGACTTTGTTAATAGCCAACTCCTCGTCAAATTTCACATTCATCCTAGCAAGGAAATCCACGTAATGTTGCATCCTTTGTACGTGGCCACATACAGATTCTCCCTCTTTCATATTGCATGCCATGAGGGACTTGACCACTTCATACTTTTCATGACGAACTCGCTTATGGTACTATGCCACAAGGTCCATGTTCATCTCGTAGGGCCAATAATCCTCATTAAACCTTTGCAGCTCAAGGGTCATGGTGGCTATTGTAACACTCCAAAATTCAAGAAAATTTAAAATTTTCAAAATCAACCATTAACCAATATTTTTTACAAAAGAGGCCAGTGTTTCAAAAACATTATTTAAAATCAGAGTTTTTCGGAGGCCCAGTGACATAAAATAAGAAGCTGTACACAATAACGCCCTCGCTTTCTCATGATCCTCTGAAATACCTGAAACCATAAACTAAAACTGTAAGCCAAATCTTAGTGAGTTCCCCCAGAGTACCACCACACAAACATATAAACAAATAGATAACGGGTCCACAACCTCCTGGTTGGATTACCCTCGACCCACAACCTTTCGATTGGAATGCCCTGTCCACAACCTTTCAGTTGGCTTTCCCTATACATAATGGGTCCACAACCTCCTGGTTGGATTACCTCCGACCCACAACCTTTTGGTTGGAATGCCCCGTCCCACAATCTTTTGGTTGGCTTGCCCTATACATAACGGGTCCACAACCTCGTGGTTGGCTTACCCACATCCCACAACCTTTCGGTTGGAATGCCCTGGCCCACAACCTTTTGGTTGGAATGGCTTGGTCTATTAACTGATAGCACAAAGCAGTACAATCTCAACCCCACCATACCATGTCGACATATACATAACAAATAACATATATCTAGCAACAGATAGTCATATAACATGTTAATAGACTAGCAGACAAATCTACAAATCACTATCGTATAGCAACATCCTATATACTAGGATACATAACTAAATGGGTTGACATTGGTACCTTCGACCCACTGGCACAGCGAGGAAAACTCACCTCAAGCTGCTGAATCTCTTGGATAAAATCTCGTCTACAGATCCGGAAAAACCCCGCACTAACAACATCAAATAATATCCAATTAATAATTGGTCCACAACCAACAACTAAAATCCTGGTCCGATATCCAAACCTCAGGGTAAAAGTCCATTATACCCTCTCCTCACTTGGCCCAAAATCTGAGGCCCAATCCAAGAGCCTCAAAAGCCTAATAAGGCCCAATTTCCTAATTGGGACCAGAACTCATCATGAGCCTAATCCAAGAAGGCCCAAAGCCTTATAATGGCCCAGTATCAAAAGACTATTGGCCCAACAAGTCCTAATCCCTAAAACTCCAAAATATAGCCAATACATGAAAGTCAATAGAAGTCAAACGATTGAGTATGCCTTGTGTACTCAGTTTACGCCCTACGTATGCCACCCTTGGTCAGTACGTGATATGTACAAGCTGGGTACACCCAACGTACTCCCCGGTAGCCCATTTGTCACACCCCAAAACCACGAATGGCGGAAACGTTCAGGGGTGGAGGACGTCATGTACAGTATCACAACAGTGTAATATAATAAACAAGCAACAACATCATCCATTTCATTAAAAGGTAAAGTTATAATACATGTGTGTTCTTTCATAATGTACAACAATAAAAATGAATAATCAAAATATGGCGAGTCTTGACTGTGCTCCGTCTTCTCAAGGTCTGGATATCGTACCTGTCTAACTGATGACCTGAGAATACAAGTTATTTTGAAAGCGAGTATCAGCTATAAAGCTGGTGAATTCATAAGTATTTAGGTGTTATTGTCCTGTTTTGGAATGCCGTTAAGAATGTCATAAAAATCCTTACTTAGAACAATTGATATAAGTATGAAATGTGGTCTTCTACCAAGACCCGAATGTTTTGTTATGACAAAGTAAAATGATAGGTTTTCCTTTCTATTGACTAGTACTGAGAGTACTTAGTCTAACTCATCGTTTATGTGAATATATCACAAAATAAAGTAAAATAGGAAAATGATATGATAGTCTTCTACCAAGACTCTAATATTCTGTAATTAAAATGGCAGTTTTTCCTTTTTATTGACTAGTACTAAAAGTACTTAGTCTAACTCATCGTTTATGTGAATATATCACAAAATAAAGTAAAATAGGAAAATGATATGATAGTCTTCTACCAAGACCCTAATGTTCTGTTACGACTAGGTAGTCTTCTACCAAGACCCGAATGTTCTGTTACGACTAGGTAGTCTTCTACCAAGACCCGAATGTTTTGTTATGACTAAGTAGTCTTCTACCAAGACCCGAATGTTCTATTGTGGCTACGTAGTCTTCTACCAAGACCCGAATGTTCTATTGTGACTATGATAGTTTTTCCTTTCTATTGACTAGTACTAAAAGTACTTAGTCTAACTCATCGTTTATGTGAATATATCACAAAATAAAGTAAAATAGGAAAAAAATATAATCATGCAAGTGTTATCCCTAGGTGACCAGGATTAACACGACATTGCCGAAGCGAAAGATAGACCCTGTGGACATCCGAAGAGTGTCCCCTCATCCTCTGTAGCGGTAGCAGGGTGGAGGGAGGGTTAGTCCCGATATCGATCTCTTTAAACAGATCGCTAACCTAATGATCCTCCGAAGATTCACATCTCATCCACTGTTGCAACAGTGGACAGAGGGATGGTTAGTCCCGTCACTGACTACTAAATAAGTGACAACCTTAGACATCCATAGACGTTCATCGACCACTGGTGCTAATCAGTGGGATTCGGAATGGTAAGTCCCGCCGAATTATCCCATTGAACTAGGATAGGAAAGATAATTTACACAGTAAATACTAATAAATCATCCTCGTAGTTCTAGGTACAAGTATCCAGGTAAGTAAATACAGGATAATGCACCTAAGTAACAGTCTTCCTGTATGGTATTCATGTAAGTGTGTTCATGTAACAGGTAAGTATATGTAAACATATTCATGTATCAGGTAATCCTAAGTAAGTGTACTCATGTATCATGTAAGGTATTGGTATAGACTTATGAATGAACTGACTCTTGTGTGATTCCTTGTAATAGTAATGATGTTTGATATCTTCTAACTATCCCTATGATAGCTAACTGGAAGGTAATTGGTTGTTCAAGTAGATTTATGCACCCTTGCTACCCAAGAGTATTGGAAACTAAATGAAGGGTGAAAACTATAATCTCTAACATATAAATGAACATATGCGCATAAGTATAGTTTGATTCAAGAAGGTAAAATAATGGTTTTGCAAGATATCTAGGAGTTTTGAACAATAATCAAGAGTGACTTGATGTCATTTTAATAAACATTTCAAAACTAATACTTTTGTTATCAAGGTATTTTAAGATAGAAAACCATTTCATGTGACACTTTTTGAAATATGTGAAATCCACTGAGTGAAAACATAGTTATAAAATATATAAGATCGATTAAATAACATATTGTTTTCTACTTGTATCCCCCCATTAAAGCATTTAAAATCATTTAAAACATTGATTAAGGGGTATGAACTCACCTATAGTTGGTGATTGGGATGAACTGAACGGTATAGGATTGCTAGGTGTCAAGTGAGGACTTGTACACACACTATGATCCTAATGAACATATAATCACACATATATGCACTAAATTAGTCTCAAATCACCATTTGATAATGTTAAGACATCCTAGACATAATAAACACTTTATATAAGTGTTTTAAGCCCTAAGGATTGCATCTAAGCTATTGTGGGACAAGGTACTTGTGTTTAGGGTTCCAAAGGACCCCATATATGAGTTTACTCCTCATATACTAACACACATGGAGTTTATGGTTGTAAAATCTTGAGTTTACGGCCGTAAACTCCCAACCATGGGGTATTTGTGTGTTTTGAAGTTCCAAATGATTCCAAGAATTATTCCGACTTGGTGGTTAAATTCTTGGAAGGGTTTAAGGTCTAGAAACACCCCCTAGAAGAGTTTACGGCCCCAAGGCCATTTCCTTTGGAGTTTACGGCCGTAAACTCCCTTGGAATGGTGTTTTTGTTGTTTCAAGTCTCTTGCACATGTGGTATAGGTTCTAGGCTTTTATTCCAAGCATATGAAGACATGAGGCACACTTTGGTGCCCTTCTTTCATGTTTACGGCCCAAGAACCATGTCTTGGCCATAAACTCACTTTGGAGGGTGGGTTTGAAGTGTTTTGGTCGTTGATTTAAGTGGGAATAATTTCTAGTAAATGTCCAATGCTTTAGGTGCCCTAAAAGCACCATTTGGGGGTTGAATTTGGAGTTTACGGCCTAAGAAACTCTTGGGCTGTGAACTCCCAAACTTGGATGGTTTTTGCTTGATTTCATGTCCCTAACACACTTATAAATGAGTCAAAGGCAGTAGCATAACACAAAGGTCGGTCTAGGCTTCATTTCAGGAGTTTACTGCCCAAGAACACCTTGGGGAGTAAACTCCTAAATCTAATGATTTAGCTATGAACTCTATGTTATGAACACATTTAAAGCTTTCTAACACTACTAGAAAGAGGTACTCATGATTTGGGATAAAAACCCAAAGATCCGTGAGAGAGAAAATGGCTTTTCTCTAGTTGGAAATGCGAATAATGAATGAATTTGGTTCAGAATTCTATTTATAGTCCTGAGATATTTTTGGCAGAAAATATTTTTATTCCTGAAATGATCTCTAATATAACAGAGTGTTGGAATAACAGTGTTGCACAAAGCCCTAATGCACCCACTCTCCTGATATTTCCTGAAGTGTAAACCCTGAATGACTCAAACTTATGCGAAAAGTCTGAAAATTCACTGTGACTGCTATAACTTCTATTGAAGTGATATAGTTTGTACAGAATGGAAATTTCGGGTTGTCACACCATGATCCTTATTGAGTTCTTAAATGGATAATCCACTAAGTCCACTTCTCAGATCTGATCCTAGTCAAAGTCTTAACACGTAAAGTTGGAAACTTTACTCCTTTGCAAGCCTTAATGGGACGCAAACTTGGTTTTATCCAAACTAAGAATCACCAACTTTAGCATGCTTCAACAAAAACTCACAAAATGGAATTTTTATTACTTAATAACTTCAACAAAGGCCAAATATGAGGCTCAAAGGTTTTAGAGTAATTTCTACTCACAAGAACCACAACCTTAGGACCAAAACATGATAGTAATAATTAAGCTTTTAACTTTTTACATATAGTATAAGGTCTATTTTAAACTTTTTAAAATACTAGGGTTTATATTTTAAATTTCAAAATTAATATTAAATTAATTAAATTTAATATAAAATAATAATGATTTAATTATTAACAACTAAATAAATTAAATCAATTAAGGATTATCTAATTAAAATAATCAAATAATTTAATCCTAATCCTCATCCTCTAATTTTCGAAAATTAGGGTAAAGGATTCCAATTTTATAATTATCCCTATTAATCAAATTAAGCTAAAAATTATTAAATATTGAAACTCTATAAGCCTACCATTTTAAAAATTACTTAGGGAGGAAGGCTAGGGTTTCAAAACCCTAGCCCTTAATTTCGAAATCCAAGGGGTGGAGGCTAGGGTTTCCAAAACCCTAGCCATTATCGAAATTATGGCCTCTTAGGGTTTAATTTCAGTAAACCCTAAATGATCTATTCTTCTATTAAAGCTATTTAACAGAAAACAAACCAAATGCTCTGATACCACTGATGAGATTTAGGTAAACAAACAAAAATAAAATCCTTAAGTTTGCATGCAACCTAAATATGATCTATGTTTTCTCTATTGAACCTATAACTAAGAACATACAAAAAACCTACAAACCCTAGGCTATTTTTGAAATTATGATAAGAGGGTTTTAGGAATACACACCTTTTAGTTGTTATAGCAAACAACTAGAATTTCTCTTTGTTGATCTCTTGGAAGCAAGCACCACAAATGTTGTGCCTCTAATGGAATCACACCCAACTAGCAAGAGAATGAACTAGGAGAGAGAGGAAGGAATTTCGTCCAAGGATTATGGAGGGAAGGCATGGAAGAAATCAAGGGAGGGGACTCCTTATATATTTGAGGAAACTTGGTGCCAAAGCTAGAGTTCAAGGGATAAGCCTTAGATTCCCTTGCTTGGTGACCAAGCAAACCAATCCCCTTGTCCAAGGGGCCTTGGAAGAAATCTCTTAGGTTGTCCCTAAAGATTTTCGTCCACCTCATTCCATGAGGTTCTAGAGTAACCCAAAAGGACTATGTTACTATCAATTCAAGTCTTTACAAATTTTAGTTATGGGATTAGATACCTAATCCAACAAACCTGAGCACATATCAATCTTGGCGAACCAAGATGTTCCCTGAAGTTGGTCGAATAAATCGTCGATCCTCGGGAGTGGGTAACGGTTCTTCACCGTTAGCTTATTCATCTCCTGGTAGTCAATACACATCCGATGTGTCCCATCATTTTTCTTCATAAATAATATTGGCGCCCCCAAGGAGAACTACTCGACCGAATAAATCCTTTGTCTACAAGCTCCTGTAGCTGCGTATACAACTCCTGCATCTATGGAGGTGCTAGCCGATAAGGTGCCTTGGCTATCAGAGCCACACCTTGAATCAAATCAATCCAAAACTCCACCTGCCTCTCCGGTGGCACTCCCGAAAATTCCTCCGGAACCACATCTAGGTATTCCCGAACAATCAACACATCATCAATGGTTACCTCACCCTTCTCCCGGGTATCCCTCACATAGGCCACAAACCCAAAGCATCTCTGTTGGAGATAACACCTGGCCCTGGCTGCCAAACAGAGAGTTGGCCCACGCTGAGTACCCTCACCATGGATCACCAACTCTTCCCCACTTGGGGTCTAAACACGTACCAACTGAAGTCCATAACCAATCATCGCCCCATTAGGGCTCAACCAGTCCATCCCTATAATGACCTTGGTCTAGCGTAGGGGAATCATAACCAAGTTAATCGGATACCATTCACTAAATGACTCCAAGGTACATCCCTAATGAACCCTCGATACTCACATCGGAAAGTCATCAACAATCTCAACTCTTGGACGATGATCCAACTCTCCCAGAGCATCGACAATCCTCTTGCTGAGCGCAAGAGATACAAAAGATCAGGTAGCCCCCGAATCATACAATACCAAGGCATAGATACCATTCACAAGGAACGATCGTGTCACCACATCTGGTATTGCACGAGCCTCCTCGGTTGTCAGCTGAAAATCCTTGCTCCTCAAAACAGGCGCATCTACCTTACCCTGGCGGCCATCAGTATTCCATAAAGTCGTCGGAGCGGGTGCTACCACTAGTCCCGCTGCTTCTAAATTCGGACTATTGGCCTTCTTATGGCCCTTCTGATTGCAATGGAAGCAAATCAGATCTGATCCCCACATGGTCGTAGTAGCAGTACAATCCCTGCCAAAATGCTCTGTCTTGCCGCATTTATAGTAGCCCAAACTACCCACCCTGCAGACCCCGTCATGAGCCTTCCGTACTTGCCACAACGGCTCCAACCCTGTTGGCCCCTCGATCTAGAATCATAACCCTTGGGTTTCTTCGCTGAAACCCCAGTCGCATGCCCCTACTCTACTTTCTTCTTACCAAGGTGCTACAAATCAATTTCCCACTCTCGGGCCCTAGCTATCATGTCGGGCAGGCGGAAAACGTAATAAACTCCCGAATGTATGATCTCAACATATCATGGTAGCGAGTCTTTCGCATCTCCTCGCCTGCGGCATAATGAGCTACCACTAAGGTCTCTCCAAGAACTTGGCGGTGATCTCCACCATAGTCTTTGTCGTTTGTCTCATATCCAGGAGCTCCCTCGCTAGCTGTTCCAACTCAACTGTTGGTACAAACTCTGTTATGAATTAGGTCACGAAATCTTGCCAAGACACTAACTCAATGGTTGGGGCTCCTAGAGTATAGCCAACTGTTGGATTAATGTCTAAGTCCATAACTATAATTGGTAAGACTTGACCTGACCCGACATGGTCCATTTGGGTTGCATGGCATCGGGACAATTGGATAGACAAGATGAGGAAAAAGGATACTAGTGGTTTATATTAATATATTATAAGTTCTAATATATTAATATATAATCATATCATTTAATTAGTATTGATCAAGAATTAATTTATAATTAATCAAGTGATCAAAAGGAACTAATTAAATATGGACTCTTAGATATATATGTGTGATGGGCCAAGTTCATTTAGGTTGGGCTAAGCTTTCATGGATAGTCCATGGAGTGTTTAACCCATGGATCATATGAAATGAAAGGTCATGGGTATTAGGGTTTAACCCTAATCTCCACACTATATAAAGATGTCCTTGGTTGGTGAAATTGGCACAAGTGTGTGTACACAAAACGCGCAAGGCCGATTTCACTAGAGAGAACCAAAGTATCCTTATTCTCAAGGTTATTCCAAGTGTTCATGGTGTTGTGTGAACCATTTAAGGTGTCACACTTGGGTCACTAGGCACTCAAGCTTCATGAAGACACGTTACATCGATAAGGTATGTATTCTATCCATTTGATTACCCAAGTATCAAAAGATTGTATGCTAGTTAGGGTAATACCTTGGAATATTCATATTTGCATGTATAATAGAGAAAACATAGATCCAAGGTATTTAGGGTTGCATGTACACTTAGGAGTGTTAGAATGCTCAAAACTCAACAGTGGTATTAGAGCCTAGGCTTGTTTTCTTGTTATACTTGGAAAATTGCCTGAAAAATCGAATTTTTGTGCTGTCTGCTCAGCAGACTCACCGAGTCCATGAAGGGACTCGACGATTCCAAGGAAAAATGCATCCAACTCGCCGAGTTGGTTCATGAACTCGACGAGTTGGACCCCCATACAACATATATTCGACTGTTTTGGCTGGAATTGGACTAGGAACATTACCCTAAGCTGTTTTTGGACTTATAAACTTGTTTTTTATGTGGTAATGTTCATGCTAATCCATTTTCTAAGATAATTGTCATAATTTCAAGATTTGTATTAGTTTGTATGTTCATGCTAATTTCTTGAAGTTTGATGATTTGAATTATCTAGTTCACATGAGTTGCTTAGATTAATAGGAAAGTTAATTGATTATGTGTTTTCAATCCATTTTAATCTAAGAGTGGATTCTAAAATGTGTTTTCATAACTTGTCCTCAACTTATGTGAAAAGTCACATTTAAGATTCATAAAACTTATAATTTGTTCCATAAGTTACAAAGGAAGGAAGAGTCATTTTTTCTTTAATGGTTTAAAGTCTTCCATAACTTGTCCTCAAGTTATGGAACTTGAAGAGTTTTTTTAATTAAAACTACTTTAAACACATAAGTTATGGAATTTAATAGTTTTGAATAGTTTCAAAAATTTCCCTCACGTTTTGGAATTTGTAATGTTTCCTTATGAATACTTTAATTCCAAGTTAAGCCCTTAGAATTTTAAAAGTTAAAATTCAACCCTTATACTTTATAATATTATAAGTTAATAATATTTATATATATGTATAAGAGCCAGTCGTCTTACCATTAGTAGGCCTCATTCACGAAGCTGGTCTATAAGGGGGGTATAAGGTTACTGCCTATAAAATGGAAGTTTAATGGGTGTCCACTCTCACCCACCGCTTCCTTGACTGGTGGAGGGTCGTTAGCTGAACAGGTAGGACAAGGACTATAATTCTCCCTTCATTAAAAGTATTAATGATAAATATAAAGTAACTAAATGTTTTTATAATTCCCAATCTTAGTTACTTTAGGAAAATGTAAATAAGGTGCTAATCCATGAAATTACACTTTGCACTTTGCTTAAGTCGGTTAGTGGAGCGTGTGTGGTTAACTGGCACACTAACTTGTACTTAACAAGGTAGGCAAAGGGTAACTTAATGTTTATCATAGTATCGATGGAGCGTGTGTGGTTAACCGACACATCAATTGAGGGGTAAACACTTAAGAGTACCAAGTGATTTGCATGGTTACTTCACACCTTGTTTTGTGATCCTCGGCATCCCAGTCACAAAACCTGAAGGGCACACTCGAGATTGAAACATGTCATTGAACAGTTCAATGAGTCTCAAAATATCTAGGAGTTTCAAATCCAAGTAAAACCTAATTAAATTATTTTGTTTTCATGGTGGAAATTGGTGAATCGTCATTCACCTACCTTCAAATATTTTATAGCTTGGATTACGGAATCCCTCTTCCAAGTTATAAAAGTATTGTGTTAGGTCCTAGCCTTAATATTTCATATTGGGTGTTATATGAAGGACTTTAGATCAACTACCTTGAATATCTCCCAAAAGATGTCTAGTTCAGACATCTATGATCTTCCCAAATCTCTTGGAACTTCACTTTCTCCGCCTCCTCCATTTATTCTCCCTTACCCACAAGTTCAAGGTCACTTAAGACCTAATGGCATGCAAGGTCTATGTGTGCTCACATCTTGGAGATGATGTCACATATTGACAAGCCGGGAGAGTTGGGTGTCAAAGTCTTAAGAAAGTTGGATGTTCAATCACGTTCTAAGTCACGTAGTGAGTTCCTGCGGGGCTACTATACCCTTAATGATCTTATCTATTTTCTTGGTACTGCTGAATCAACAATGATTTGGAGATTTGGTAAAGCAAGTTTGATTAGTATATCAACTTCCCAAACGTTCAATGGACACTGGCAATGGTTGCATTAAATACCCAGTAAAAGCTTTCTCTTTCCAATTGAAAGGGATTGGCCATAGTCAACTCGGTTGACCAAATGAGATTATCCCATGTACCATTCCCAAATGGTCCATATGGTTCTATTTCCAAAAGGAAAGGTCATTGGTTGCGAAGCTGCCAAATTTACCTGAAAGATCATAAGGCTGGTAAAGTCAATAAGTTTGACTCTACTTCAGGTAAAGTCTACTATCTAACTCGATTAAGTTTCTATTATGAGATTCTTATTACATGATGTGACTGGGTCACTTGTTGATGTTTTAAGAATCAAAGGAATATGAAGGGAACTTAAAGAAAGAGTATGCTGAATCTGATCGCGAAGATGGATTTCTATCGCTTGATTGAAGATCGGATTCTTGAGCTACTCTTAGGAGTTATGATAGATTGCTAGGAAACATGTAATAGCATAGTTTTCATTCAAAGTTACATTGTAAGGAAAAGTTTTTCTGCAAAGTTTTAAAATAAAAGGAAAATTTTTGTTTTATTTATTTTAAAAAATTGTTGTTTATATGATTCCATAAATAACAAGAGTGGAAAAATGAATTTGATTCTTTCATTTGTGGTAGTGTCTAAATTTACCAAATAAGGAAAAGCTTCGCATCATCCAAGTTTTCAGTTGGATAAAAACTTGGAGTCATACAAGTTGCACAATATGATGAATGAGAACTTTTAGCTTTAAAAAATTAAGACTGGTTCCTTGTTCACATGTATATGTGAGTAAAGTGAAGGACAAAGGGATCGGGTACACTTGGTTGTGTGTTGGTCAAGTCCACCACAAAAGATCGATAAGACTATTCGTCATGATTTACTAAAGTTTAGTAAATATGGTAATACTTACAAGTTTAAGTATAATTCTGAAACATTGGAAAAGTTTCGATGTATGACAGAACGAATGAGAAGAATCAAATTAAGAAGAATGATAAAAGTTTCTCAAATCTGAAAAGATGGGAGAGTACTTTAGTATCATGTTTTGTGATTATCTTAATGATTTAGAAACCTATAACAATTGGTCCTCTAAGGACATCTTAGTACATTCCTATGGCTAAGAAGAGGAATCATGAATTGTTGAAATGGTTAAATCAAGAAGATGAGTCATACTTTGCTCCAAAACAATTCTTAGATTCATACTCCAAGATTGTAACTTGAGTGACACATCTTAAAAAAAGGGGGTTTATAACACTTGTCAAATGTAAGAGTAAAATGTTTTCTACTCTTGTACGTTTGAATTGGTAAGTTGTGATGTTTTGGATAAAACAAAGACCAACTAAGGCCGATTGTGTGAAGTGTTTGTCTTGGTAAGAATCTGAACTATCTCTTGAATCTTTGTTTGTCAAGGAATGGTTCTTTTCAAGAGGACAGTGGGAGTCTTAAAGGTCTTGAAAAAGTTTCAAGAACTGATCAAGAATAAAACCTGTAGTTTATCACTAGCACTCGACTTGAGGTTTGTAACCTATCGTGTTGACGTATTCCTATTTCTGTGCCTATTCTAGTTAAAGTTGACTATGTATCTGAGTTCTACAAGTTCCCAGTTGCTTGCATAACTACTTGGAAGCAATGGCAGGCCCTTGTGCTGCTAGGTGGCAAGAATTTAAGATTACACAAGTTCAGTCCATATGAGGTTAGATTTGTCACTAACCTTGTCTTGTGATTATGGTTTTGACAAATTCACATGGATAGGAACACATACACTATAAAATCTAAGTGTCATAAGGTTTCTCTCCGATTCATAAAAATGATGGTGAGGAAACGCTTTCACTAAATAGATTTTAAGTAGATAGCAAGTGTGATATTTGCATTCTCAAAGTCATTAGTGGAGCATGTGTGGTTAACTGACACACTAACATGGACTTGTGAGAAATGGAAAAGGTCTAAACAATTGAGACTATGATTACGACATTCCTTTTCATAGTTCTAAAACTGTTTAGACACACATGTGAGCTATTTAAGGAAAGGTGTACGATTTTGATAAAGTTTTAGCAAAGCATCTCGTATCAGAAATTTGAACTTTTGTAAGAAAGTCAATAAAGTATTGATTTCTAGAAGTCCAGCTGATTTCTAAGTACATGTCAAAGCTAGTGGGAGCAATTGTTGAGGACAATATGAGGTGTTACATAAGATTGGTTGCTCATGGACAGTTGGAAGTATGGTGTAAATTCTTGGAAAGGACCATATTGACATATTCTGAAAAGAGGCAACTCTTGTTCAGAAGTGATAGTCAAAATGTGAATATGGAAATGTCTCCATAGGTGGAAGGTATTCAATCTGTGTAAGATTAGAAAAACTTAATGCACGAAGGATGTTCAAAGGAATGTACTTTGAATTTGAGACTTCGTTTCCATGGAATTGATCTCCATTTGAGTACTTTGTAATGTCTGTTACCAAGTCTTTGTGATTTTGTGCATAGTCATTACAAGAGGATTAATGCATTTAAGTTTAGAATCTAACAGATTTCGGTAAGTGGCAGGAATTTGGAATTCTTACATTTACGATAAGGTTTTGGGATTGTGAAATGAGAATCATTGGAATCATGTTCAATTGATATATTCCACAAAGTAAGGATCATAGAAAAACATAGTGTGCATACTTGGTGTATGGCATTACTATAGATTGGATAAACATAGTGTGCATGCTTAGAGCATGGCATGAATATTGTTTTGATTCAAGTATAAAGTTGATGATTTGAAACATTATGCAATGAATAATGTGTAATCAACGTGGTGATAAATAAAAGGTGTTCTATTTATATTCATAAGTTCTGAGACCATATTGGATTCAATTTTTTTTGTGTTTCACTTTGCATGTTTTGAGTTCAAGAATAACTAGGTCATTCTTCCCGAATGACTAAGTTATTCAAACCATCCACAGTCAATAATACGTTAGAAGTAGATATTAAGGCAAGACTGTCATGAATTGGGTTTGTAGATGTCTAAGGTGTTGGACATAGCAAGAGCTGTTACAACATTCATGAGTTCTCCTGGAATGAGATTCAAGTATTGGATTAAACCCATGCTGTAACATCCCAAAATCAAGACCCAAATTTTTTTGCTTAATTATATTACTTATGAAAATAATTTACGAAAAACATCATAGTTATCATTTCAAACACCAAATCACAAATCACAAGTCTCAAAAACCATATCATTAAATAGTAAAATATCAAAGTACAATCCCAGGTTTCTCAAAGCGAAAATCATGTGCGTGCGATGCACTGCTACCCTGCCGGCTCCTTCCCCTTAGCTGAAGAGGTAACTGAAACCAAAAATAAAACTGTAAGCAAAAAGCTTAGTGAGTTCCCCCATCATACCACATACCATACAATCATGCATACTGCCGGGAAATTTTGGGGTGCCCGACCTACCCATGTCAAGCCATTCTGGGGTGCTGACCTACCTACGTCAATCCATTCTGGAGTGCTGACCTACCTACGTCAAGCCATTCTGGGGTGCTGACCTACCCGTGTCAGGCCGTTTTGGGGTGCCTGCCTACCCTCCGGTCAATCTCACCCGGTCACGGGGACTATTTCACCCCTACTACTAACACATAAAAACATATCATATACATTTAGTCAGACATATCTGGGGGGTCCGACCTACCCTTCGGTCTTAACGACCGAATCGGGGGACTATTCCCCTCATACTACCACTATCACATACAACATATCATACTGGCACATAAAACACATTAAGTAATAGCAAACCAGACAATTATCATAAAGACAATCATCTTAACTGTAATCAACTCACCACAACATCGTGTAGTTTCTGTACTGTCCTTGGTGTGGAAATCGACTCTCCTCGACTCATCAATCCCTACAAGTCAACTATTCTAAGTTATCAACTCATACTCATAACCCTTACAAGGCTCACTCAATCCAAGTCAAAGTCAAAGTCAAATCCATGGTTAAAGTCAACTTTTGGTCAAAGTCAATATCTCGTTGACTTGACTCGCCGATTTGGCCTGCCAACTCGTCGAGTCCCCATATCCACAAAATGCCATAACCCCGTCCTTACTCATCGAGTCTAGCAAGAGCTCAACGAGTTCGCCTTCAACAACACATCGGACAATCTTCAACCGACTCTGTGACAAACGTCAATTTCCGTTCAAGTCAAAATCAACTAAAGTCAACACGTCAAACCAGTCGACTCAATTAACCCTTGTGTACTAGGGTTTACGATGTGTTATTTCCGTACAACTTGTTATTCTAATGAGAAATCATAAATTGAAAAGTTTGTATATCTAGATTTCATTAACCTAAAACTATAGTAAATATCGAACCAAACTGATAAAACAATGTTGCATACTCATTGGGAGTGTGTAAGATCCTTAAACACGGCTTAGTAGGGCTTACGGACCTTGCGCTGCGAAGCCGGACACTCACAAATTTCACACACGAAACCTTTCTCAATCGTTTTCACTCTATCTCTCTTTATCGAGAATCTCTCCAAGAATGAGGAATCTCTCCCAAATCTCTCTCCATATGAGAAATCTCTCCAAGTATGTGAAATCTCTCCTAAATCTCTCCACATATGTCAAATCTCTCCGGAATCTCTCCAAGAATGAGGAATCCCTTCCAAATTTCTGTCCATATGAGAAACCTCTCCAAGTATGTGAAATCTCTGCCAAATCTCTCCACATATGTCAAATCTCTCCCAAATCTCTCCAAGAATGAGGAATCTCTCCCAAATCTCTCTCCATTGGAGAAATCTCTCCAAGTATGTGAAATCTCTCCCAAATATCTCCATGTATGTCAAATCTTTCCCAAATCTCTCCAAGAATGAGGAATCTATCCCAAATCTCTCTCCATAGGAAAATCTGTCCAAGTATGTGAAATCTCTCCCAAATCTCTCCACGTATGTCAAATCTCTCCCAAATCTCTCTTTGTATAAGAAATCTCTCCAAGAATGTGAAATCTCTCCCAAATCTCTCTCAAAAGTTCCTTCAACTTTTTATAGTCTTTTGGGCCATCCCGACCATTAACCTGGTCAAAAACTGCTTAAAACGGGGTAAAAACGGATAAAATAGACTTAAGGACCCGAAACCTCTTAAGAAGCCGAACCCTCTTAGGAAGCGAACTTGTCAGAAGCGAACCCCCTTCGGACCGAAGCTCAGCAGACCGAACCCGAACCTTCCCTTTCGGACCGAGCCTCGCATGATGAACCGAACCTCGCACAATGAACCAAAGCTGCCTTCGGCCCATTTCGCCTCTTACCCTCTTTCGCCTCATTTCGCCTTCGGCCCATGACCAGAAGGGACCGAACCTCGGCCAAGACCGAGAGGTCTCGTAGGAAAGCCCATTTCTTCCCGGTTTTTGATTCCGACTTCGTTTTGGCTTCGTTTTTCATCATTTTAACGCGGGATTTTCACACGAAACTTTATTTTAACATTTAGGGACCCATATCTACTAATTACCCACGTTTTTGGGGATAAAACTATTGGGTTTTGAGCATTCTAACACTCCTAAGTGTACATGCAACCCTATATACCTTGGATCAATGTTTTCTCTATTATACATGCAAATATGAACATCCAAGGTATTATCCTAATCTAGCATACAAAACAATAAATATAACATGATAGAATAGATACCTCTTTGAAGAATGTTCTCAAGAAGCTTGAGTGCTTAGTGCCCCAAGGGTGACACCTCAAATGGTTCACACAACATCAATTGCTTTTGGAATAACCTTGAGTGAAATGTAGAACACGTGAAATCGGCTAGCCCTTCTCTTTTCCTTCATAGTGGCCGATTTTTCCAAGAGTATGATCTTTATATAGTTGTTACAATTAGGGTAAACCCTAATTGTCATGGCTTTCCATTTCCTTGTATCCATGGGTTCAAATACACCATGGAGCATCCATGAAGCATCATATGGGTTTTAGCCCAACTTGATAATCCATGGAGCATTAGCCCACTATACAAGTATGGATGATTTACACAATCAACCCATATATTTAATTAGTCTTCTTTTGATCACTTAATTAATTCTAGATTAATTCTTGATCAATACTAATTAAATAATCTTATTAGTATATTATAACATATAATATATTAACAAACATTAAGTGTTATTTCTCTCATTATAGTCTATCCAAATGCATGATGCCATGCAACCCAAATGGACCATGTCGGGTCGGGTCAAGTCTTACCAATTATAGTTATGGACTTAGACATTAATCCAACAGTCTCCCACTTGGATAAGTCTAAAACTATTATTGCGTATGACTTCAAGAACCAACTGGCAATCGTAGCTCTCAAAAGATTCCGTCGAACTCTGACCTTGCCGATGATCTCTGACCTTTGTCAATGACTTGTCCATTAGATAAGGGATGATATATTCCTCCATTCTAGATATCATATGGACTAAGACATGGATTGTAAATCATTCTCTTTGTCCATCTGTTGTTTCCTGATTTCCGATTTATGACGACTGATTGATTGAACAAATCAAATCAGTCCTGGCTTGGCCAAACACTCACATGTGTCATCGCTAAATCATCGAGGGGCCCACAGATATCACTTTTATCCCGAAGGTAAAAGGAATGGATAAACTTTGACTCATATGGCTTGTTCTTCTACTTGTTGAATTATACACAACGACACGTTTTATAACATCGAGTTACCAATGTGGTTTCGTGCAATCAATGTATAACCAACTCATAGTAACAACTCATATCTCTAGGTTTGAAGAATATAAGATATTATCGTCTCATGATCACTCGTGATAAAATCCATGAAGTGATTCAAATGAGCGCGGGTTGAATCCAATACTCAGAACTTATGAGCACTCATGAGCGTTGTAGCACAACTTAGTCCACCAACTTGGACCTCCAGTCTTGATTCATATCTACTTCCAACATATGACCGACTGTGGATGGTTTAAATAACTTAGTCATTCCGGAAGAATAACCTAGTTATTATGGAAGTCAAAACATGCAAAGTGAAACACAAGAATAAATGAATCTAATATGGTATCAAACCCTATGAATATAAATAGACCACTTCTATTTATCACCATACTGATTACTCATTATTCATTGTTTCGGTTTTATCAACTTTATACTTGAATTAAAAAACACTAGTTGTCCCATGCTCCAAGCATGTACACTATGTTTTTCTAAACAATAGCTTTGCCATACACCAAGTATGCACTCTATGTTTATCTATGATCCTTGCTTTGTGAAATAAACCAATTGACCAAACTTTCAATGATTCTAATTTCACACTCCCAAATTGAAATCTTTGTTAGGCTTTAAACTTACATGCACTACCCTCTTGCAATGAATGTGTACAAAGTCACAAAGACTTGTCAACAACCATTACAGGGTATTCCAATGAAGACCTACTCCATGGACATAAAGCCTTATGTTCAAAGTATGCATTGCTTTGAACATGCTTCTTGCACTAAGTTCTTTCTAATCTTACACAGATTGCTACTATCTATAGAGAGAACTCTATATTACCATTTTGACTACTACTTCTGAACAAGAGTTGCCTCTTTTCAGACTATGTCAATATGGTACTTCCGAAATTCACACTATACTCCCAACTGTCCTTGAGCAACCAATCTTTGGTAAACCTTAGATTGTCCTCGACAATTGCTTAATCACTTTAGTCATATCCAATACTAGACATTTTCCTCCTTAATGCCCCAAGGCATTTGGAAAATTCAGAAAGAATAAATATTATAGCACATGTAATCGATCTTGTACTCAAAGTAAATGGGACACGATTCATGATGTTTCACATAAAGACATGGTTCTAGACCAGTCTTTTGCCATAATAATTTTTGGTTTGCCATATTCTCAAAATTTTACTATGAAAAAGGATGCCGTAATCATAATCGAATTTTGAGAACGCAATATATAGAATTTTCTTAAGTTGAACCAATCCAACATGAAATTCATATATATATATATATATATATATATATATATATATATATATATATATATATGTATATATATATATTTTTGACTAAAGGTGATTAAAATCTCAATATAAGCTCTTTAGAATGATTATAGAATCAATATAAGCTTTTCATAATTGAAATGAAGTATAATTTCCTCTCCCTTAATTATAGCAAAACAACTTTTTCAACCCCTGCAACCTCACGAATTGAAACTTTTGTTTTCTATAATTAACATTGCTAACTTGCAACACTTATCATAATTATCATGCTCCCACTAACATGATGATTATTAGCATAACACTTATGCTCCCACTAGCTTTGACATTTACTCAGAAATCAACTATTGACTTTTTTTTTACCAAAGTTGAGATTTCTGATACTAGATTGCTTTGATAAGACTTTATCAAAATCATACACCTTATCTTAGATAGCTCACAGGTGTGTCTAAACAATTTCAGAACTATGAAAAGGGATTCCGTAATCATAGTCTTAATTGTTTAGACCTTTGCTATTGCTCATAAGTCCATGTTAGCGTGCCTACTAACAACTTTGAGAATGCAAATATTACTATCTAGTTACAAATCTACTTGGTGGAAGTGTCTCCTCACCATCATTTTCATGAATTGGAGAGAAACCTGATGAAACTTAGATTTTTATGGTGTATGAGTTCCTACCCATATGAATTTGTCAAAACCTTAGTCACAAGACGCAGATAATGACAAATCCAAACACATATGGACTAAATTTACGCAATTTTAACTTCTTGCCACCTGGCAGTACAGGGCCTGCCATTACTTCCAAGTTTTTATGCAACCAATTGAGAACTCTAAGAACTCATATGCAAAGCTAACTTTAACTGGAATGGGCACAAAATATGTCAACACGATAGGTTATAAACCTCAAGTCGTGTGCTAGTGAAGAACCTCAGGTTTTATTCTTGATTAGTTCTTGAGACTTTCAAGACCTTTAAAACTCCCACTGTCCTCTGGACATATAAGACTCTCTTGTCACATATTCAAGGGATAGTGCAATTCTTTATCAAGACAAACACTTCACATAATTGGTCTAAGTTCGTCTCTGTTTTATCCAAAACATCACAACTTACCAATTTCAAATGTACAAGAGTAGGACGCTTTTACTCTTACATTTGACACGTGTTTTTAAACCTTTATTTAAGATATGTCACTCAAGTTACAATCTTAGAGAATAATTCTAAGGATTGTTTTGGAACGAATTATGACTCATCTTCTTGAATTGACCACTTCAACAATTCCTAGCTCCTCTTCTTAGCTATCAGAATGCACTTAGAGGATGAATTGTGATAAGGTCTCTTAATCATTAAGATGATCATATATCATGATACTAAAGTACTCTCCCATCTTTTTAGATTTGAGAAACTTTTATCCTTCTGCCTAATATGATTCTTCTCATTCGTTCTGACATACATCAAAATTTTTTCCAATGTATCAGAATTACACTTAAGTCTGTAAGTATAAGCATATTTACTAAACTTTAGTAAATCATGACGAATAGTCTTATCGATTATTTGTGGTGGGCTTGATCAGTGGACAAGAATGTGTACTCGATCCCTTAGTCCTTTACTTGACTCACACATCCATGTGAACAAGTAATTAGTCTTAATTTTCCAATGCTTGAAAGTTCTCATTCATCATACTGTACAACTTGCATGATTCCAAGTTTCTGGTCCAATTGAAACTTGGGTGATGAGAATCTTTCCTTATTTGGTAAATTTAGACATTACCACAAATGAAAGAATCAATTTCATATTTCCAGTCTTGCTATTAATGGAATCTTATAAGCAACAAAACTTTTCACATATGCCATTGTAAGGATATTTTAAAATAAATAAAATTAGAAATTTTCCTTTTATTTTAAAAAACTTTGCGGAAAAACTTATCCTTACAATCCATATGAAAACTTGTTGTTATCTATTCCTAAGAAATATCTCATAACTCCTAAGAAGTAGCTCAAGAATCCGATCTTGAAACTATGCGATAGAAATCAATCTACGCGATTAGATTAAACATATTCTTTCTTTAAGTTTCTTTAGTTTTCTTTTATTCTTAAAACATCAACACGTGACCCAGTCACATCATGTATCAAGAATCTCAGAATAGAAACTTAATAGAGTTAGACAATGGACTTTACCTGAAATAAAGTCAAACTCATTGACTTTACCATCCTTAGGTAAGTTTGGCAATTTCGTAACCAATGCCCCTTCCTTTGGCAATTTAACATATGGGATCTTTGATAATGGTACATGGGACTATCACAGACTTAGCATTTCTCTTTACCATTTGGTCAACCGAGTTGAATATGGCCGATCCCCTTTCCATTGGGAAGAGAATGCTTTTTCTGGATTTCCAGTGTCACCGTTGTCAATATCCATAAAGTTTTGGGAAGTCGATCTCCTAATTACATTTACTTTACTAGCCTTCCAAATCATTGTTGATTCAGCAGTACCAAGCAAATAGATAAGATCATTAAGGGTATTGTCATAGTCTGTTTCATAGGAGTCCCAAAGGAACTCGCTATGTGACTTAGAAAGTGATTGAACATCCAACTTTCTCAAGACTTTGACACCCAACTCTCCCAGCTTGTCAATATGTGACTACATCTCCAAGATGTGATCACACATAGACCTTTGCTTTGCCAATAGGACTTGAGTGACCTTAAACTTGTGGGTTAGGGAGAATAATTGGAGGAGGTGGAGGAAGTGAAGTTCCAAGAGATTTGGGAAGATCATAGTGGTCTGAACTAGACATCTTTTGGGAGATATTCAAGATAGTTGATTAAAAGTCCTTAATATAACACCCAATCTGAAATATTAAAGCTAGGACCCTACAAACTATTTTATAACTTAGAAGAGGGATACGGTAATCCAAGCTATAAAATATTTGAAGGTAGGTGAATGACGATTCACCAATTTCCACCAAGATAAACGAAATGTATTATTAGGTTTTAATTGGTTTTGAAACTCCTAGTTCTTTGAGATTCATTGAACTGTTCAACGGCATGTTTCAGTCTCGAGTGTGCCCTTCAGGTTTTGTGACTGGGATGCCGAGGATCACAAAACAAGGTGTGAAGTAACCATGCAAATTACTTGGTACTCTTAAATGTTTATCACCCAACCGATGTGCCGGTAAACCACACACGCTCCACCGGCCTATGATTAAATTTTAAGCAACCCTTTGCCTACCTTGTTAAATCAAGCCAGTGTGCCGGTAAACCACACACGCTCCACCAACTGACTTAAACAAAGTGCAAAGTGTAATTTCATGGGTTAGCACCTTATTCATATTTTCCTAAGTAACTAAGATTGGGAATTTATAAAAGGTTTAGTTACTTAGTATTTATCATTAATACTTTTAATGAAGGGAGAACTTATAGTCTTTGTCCTATCCATTCGGCTAACGACCCTCCACCAGTCAAGGAAGCGGTGGGTGAGAGTGGACACCCATTAAACTGCCATTTTATAGGCAGTAACCTTATACCCCCCTTATAGACCGGCTTTGTGAATGAGGCCTACTAATGGTAAGACTGACTTTTACTCTTATACATATATATATATATATATATATATATATATATATAAATATTATTAACTTATAATATTATAAAGTATAAGGGTTGAATTTTAACTCTTTAAAATTCTAAGGGCTTAACTTGGAATTGAAGTATTCATAAGTGACACTTTTCAAATTCCAAAATATGAGGGCATGTTTTGAAACTATTCAAAACTAATTAATTCCATAACTTATTAGTTTAAAGTAGTTTTAATTAAAAACTCTCCAAGTATGTGAAATCTCTCCCAAATCTCTCCACATATGTCAAATCTCTCCCAAATCTCTCCACGCATGTCAAATCTCTCCCAAATCTCTCTCCATAGGAGAAATCTCTCCAAGTATGTGAAATCTCTCCCAAATCTCTCCACGTATGTCAAATCTCTCCCAAATCTCTCTTTGTATGAGAAATTTCTCCAAGAATGTGAAATCTCTCCCAAATCTCTCTCAAAAGTTCCTTAAACTTTTTATAGTCTTTCGGGCCATCCTGACCATTAACCAGGTCAAAAACCGCTTAAAACGGGGTAAAAACGGATAAAATAGACTTAAGGACCCGAAACCCCTCTTAATGAGCTGAACCCTCTTAAGGAGCCGAACCCTCTTAAGGAGCCGAACCCTCTTAGGAAGCGAACTTGTCAGAAGCGAACCCCCTTCGGATCGAAGCTCAGCAGACCGAACCCGAACCTTCCCTTTCGGACCGAGCCTCGCATGATGAACCGAACTTCGCACAAGGAACCGAAGCTGCCTTCGGCCCATTTCGCCTCTTACCCTCTTTCGCCTCATTTCGCCTTCGACCCATGACCAGAAGGGACCGAACCTCGACCAGGATTGAGAGGTCTCGCAGGAAAGCCAATTTCTTCCCGGTTTTCGATTCCGACTTCGTTTTGGCTTCGTTTTTCATCGTTTTAACGCGGGATTTTCACACGAAACTTTATTTAACATTTAGGGACCCATATCTACTAATTACCCATGTTTTTGGGGATAAAACCTTTGTTGGATTAATGTCTAAGTCCATAACTATATTTGGTATATACTTGACCCGACCCGGCATGGTCCATTTGGGTTGCACTTCACTGACACAATTTATATGGATAATATTTTGAGAATAGTATGTTTACGATTAATATTAATATATTATAAGTTCTAATATATTAATATGGAATCATATTATTTAATTAGTATTGATCAAGAATTAATTTATAATTAATTAAGTGATCAAAAGGAACTAATTAAATATGGACTCTTATATATATGGAATGGGCCAAGTTCATTTAGGTTGGGCTAAGCTTTCATGGATAGTCCATGGAGTGTTTAACCCATGGATCCTAGGAAATGAAAGGTCATGGGTATTAGGGTTTAACCCTAATCCTCCATACTATATAAAGATGTCTTTGGTTGGTGAAATTGGCACTAGTGTGGATACACTAAAGAAGGGCTAGCCAATTTCACTAGAGAGAACCAAGTAATCATATTCTCTAAAGTATTCCAAGGTGTCTTGGTGATTTGTGATTCCACTTGAGGCTTCCACACTATTGGGGCTAAGCTCTTAAAGCTTGAAGACATCAAGCTACATCAAGAGGTATGTATTCTATCTTGTTACATTCATAGTTTTTGTATGCTAGATTAGGATAATACCTTGGATGTTCTTATTTGCATGTATAATAGAGAAAACATAGATCCAAGGTATTTAGGGTTGCATGTACACTTAGGAAGTGTTAGAATGCTCAAAACCCAACAGTGGTATCAGAGCCACGGGTTGTTTTCTGTTATATTGATGCAAATATTTTATTTTCAAAGTTGAAAAAAAAAAGAAAAAAAAACATGAAGTTTGTCAAATTTTAAGATAATTACTTGTTCTTGTGAAAAACTAATTATTTGTAAAATTTGAATAATTTGCTTTATGAGTTGAATTAGGTCAAATTTAATAAAAGATAAAATAATATGATTATTTTATTAGTTTTAAAAGTTTGATCTAAAGAGTTTTATTTTTTTTTGAAACCTCCATAAGTTATGGATATGAAAAGGTTTTAAAAAAAAAATTGATTCAAAGTTTTTTTTGGAGTTACAAAATTTGGTGTTAATGTTTTAAAGGATTCCATAACTTAAGAATAAGTTATGGATCACCAAAAGTTTTTTGTGGTACCTTGTTTTATGAGTGGATTTCGATTAATGAATAAAATTATGTGATAGTTGGTTTTAATCCAAATTAATCTAATAATTGATTCTAAAATGTGTTTTTGTAACTTGTCCTCAAGTTATATGAAAAGTCACATTTAAGAATCATAAAACTCATAAAAAATTGGCAAAGGTTACAAAAATGAAGAGTCTAGTTCTAATTAAATGGTTTTATGACTCCATAACTTGTCCTCAAGTTATGGAGGACCAAGAGTCTCTTCATTTAATAAAATAAAATAAAATAAAAAAAGGTGTAACCTTAATTAATTCCATAAGTTATAAAATAAAGAAAAGTTAATTCTTTTATTAGTTTAAAGTCTTCTATAACTTGTCCTCAAGTTATGGAACTTGAAGAGTTTTTGGATTAAAACTACTTTAAACACATAAGTTATGGAATTAATTAGTTTTGAATAGTTTCAAAAGTTGCCCTCAAGTTTTGGAATTTGTAAAGTTTTCACTTATGAATACTTTAATTCCAAGTTAGCCCTTAGAATTTTAAAAGTTAAAATTCAACCCTTATACTTTATAATATTATAAGTTAATAATATATATATGTATAAGAGTAAAGTCAGTCTTACCGCTAGTACGCCTCATTCACGAAGCCGGTCTATAAGGTGGGTATAAGGTTGTTGCCTATAAAATGGCAACTTAATGGGTGTCCACTCTCACCCACCGCTTTCTTGACTGGTGGAGGGTCGTTAGCCGAACGGGTTTGACAGGACTAGAATTCTCCCTTCATTAAAAGTATTAATGATAATACTAAGTAACTAAACTCTTAATAATACCCAATCTTAGTTACTTAGGAAAAATGTGAATAAGGTGCTAACCCATGAAATTACACTTTACACTTTGTCTAAGTCGTTAGTGGAGCGTGTGTGGTTAACCGGCACACTAACTTGGACTTAACAAGGTAGGTAAAGGGTGACTTAATATTTATCATAGTATCGATGGAGCGTGTGTGGTTAACCGGCACATCGATTGAGGGGTAATTTATTAAGGGTACCAAGTGATTTGCATGGTTACTTCACACCTTGTTTTGTGATCCTCGGCATCCCAGTCACAAAACCTGAAGGGCACACTCGAGATTGAAACATGCCTTTGAAAAGTTCAATGAATCTCAAAGATCTAGGAGTTTCAAAACCAATTAAAACCTAATAATTCATTTCGTTTATCTTGGTGGAAATTGGTGAATCGTCATTCACCTACCTTCAAATATTTTATAGCTTGGATTACGGCATACCTCTTCTAAGTTATAAAATAGTTTGTTGGGTCCTAGCCTTAATATTTCATATTGGGTGTCATATTAAGGACTTTAAATCAACTATCTTGAATATCTCCCAAAAGATGTCTGTAATAGACACCTATGATCTTCCCAAATCTAGTGAAACAAGGTTTCCTAAATGAAGATGATGTCCTTTGGAAATCATACTTCTTTCACCTCCTCCAATTATTCTCCCCAACCCACAAGTTCTTGAAAAGTTTAAGGTCACTCAAGCCCTATTGGCAAGGCAAGGTCTAGGTGTGAACACATCTTGGAGATGTAGTCACATATTGACAAGCCGGGAGAGTTGGGTGTCAAAGTCTTGAGAAAGTTGGTGGTTCAATCACTTTCTAAGTCACATAGTGAGTTCCTTTGGGACACCTATGAAACAGACTATGACAAGACCCTTAATGATCTTATCTATTTGCTAAGATCAACTTCCTAAAACTTTATGGACATTGACAATTATGACATCGGATATCCAGTAAAGCATTCTCTTCCCAATGGAAAGGGATCAGCCATAGTCAACTCGGTTGACCAAATGGTAAAGAGAAAAGCTAAGTCTGTGATAGTCTCGTGTACCATTATCAAAGGGTCCATATGTTTATATTGCCAAGGGAAGGGGCATTGGTTGCGAAGCTGCCAAATTTACCTAAGGATGTTAAAGTCAATAAGTTTGACTCTACTTCAGGTAAAGACCACTATCTAACTCTGTTAAGTTTCTATTCTGAGATTCCTGATACATGATGTGACTGGGTCACATGGTGATGTTTTAAGAATCAAAGAAAAGTGAAGAAACTTAAAGAAAGAATATGCTGAATCTGATGGCGTAGATGGATTTCTATCGCATAGTTTGAAGATCGGATTCTTGAGCAACTTCTTAGGAGTTATGAGATATTGCTTAGGAATAGATAACAACAAGTTTTCATATGGATTGTAAGGATAAGTTTTTCCGCAAAGTTTTAAAATAAAAGAAAAAATTTTTGATTTTATTTATTTTAAAATATCCTTACAATGGCTTTTGAGAAAAAATTGTTGCTTATATGATTCCATTCAGAGCAAGAGTGGAAATATGAAATTGATTCTTTCATTTATGGTAATGTCTAGATTTACCAAATAAGGAAAGATTCTCATCACCCAAGTTTCAATTGGACCGGAACTTGGAATCATGCAAGTTGTATAGCATGATGAATGAGAACTTTCAAGTTTTGGAAAATTAAGACTAATTACTCGGCCACATGGATGTGTGAGTCAAGTAAAGGACTAAGGGATCGAGTACACATTCTTGTGCACTGATTAAGTCCACCACAAAAGATTGATAAGACTATTCGTCATAGTTTACTAAAGCTCAGTAAATATGATTATACTTACAAGCTTAAGTGTAACTCTGAGACATTGGAAAAGGTTCCAATGTATGGCAGGGCGAATAAGAAGAATCAAATTAGGCAGAAGGATAAAAGTTTCTCATATCTGAAAAGATGGGAGAGTACTTTAGTATCAGTTTTGTGATCATCTTAATGATTAAGAAACCATATCAAAATTAGTTCTCTAAGGAAATCTTAGTGCATTCTTATGACTAAGAAGAGGAACTTGAATTGTTGAAATGGTTAAATCAAGAAGATGAGTCATACTTCGTTCCAATACAAGTCTTAGAGTCATACTCCAAGATTGTCATTTGAGTGACATGTCTTAAAGAAGGTTTAAAACACTTGTCAAATGTAAGAGTAAAAGTTTTCTACTCTTGTACATTTGAAATTGGTAAGTTGTGATGTTTTGGATAAAACAAAGACCAACTTAGGCCAATTGGGTAAAGTGTTTTTCTTGATTAGAATCCGCACTATCTCTTGGATGTTTGATAAGGGAGTCTTATATGTCAAGAGGACAGTGGGAGTCTTAAAGGTCTTGAAAGTCTCAAGAAATAATCAAGAATAAAACCTGAAGTTCTTCACTAGCACACGACTTGAGGTTTATAACCTATCGTGTTGACATATCTGTGCCCATTCCAGTTAAAGTTGGCTTTGCATATGAGTTCTTAGAGTTCTCAGTTTGTTGCATAACAACTTGGAAGCAATGGCAGGCCCTTGAGCTGCCAGGTGGCAAGAAGTTAAGATTGAGTTCAATCCATATGGTTTTGGATTTGTCATTATCTTTGTCTTGTGATTATGGTTTGACAAATTCATATGGGTAGGAACTCATACACCATATAAATCTAAGTGTCATAAGGTTTCTCTCTGATTCATGAAAATGATGGTGAGGAAACGCTTTCACTAAGTAGATTTTACGAAGATATCAATTGTGTTATTTGCATTTTCAAAAGTCATTAGTGGAGCGCGTGTGGTTAACCGGCACACTAACATGGACTTGTGAGAAATGGAAAATGCCTAAGCAATTGAGACCATGATTACGGTATCCCTTTTCATGGTTCTTGAAATTGCTTAGACACACAGGTGAGCTATCTATGGAAAGGGTGTATGAATCTAAATTTCAGACTGTCCAGCTGATTTCTGAGTACATGTCAAAGCTAGTGGGAGCATAACTGTTATGCTAATAATCATCATGTTAGTGGGAGCATGATAATTATGATAAGTATTGCAAGTTAGCAATGTTAATTATAGAAAACAAAAGTTTTAATTGGGAAAAAGTTGTTTTGCTATAATTAAGGGAGAGGAGATTATGCTTCATCTCAAATCTATAAACTTAGATCGTGAGGTTTTAATCATTTAGTCAAGGATATATATGAATTTCATGTTGGAATGGCTCAACATAAGGAAATTCTGTATATGGGTCCATTATTTGCGATCTAAAATTCGATTATGATTACGGCATCCCTTTTCATAATCTGAATTATGAGAACTTGGCAAATTGAAATGGAAATATTATAGCAAAAGACTGGTTTAGTCTTTATGTAAGACATCATGAATCGTGTCCCATATGCTTCGGATATAGGATCGATTACATGTGCTATATTCATCCGTTCTAAAATTTTCCAAATGCCTGGGGCATTAAGAAGGGAAAAGGTTTAGAACTGGATATGACTAAAAGGATTAAACAATTGTCGAGGACAATCTAAGTTTTACCAAAGATTGGTTACTCAAGGACAATTGGAAGTATAGTGACAATTCTGGAAGGACCATATTGACATAATCTGTAAGGAGGCAACTCTTGTTCAGAAGTGATAGTCAAAATGGAATCTGGAAATGTTTCAAAGTTAGAATTTTCAATCTGTGTAAGATTAAGGAAACTTAATGCAAGAAGGATATTTCCAAGGAGTTGATCTCCTTTGGAATACTCTGTAATGATCGTTGCCAAGTCTTTGTGACTTTGTGCATAATCGTTACAAGAGGATCAATGCATATAAGTTTAGAATCTAACAGATTTCTGTAAATGGCATGAATTTGGAATTCTTGCAGTTACAGTAAGGATTTGGGAGTGTGAAAAGAGAATCATTGAAGTTATGTTCAATTGATCTAGTTCACAAAGTAAAGATCATAGACAAACATAGTATGCATACTTGGTGTGTGGCATGACTAGTGTTTAAGAAAACATAGTGTACATGCTTGGAGCATGGGACAACTATTGTTTTAAATTCAAGAATAAAGTTGATAGCTGAAACAGTATACAATGAATAATGTGTAATCATATGGTGATAAATAAAAGGTGTTTTATTTATGTTCAACGGGTTGATACCATATTGGATTCAATTATTATTGTGTTTTATTTTGCATGTTTTGACTTCCCGAATAAACTGGGTTATTCTTCCTGAATGACTAAGTTATTCAAACATCCACAGTCGGTCATATGTTGGAAGTAGATATGAATTAAGACTGTCATGGGTTGGCTTGTAGAGGTCTAAGGTGTTGGACAAAGGGCTACAACACTCATGAGTGCTCATAAGTTCTGAGTATTGGATTCAACCCGCGCTCATTGGAATCACTTCATGGATTTTATCACGAGTGATCATGAGATGATAATATCTTATATTCTTCAAACCTAGAGATATGAGTTGTTACTATGAGTTGATAGTACATTGATTGCACGAAAACACATTTGGTAACTCGGTGCTATAAAACGTGCCTTTATGTATGATTCAACAAGTAGTAGAACAAGCCATATGAGTCGAAGTTTATCCGTTCCTTTTACCTTCAGGATAAAAGCGATATCTGTGGGCCCCTCGATGATTTGATGATGACAAATGGAAGTGCTCGGCCGGGCCAGGACTGATTTGATTCGTTCAATTAGTCAGTCGTCATAAATCGCAAATCGGGAAACAACAAATGGACAGAGAGAATGATTATAATCCATGTCTCAGTCCATATGATATCTAGAATAGAGGAATATATGATCCCTTATCTAATGGACAAGTCACTGACAAAGGTCAGAGTTCATCTACAAGGTCAGAGTACGACAGAAGCTTTTGAGAGCTACGATTGCCAGTTAGGTTTGAAGTCATACGCAATAATAGTTTTAGACTTATCCAAGTGGGAGACTGTTGGATTAATGTCTAAGTCCATAACTATATTTGGTATATACTTGACCCGACCCGGTATGGTCCATTTGGGTTGCACTTCACCGACACAATTTATATGGATAATCTTTTGAGAATAGTATGTTTACGATTAATATTAATATATTATAATTTCTAATATATTAATATGGAATCATATTATTTAATTAGTATTGATCAAGAATTACTTTATAATTAATTAAGTGATCAAAAGGAACTAATTAAATATGGACTCTTATATATATGGAATGGGCCAAGTTCATTTAGGTTGGGCTAAGCTTTCATGGATAGTCCATGGAGTGTTTAACCCATGGATCCTAGGAAATGAAAGGTCATGGGTATTAGGGTTTAACCCTAATCCTCCATACTATATAAAGATGTCTTTGGTTGGTGAAATTGGCACTAGTGTGGATACACTAAAGAAGGGCTAGCCAATTTCACTAGAGAGAACCAAGTAATCATATTCTCTAAAGTATTCCAAGGTGTCTTGGTGATTTGTGATTCCACTTGAGGCTTCCACACTATTGGGGCTAAGCTCTTAAAGCTTGAAGACATCAAGCTACATCAAGAGGTATGTATTCTATCTTGTTACATTCATAGTTTTTGTATGCTAGATTAGGATAATACCTTGGATGTTCTTATTTGCATGTATAATAGAGAAAACATAGATCCAAGGTATTTAGGGTTGCATGTACACTTAGGAAGTGTTAGAATGTGTTGGGCTGAAGTTCTGTTTTGTATTGCGTCTTTTGGGCTCGTAGATTAGCCTTGTATTCTCCGGTTTGGGCCTGTCCTACCGAGAGCCTTTTATGTATTGTATATAAGTTATCGCTTGTATGCATATTAGGTTAAGATTCAAGATTTCTGTTTTAGCGTTCCAGAGTTTACGATATTGCTCTCTTGTAATCTTCCAATCCTTTACAGTTGATGTTCTTAATCGAGCTCTTCTAAGGATTTTATTTAATCATTCGACACGTTTGATTCAAGCTGTTTGTTCTTATTATTGCGTTCTGCCTTGTTATTTATATTGTGTTCTTGCAGTTTCATATTCATATACTTGTTCACGATCTAATCGATCTTTATAGATTAAAAGTTATTATTTTAATCTCATCAATTGGTATCAGAGCAGGAGGCTGTGTAATCGATACAATTCTTTTCTGTGAAAAAGATTTTCATTAGGGTTTTCCGCAATCATCGATATTTATTGAGCCGTCATCTTAATTGACGTATCTTAGTATTTATTGTTTTGCCCTAATCTGCTTTATTACAAGTCTGATCTTTGAACAGGTTATTACGATCATTATGGACGCAACGCAATCAAACCCTATTAATATTTCCAACAGCATTGGTTCGACGACAAAGATTCCAATCTTATACACCCATGACTATGAAGTATGGGCACATCATTTTGAAGATTACGTGATTGGATCGGAGGACAATGGTTTTCTCATATGGGAAGCCATTATCAATGGACCATTTTCTCATTCCGCGACATCCAGAGTTATTAAGACGCAAAAAGAATACAACGATTTGCTCAAGGACGTGACGAATATTGCGCAGGATGAGAAAGATAAATTCCAGTGCAATATTAAGGCACTAAGGTTGATCAGATTCGCCCTTCAGTCCGACACATTCAGACTAGTCAGCTCATGCACTACGGCGAAGGAAGTGTGGGATAGACTTCGCGAACTGTATTCAACAGACGAAGATCTTGAACACTCCATCCAAACCTTGCTTCTATCTGAGTTTGGAGAATTCAGGCAAGGGGCCGAAGAAACCGTGACCCAGACGTTTGATCGCTTCAATCATCTTCTCAGCAAGATGATCAAACACGACATTGAAAGGAAGCTCATCGAACAAAAGGTTACTTTCTTGAACGGACTGAGATCGGAATGGAGAGCAGTAGTTTCCACAGTCAAAGCCCATGAACAGTTTAAATCATACTCTTTGGCGAAACTGGTGGGTATTCTAATGTCCCAAGAGAAGATTGTTGTTCAAGAGAAGAACGTTGTGTCTAGTCTTGGTTCATTGGCCCTCCTATCTAAAAGTAAAGCCGTGATGGAGGATGAAGAGCTCAACTTGGAAGAATATGACCTCACAACTGAGGATTATGCCATGATGGTATCCAATCCTAAGAGGTTCATAAAGAAGAGATTCCCCAGCAACAAAAACCGAAACTGGCAGGGGAGTTATAGCTCTGAAAAGGCAAACAATGAACCGAAGGCTGAGGAGTCCAAGAAGGAACCGAAGGCAGATGGCGATTCCGGAGTAAGCTGTTTTTACTGTGGTGGCAAGAACCACTATGCTAAGGACTGTGTTCTTAAAAAGATGGCTGAAAAGGATGACGGAAAGGATGAGGAAGCCGTACTGCAGAAGAGGTTGGATGAGTTAAGGAAGAAAAAGTCTACCGCTAACCCTTCTATTAATGCTCTTATTGTGCAGGGTTCGGTTAATAACGATGAGTTCGGTAGCACCGAAGTTTGGTCTACTGACTCAGAAGACGAAGAAGTGAGGAAGCCTACTCATGGAAAGGCTTATATGGCTAAGGAGGAAAGCAGTGGTGGAAAATGCTTCATGGTGTCAAGCGCATCTCAAATGAGGGGATACAATACCGATGGAGGAAGCAATGGACCGAAAGTGCAGGAAGATATGTGCTTCACAGCCAAACCACTCAGCCAACAGTTCAATGAGCTTGATGAACTGATAAAGAAGGTACAATCTGTTTTTATTTCATCTAAAGTACCATCATCCTCATATGAGAAAGAACTAAAAAACGTTAACACAAGAATTTCTCATTTAGATAGTAGCTTAACTCAAACTAGAGTCACCAATTCTAACCTGACTGATCAATTAAGCAGGGTGGCGTCGAAGAGTGAGGAGCGGCGTATGTGGATTGAGTTAAAAGAGTCAGAATTAATTAAAGTCAAAGACGAAAACATTTATTTGCAGAGAGACAATTTGAAATTGTTAAAACAACAAAATGTTTTTTGTTTAATAGCTAAACGTTTATATTCCAATATTACTCAGCTGCACTTGGACTGTGAGATAGGCAAAAAGATCCACCGTATGATTTTACCATTCCTAGAATTTAAGGAGGATGAAATCGATGCCGAAGCTTACAATTGTGAGAGTGTGATTTCGTCTGATGATGTCAACCCAACTTATCAAATTGGACTGGACAAAATTGAGTCCTTCATTAAATCCAAAGACCATAAGGACATGCTCAAAAATCTGTTGGACGAAAATGATAGACTTAAACTGAGAACCGAAACCATACAAAAGTTTGACTCTCTAAATGCCAAAGTAAGCTCAGAAAATAAAATTGATGTTGAAAATGCATCTGAGCTTAACGAGGACGAAAACATGAGTGAAATTTCTGTAGAGGATACGGTTGACTGCTCAGAATTTGTGAAAAGCGAAACTGAAAACCACAAAAATCTTGTTTCTGAAAATTCTGTGGAATTCGCTAGATTGTCCCAACAAAAGTCCCCGAAATTAGTAGAAAAGGCTGTTGTCTATCAAAAGGTCAGAACCACTCCGAATCAGGTATACAAAGTGACTGGAGTAACCGAACATCAGACAACTGAACTCACGGCTATTGTTAACGAAGACAATGCTGATGGCTGTGATGAGTTCTTCTGGGAAGCTCCTATTGACAATGGAAACGAAACCGTTGGCCTATCTGAAAGAACCTCTTGGATGAAGAAAGGGAGATACATACCTGAACCCTTGAACAAGCCTGATAATTTCAGTGAACCAAGCACAAGTGGTACAAAAGACACTCCTCAAGAGGTTGATCATTCAGTAAAAGAAGACATTCCTTCAACGCCAACAGCTCGAAGTGAAACTTCATCAGATACTCCTTCCACTTCCTCAGGGCAAACTGAATCTTCTTCAGATATTCCCTCTGCTCCCTCGTTTCAAAGAAAAACTCCTAAAGTTCAAAAGGAATCAGCAAAGGTTACATCAAAAGCGAAAGCGAACGTTCATCATCAACCTAAACAGATGAGGGATAAAAAGATAGAAAGGAACCTAAGATACAGGAAAAACCTTTCTGAAAGGAAACAATTCTGGCACTCCCAGAATGCATACTATTCACACAAGGACAAGAATCTGAAGTATGAAAATAATCTCGTAAGAAAGCACGATAATTCCAACAACCGAAAGCCAAGGTTCGGTTCGCAAGAAGATACCAACCGAAAGCCAAGGTTCGGTTCGCAAGAAAATTCTAACCGAAAGCAAAGGTTCGGTTCTGAAAAGGATTTCAACCGAAACCAAAGGTTCGATTCCAAGAACAACTCCAACCGAACTCAGAGGTTCAGTTCTGAAGTCAGAAGAGAACAAGACTCAAAAGTTAAACCCACCAACGATCAAAAGCAAAAGGGTCACCTAGAGTCATCAGCAAGGAAGACACCTCCATCCAAATCCAAATCCTCTCTTCCTAATTCTTCTTGTTCATCTCCATCTTGCTCTAACACTAATTCCATGGGTTCTCAAAAACCACGTCCATCTGCTGAACAGAAGGAAAAGCAGAAAGTCGGTGAATTCAAACCTGAGTCTAAAGCGAACAAATCCAATCCTAACAAAATAAAAGTTTTCACCATTAAAAAGAAAGATGAAACAACTTTAATTAAAAGAACATATCTTGTTGATATCTCTCTAACTATTCCTGTTCCCATGAAAACCTCACATGGACCCAAGAAACTTTAGGTTCCTAAATCTGCTTAATTTTTGCAGGTTATAAGTGACGAGCAGTTTGACGAAGAATGGTACATCGACAGTGGCTGCTCGCGTCACATGACAGGAAGGAAGGAGGAACTCAGGGAATACAGATCTCTTGCAAATGGTGGCAACGTTAAGTTTGGAAATAACTCTTACGGCACCATAAAGGGATATGGGATGATAACGAATGGTGATTTTACCATAAGAAAGGTGGCCTATGTGGAAGGACTTCAACACAACCTCATCAGTGTATCTCAGCTTGTTGGAGGTACAGGTCTCAAAGTTTCATTCGATGATGAAGGTTCTGAAATCATAGAGAAAACAACAAAGAAAGTGATTCTGAAGTCAGAGCGAAAGGGTGAAATGTTTCCGCTGAACATGAAACCCATCAAAGGAAACCCAGCAATTTGTCTGCTATCAAAAGCTCAATACGACGAAAGCTGGTTGTGGCACAGAAGACTCTCTCATCTCAATTTCAAAGATATCAACCGACTTGTCACTGGAGGTCATGTTAGGGGTCTTCCATTGCTCAAGTTTGACAGAGAGCATTTATGTGCTGCATGTGAAATGGGAAAGCAGAGTCGTCAAAGTCACCCATCCATAGTTAACACAAAAGTTGTTGAACCACTCGAATTGCTTCATATCGATTTATGTGGTCCTTCATCTATTGAAAGCATCGGTGGTAGCAAGTACATTCTTGTTGTCGTTGATGACTTCTCTAGATTTACATGGGTGTTCTTTCTAAAGCTCAAATCTGAAGCGACTCAAAAGCTGAAAGTGTTTATCAAGCAAATTGAAGTCCAGCTCAAGAAGGTCGTTCGCAACATCAGGAGCGACAATGGTCTCGAATTCAAGAACAGGGAGTTTGAAGCGTTTCTTGCAGAAAAGGGAATTAGCCATAATTTCTCAGCTCCCTACACACCACAGCAGAATGGAATAGTCGAAAGACGAAACCGATCTCTGTGTGAAGCTGCCCGAACTATGTTAAGTTTTGCTTCCTTACCTCTATATTTTTGGGCTGATGCTATTTCTGCTGCTTGTTATACACAAAACAGGTCCTATCTCAACAAGCGATTCACGCTCACACCATATGAGATACTAAACAACAGGAAGCCCAATGTGAAATTTTTCCACGTTTTTGGCTCAAGGTGTTTCATCTTTAACTCTAAAGAACACCGCAACAAGTTTGATGTCAAAGCCGACGAGGGAATCTTTCTGGGTTACTCACTCACTTCAAAGGCGTACAGGGTCCTAAACAAACGATCAAGAAGGATTGAAGAAACATACTATGTGACCTTCGACGATAGCTATGTCAAGAAGCTACAGACCATAGATGACACTGCCAGGGAAATCTTCCCTCAAACTGGTCAAGTCACAATCTCAATCACCAATATGTACGAGAATTTTCTGGATCTCTTTGATGAACCGGAAAAAGCTTCTCTCTCAGAAGCAGGGGCAGCCGACAACAAAATAGATCATATGAAGAAGATTGTCGAAGATGCTGCAAGAAGAATGCATGAAGGAGAATCGCCTACTGATGAATCTCCAACCAACAATGCTTCAGTCGAGGGGGAACCAAATTCTCTTGTCGAGGGGGAGCCTAGCTCACAAGTCCAGGGGGAGCCAAGCTCTACTACTTCAACCGAAGGTCCTTCATCAACCGAAGATGCACCTCCTTACGAAGGTCCTTCAATGTCTGAAAATCCAGCACCACAAGAAACTCCTGAACCTCACGTTTGTCAAGACTCATCAATTGAGGGGGAGCATGATGATATGACGCTTGATTTTGATAGCCAATCCAAGCCTGAAGAGATGATCAACGCTGAACTAGATCCATCCTTTGATCCGAATTACCCTCCTCTTACAAAATGGACCAGAGATCATCCTATCTCTCAAGTAGTTGGTGATGTATCTGAAAAGGTTCTGACCCGATCTCAACTGAAGGCAAAACAGACATCCTTATTCTCAAAAGTTGAGTTTTGTATGTTTAACTCATTTGTATCAAAAGTCGAACCGAAGACAGTGAACACTGCCCTCGATCACTCTGATTGGGTTCAAGCTATGCAAGACGAACTAAACGAGTTTGAGAGGAACAAAGTCTGGCGCCTCATTCCAACTCCTCCGGATGCTTCAGTTGTTGGTCTCAAATGGGTTTTTAGAAACAAAATGGACAAGGAAGGTAATGTCATAAGAAACAAGGCTCGCCTGGTTGTCAAAGGATACTGTCAGGAGGAAGGGATAGATTACGAAGAGACGTTCGCTCCAGTAGCTAGGCTAGAATCGGTTAGAATATTTCTGGCCTATGCTGCTCACAAAAACTTTGAGGTCTTCCAAATGGACGTCAAGTGCGCATTTCTCAATGGAGAACTTGAAGAAACGGTGTATGTGGAGCAACCTCCTGGGTTCGTGAACGAAAAGTATCCACATCATTGCTACATTCTGGATAAAGCTGTGTACGGCCTCAAACAAGCTCCGAGAGCCTGGTATGAAACGCTTACAAAATTTTTAAAGATGTCCAAATTCAAACAAGGTTCGGTTGACCCCACCTTCTTTCGCAAAAAGGAAGGTAACCACCTTATGATAGTTCAAATTTATGTCGATGACATCATCTTTGGCTCTACGAATCCCAGCTTAACAGCTGAATTCAGAAAGTTGATGGAGACTAAGTTTGAAATGAGCTCAATGGGTCCTATTAATTTTTTCCTTGGTTTAAATATAAGACAGGGACCCGAAGGCATCTTTATCAATCAGGAAGCTTACACGAAGACTCTCCTAGCAAAGTTTGGCATGATGGGAGACTCAAAAGTCAAAGTCCCTATGGCATTCGGCACCAAACTTACCCCTTCACTAGATAAACCGGCCGTCGACATCACGCTCTATCGTCAAATGATAGGCTCACTGATGTATCTAACTGCTAGCAGGCCTGATATCTTGTTTTCTGTATGTTATTGTGCTCGATTTCAGGCTAACCCACGCGAACCTCACCTGCTGGCAGTGAAGAACATCCTACGCTATCTCAAGCGAACCGCCTCCTTGGGTCTATGGTATCCATCCAACTCTGGCTTCTTCATTCAAGCCTATTCTGATGCAGACCTTGGAGGATGTGGACTCGACCGCAAAAGCACAACTGGTGGCTGTCAATTTCTTGATGGGAAGTTGGTCAGCTGGCAATCCAAGAAACAAACATGTGTGTCGCTGTCTACTGCTGAAGCGGAATACATTGCCGCTGCATCCTGCACATCACAAGTGATTTGGATCCAGAGTCAACTTCGAGCCTATGGACTCAGTATGAAGAAGATCCCTCTATATTGTGACTCTGAAAGTGCAATTAGGATCTGTCATAACCCGGTGCAACACTCTAAAACCAAACACATAGCACTGAGGTATCACTTCATCAAAGATCATGTGGAAGATGGAAATGTCGAAGTTCACTTCGTAAGAACCACTGATCAACTGGCTGACGTCTTCACCAAAGCTCTTCCAGAAGCCTCATTCAATAAAATTTTGCAAGGACTAGGTATGATGGAATCAGAATCAGTACCTCACACTACCTCTCAATCTCAAACGTAAGAAGCGAAACCAACCGAACGTTCGGGTTCGGTTCAACCATTTCACTCGCTCATTACTTCAAAGGTAGTTTTTCTCTGTTGTATCTTTCTTGTGCAAATTTGATTTTCTTTATGTAAAAAGTTTTTTTTATTGCATATCTAAACTCCTTGGTCTCTTAAAATTTTCAAGAACCGACACCTCCAGAAGGTTCGGGTTCGGTTTTTCAAAATTTTCAAAAACCGAAACCAACCGAAGGTTCGGGTTCGGTTTTTCAACTTTTTCCAACCGAAATCAACCGAAGGTTCGGGTTCGGTTTTTCAACTTTTTCCAACCGAAACCAACCGAACGCTCGGGTTCGGTTTTTCAATCTTTTTCCAAGTTTTTTTTTAATTGTGTTTTTTTTTACTCTTCTATAATTTTTTTTTATTATTTTTAATTTTTTATATATATAAATTTCAAAAACTACAAAAATATTTTCTTTTATTTTTCTTTGTGTGCTCATTTGTTTATGGGAATATATTCCATGCCTTACTTAAGTGTCCCTAGAAGCATGCTGCTGTATGTGTCCCAAGCCTCATAAGATTTTGAATAATAGCCTTCATGACCTGGTAAACACAAACCTTGTCTTCCCAATAAGGCTAACTTATTTATTCTAATCGTGAGCTACCTCACTCTATTCTCACACGAGTTCAGAGTCTCCTGGTTGGTCCTTATGTTCGCAGCAGAGGTACTATGTCTTCTTCCACAATCTCCATTACCATTCTCCATAACATTCGTTTCATCACTGTAACCCTTGAGACTCTCAGCAACTTCCACTGGGGTTTATGGTTACACAACCTCTGTGTTTATGATCTTAGTTTCGTGCCACTACGAACTGAGTGAAACCCAAAATTCAACACCAACGAATTGACGGTGACCAATTAACTTGATCAAGTTTTCACCAATGAATTGACGAATGTACCTTCATGAAATCTCAATTTCTTTTCTTTTTGCGTGGTTCCAATGAAATTGTTACACACCATAACATTTCTTCCCAAGGGATCCAGTTTTAAATTTTTATCTGAGATTTCATATTCATCCAAGCCACTATAGAATCAACTCAACCCTACTTGTTCAACAGACTACACTGGTCTCACAAGTACTTTGTTCACATTCGTTCTTATATCAAGAATTGAATTGATGAATCAAAGCGAAACCACCCTTAATTTGCCTTATTAAAAGAAGCCTTTCAACATTTATTAATGAATGTTTGATCGTAATTTAACGGGATTCCACACTAACACTTTGCGGTCTCTCTTGACCATGAAGGAAGAGATTCGTGCCCGGGATCATCAGTTTTGTGTCATCATTGACATCACAGATTATCCTAAAAAGAGTTGCTTTATTTCTTTATTCATTTTACACTCTTTGCACGAAAATCCTAGATTTTCAAAAATTCCGTTACTAATTATTTTACAGGCTGGAAAATTAATGGATGGTTCATAATGAAGCTGTGGTTACCAATAATCCACGTGGGCGTTTTATTCAAAAGACAGCAGATTAAAAAGGGGAAGAGACAAAAGATGCTGACGCGGCGGAAGTTCAAAGGATAGAAATTCAAACGACGGTAAAAGGCGGGCGCGTGAATTTGAAGAGGCCGCGCTTTTTCTGACACTATTGGACGCGTGTGCAGTATTGAAGCGTCATCCATCTGGCATTAATGGCGCGTGTGGAAATGGAAATGGTTCCTCTCTCTGAACCGGCGATTATTGGGCGGCGTGATCCTAGGAATCTGACACTCTCTCTCCTACGTGATCATCGCACGTCTCAACTGTCACCAATCAGTCACCCAAAAACCCTTCCGTATTTCCATAAGAGATTTGAAACGATTTTTCTCTCTCCTATCACCTACTATAAAAACCCATCAACACCACCTTTTACCTCTTTACTGCCCCCATAATTCCTAAAGCGAAATTACTCCCAAAACTCTCTCCCGGTCATCTTCTTCTCCACACCTGCAACAATGGCTGAATCTTCATCCGTTCATGCCACTTCTCAAATTCTTCCCATCAGACCTCAACAATGCCTTGTCATTGATCTGAACCCACTCGCCTATGATCCCTACATGTCGCCGGTTATTGAATGCCTCAAGTACTCCCAACTTGCTCCGGCATTGTCCAGAATTGAAACGGTGCCAATGGTGGCTCTATCTCAGGTCTATGCGACGGCCTACTACGACAAGGGCGTCGACAGGATCTTTTTCGAAGTGGCGGAACACAAAACATCGATTTCTCGTCCCCGCTTCTGCAACATGCTTGGGTTTGCTGCAGACCCATCGCGCATTAACCCGGAGACGATTCCGGTTGGAATGTTATACAGCATGTTCTACAACATGGGCTACACGAAAGTTCTTACCTCCGTCGCCCGGTTCAAGAAGTCATGCCTACCGCCCCTGTGGAATGGGTTATTTACAGTTCTCTTCAAGGGACTGTCTGAACGGAGCTCGGGCTCGGACGGGGCTAGTCGTCTTTTCCTGTCAATCATGTATGGGGTGTACAACGGGATCAACCTCGACTACGGGTCTGTCCTTTGGCAACAACTGATTCAGAGCCTTTCTTCCACTTCTCGACACTCTGAAGTGTCGCTGGCCCGGTTCTGGATCTTGATTACAAGATGGGCCATGGACAGGTTTGACGTCCCAACTGCTGACGGTGCACCGATGTCTTCTGTTGGTACGTTCCATACCAAGAAGATCATCGTATCCGATGCATCAAAATTCTCCTTCATTGGCTCTATCCCGGAGTCGATGTATGGCAGTGTGCCATCAGACAGCAGTATGATCAAGGCGATCAAGGAGTTAGGGCCATCTGGTCCGAGGGAACTGACACCGGACATGCTGCGATCAATTCATGATGCCGACAAACCGGTGGCAAGGGGTAAGAGGGCAGACAAGGGGAAGAAACCATCAAAAGCCCCAAAACCTACTCCCAAGAAACGCAAACAACCAAAGCCTGCTTCCTCCCCAAAACCGAAAAGGAGGAAGACCCAACCGAAACGGACGCTCGTCCTTTCATCAACCTCCAGTGAATCCGAAGGTGGGAGTTCGGAATCTGAGGAGTCACAAGGAGACGAATCTCCACAAAGAGGCAACACACCCCCTCGGTCCCCAACCCCGGAGATGGAACTTCACCAATCCCCAGTTCCTTCCCCTCCACCCACAATTCCTATTTCCATTCCCACCATAAACCCTACTATACCACCACCCATATTCACCACATCAACCGAAACCCCACCTGTAACCGAACCTCCACAAACCGAAACCCATACACAATCACCACCCGAAACTAACCCCCCACCCACTCAACCTGCACCAACCAAACCCATAACACCCCCAACTTCCCCACCACCTCCATCTCCAGAAGACGCCTCCGATGGCGATGATCAATACCTCGGTGGTGACCATCTGAACTTTGATTCGGTCTACTATAGTCCGTTTCAAGTTCAAAGTGATGAGGAGGATGATGCTCCTGTGACAAAGAAGCATCTCCGCGCACTGAACGAGAAGGTTGATCAACTTCTCGCCTCCTCTTCCAATCAGCAGTCATCCTTATCTGAAGCTGCCCTTCAGAGAATAGTTGATGCCTTCTCTAGGGCTCAACATGACTCAGTAGCCTCTGCTACTGCTGCAATAGACGCCTCCACCCGAGCTTGTGAGGCAGCGACCGAAAAAGTCGATAAACTATTCCATGACGCTACAATCCTAATGCAGTCTATGCAGGAAAGCGCCGAAGCCACCAAAACAACACTGGAACCACTTGTTAATCAATTGGCCCAGTTTGTAAAGACGGAGTTATCCTCGTTCGCTACCCTCAGACAAAACCTTAGCGACGACAACTCGGCACTCCGTGCCTCCATTGAAGCCCGCTTGGCAAAGCTACAAGAGGATCTTGCGGCTGAAAATAAACTGATGGACGTCCTGGCGAGTAAGACTACTGCCCTCAAGGTCAAGAGCACCCAACTTTCCAACTCCGAACAACAATTGGAGGCTCTTCGATCCGAAAGGGAAATCATCAAGACGTGTGTTTCGGATGTCCACGCCGCTCTATCCAACATCCTGGAAGCACACGACCCCATCCTCAACCACTCGGTGAGGCGTACCCTCGCTGAGAAACTCTCTCCGGCCATGGCTCTCTTGAGTAAAATTGAAGGCCTACCCAGTTTCGTGTCCATTCCGAAACAAGGGGGAGATGAGAAGAAAGGATCGAAACCACCTCCTTCCTCAAAAGCAACTCACACAACCGAACCACCCCCAACTGGTCATGCCTCGGGTTCGGGTGTAAAGGACAAGGGCAAAAACATTGCAGAGGGAGGAGATGAAGATGAAGATGAAGACGAAGATGAAGACAAGGAGACTATTGCGGACATGTTAAAGAGAAAGAACAGTCGCAATACTGATGACAATGTCAGTCGTGTGGCACGTGAAGCTGAAGAAGCCGAACGTAAACAAAAAGAAGCCAACGATCTCCTTGAGAGCCGAAAGCTGCTCTTCCCTGCCTGGACCAGGGATCGACTGATAAAAGAGGCCATAGAGACTCCAAGTATACTATGGCTCGAGCCGGTGATATCATTCGACTGCATCAACTCGGTCGATTCGCAATTTGATATGCCGCTGACTCGAAAGGCGTTCATCTTCCACGCCTTCTCCAACATTTTCGAAGTCCCGCATCCGAACGATGAGCTTGACAGGGAGCTCATTGACTTTTATCTGGAGGCCGCTCGCCCTCAATTCCTTACATGGAGCGCCCAGAAGATTGTCAATGTTCGGGTGATGAAGCCATTTGCCGTGGGGAGATTCACAAACGTCAAGTTCAAGCTTATCCGAGGATCTGCAAGAACTGCTCACATGATCTCTCTGGCGGATCTGCCCAATCTGAACCCTCATGATTGGATAGTCTTGTACAACATCTTGCTGACAAACGAAGCCGAATATGGTCCCATCTTAGACCATGTCAAAAGGATGCTGGCATGCTATATCATGGAGGTGGCCCTAATGGATCAGGAGGTTGCCACAGTGTTTAAGAAGAAACCGAAAGTCAAGCCTGTGGGATCGGCCAGTGATCTAAACACGATGAAAATGGGCAAGATAGATTCGAGGCGAAACTCTGTGATGTTCACCAGAGCCGAAGGACAAAAATGTCTGTTCGCGTTAGCTGACAAGCACCTCTACACCACTACCTGCTTGGAACACGTCCTATCTATCGTCAAGCGGTGTAAGGACAATTCGGCTGATGACATCAAATATTTTGAAGATATGATCAATTGGTACATCCGGTTTAGACAGACCATCCTTTCCATAACCAAGTGTCTGTTTAGTACCGTGAAGAAGAAGGTACCAGCTTCAGCCGCCGGCCCAAGTAAGAAGTGATGGTCTCGCTCCAAATTGACGCAAAGGGGGAGATTGTTGGGCTGAAGTTCTGTTTTGTATTGCGTCTTTTGGGCTCGTAGATTAGCCTTGTATTCTCCGGTTTGGGCCTGTCCTACCGAGAGCCTTTTATGTATTGTATATAAGTTATCGCTTGTATGCATATTAGGTTAAGATTCAAGATTTCTGTTTTAGCGTTCCAGAGTTTACGATATTGCTCTCTTGTAATCTTCCAATCCTTTACAGTTGATGTTCTTAATCGAGCTCTTCTAAGGATTTTATTTAATCATTCGACACGTTTGATTCAAGCTGTTTGTTCTTATTATTGCGTTCTGCCTTGTTATTTATATTGTGTTCTTGCAGTTTCATATTCATATACTTGTTCACGATCTAATCGATCTTTATAGATTAAAAGTTATTATTTTAATCTCATCAGAATGCTTAAAACCCAACAACCTTATCCATGAAGAGTAGGTGAAGTACAAAGGTTAAGTGTTGACTTTTCTTTATTATATGACAGAAGCAACCACTCCCATACCCACTCCATGTCGCTATTCACCATCAGCCCATACCTATTCATTTAATGGTACTTTTCCCACCATTTTTCAGCCACACATTTGGTCAAGGGTTAGAAAACCCTCCTCTCTCCTCACATTTCTTTCATTTCCTCTCATTCTTCCATCAAGAGCAAACTTCATTTTCTCTCTCTAAAATTCGAGATTCAAGGCTATCCTCAAAGCTTTTCTTCTACTTTTGGTAACTATTAACATCCTCCATATGATTATTTCACTTCCTTCTACTCAAATCATACACAAACTCCATCATATTGGTGTTAGATCTTCGAATCTTCAAGCAATCTCCCAAAGTGTTCTTGAGTTGAACCCTTCTTTTATCCATCATCCATCTACTGAAATCACATAAGTTGAGTTCATACCCATGTATTTTCAAGTTTTCTTAAGTTTTAAGGGGGGGGGGGGAATACAAGTTAAAACACCAAGAACATAACTAAACTTTTCTAATAGCCTGCATCAGAAAAGTTGGACTCCGTTCACGGACTATTTTGGACAAATTAAACATTTTAGTTTTCAAAACTGTATTAGGTGCGAATAGTTCAAGTTCTTAGATTTAAAATGACTACTTGCACATCTCCATACGATTTTTCGACAATTTATGGTGATTTTTACAAAACTGCCTATCATTTCAAACATCAATCCGGACCAGTCTATGATTATGGACTTGTTCACACAAGTTATAGGTCATTAAAATTCATAATAAAAATTATTAACAAACTAGACTCATTTCCCAAACTCTCAGAATTTACGGATTCTGATTTGGACCTTTGATGATTTTTCTATAAATTTTCTAAGATCAGTAAATGAAAATATTAACAACAGAAAAATGCTATCAATTTCATTTCACCTTGTAACATGTTGAGAAAGGTGTATATCTTTATGTGAAAATATGTTCTTACAAATAGATGACCTTTTGACTTAGTATATAGTCATACATAAAAAAAATGGATTTTTACCTACAAAAGTGTGGTAATTAATTTGTTATTATAATGCATGCCGCTTCACTTTAGTAAAAAGTACATATACATATCGGTAAACAAAAGGGTTTTTACCTTCACAAATACAGTAGTTAACCATAAAAAACAAAGTTATAACTATTACATTTAAACGTTTTGATAAACTATAATAGGTATGGTTTATGTTTCCATTAACACATCAAACACATTTAGGAAGGTTTTATTCCCACAGAAAAAGGTTTTACACTCACGCACACCACACGTAAACTTGTTAACTTAAGTTGTAAGACATTCTCTTCCCGTACGTCCGAGTGCAGGATCCAAATTCCTGGTAGTTATATATAGAGTCTCTTGTAGGGAGAACGTGATAGTTGTGTACAGATCTATATTGGGTTAGACACCCCACACCTGAGCTGCATGCAACAGCTAGACCGGCATGTCTGTGGTGACAAATGTCATATTAGTTTCGTGACGCCTGAGAAATGTCATGGCATGTTCATTCAGTCATAGTATGGTTATAGCGACTCACATATGAAGTTAACAACTCATTAAGTTTACGAGAATTTTCATAATCAAAAGGGGTTTTATGTCAATTTAAAATCACTTTCTACCTCAATACGTACGGATGTTACTGTACACTTTCGGTCTTCGTATTTAAGACTACACGTCATTCATTACGGGATTTTCCCTCAAATCAAAAAGGGTTTTATGCCAATTTAAAACCACGGTTATATCATTAAGTATGGAAACTACTTGTTTATTCTTGGTCCTGGGATTTAGGACCACATAACTTTTAAAAGGAAAATATTGGATTTTTCTTGGTGACACACAACACATTATAAAGAACGGTCTCCAAACTCCTTATCTCAAAAACTTATGAACTCACCAACCTTTGTGCTGACACTTTTTCAAACAATTTGTATTCTCAGGAATTCAGTGAAACAGTAAATCAACAACGTTTTGAGGATGGGATGATAAATCATTTAAACATTTCATTTTGTCATCACAATGTAATTGATTTGAATCATGTAAACATATACTTTGGTGTAACTTTTTCAATTATAATTATGATGGTTGTATTTACTTTGAGCACTATTATACTCGTTGTTGTGATACTATACATGAATTTCGCCACCCCCGGACGTTTCCGCCATCCATGGTTTGGGGGTGTGACAGATTGGTATCAGAGCATTGTTTATAGTGAACTAAGTATATAGAACCACATAAGATATACAAACTATAAATGCATTAGGACTAAGGTCTCTGATTTAAAGTTTTCAAAACAACTATACTTTTAGAAATAAATAGTTTCTTGTTAAAAGTATACATGCATGCATACATACTAAGATCAGCATCATTCTAGAACAAAACAAAAGTAATGATTGTTGAATATCACAGGTAAGCTCGGGGATGTATGGTCAGTCTTGGGAGTGGCATAGCCTGATCAACTATGCTGGTCTGAGGAGTGATTAGCACATGCCCAAAAATGGTTGTGATATGGAGACAAGTCTAAAAACTTACCAACACTACCAAAATGAGAACATTAGAACAGAACCTGAGTTTAAAATACTATGGGAGTATTTTGTGTTACTATAAGTGCTTACATGAGAACTAAACAGGTCTTTATCAAGTAGGTCAATAGTTGTTAAGTGGATACGCTAAGGTTATATGAAATTTAGGCGTTATAGACTCAGAATCTGTGACCGTTGCTTTACTTCCTATTCTCGTTGGATTGTGGATTTGGAGTTAGAGTCACCTATTCGAAGGACTATCCTGCCTTGATTTCATATAACTGTTATACACTACATAAGTATTGATATAACAGATACAGATCATCTAATAATTATCTAGATAATTCGTCCAATAATTATCTTCTTACTCCTATTCTCGCACGTACAACATAGCAAGATCCTACTTACCAGACGACCCCTACTTTCCCAATCATAGAAATGGTGGATGGTTATGAGGAGAATTAGAAGCGGAACCGGAGGTAATCAATCCTCCATGCATAGCAAGGGTTTCCGCGAACCCTTTCGACTACATCGAACCCGTGCCCCGTTGGGTAACCGTGATCGAGGGTTGAATGTCGACAGCAATGACAACAACCACCATGTGGGGACCAACGAGGGTGCTATGACCTCAACCATGGGGGATCGACTGACAGAGCCCTCCCGGAGAAGACCCGACAGATCGTGAACATCGGGGACTAAAATAGGAAGACTACAACCCGAGTTTGGAAACTACGCACTACTACAGACCCTACCGTCTCATGTACCCGAGACTTCGAATTAGACTACTATTTCCGATACCAACTCTCTTTTTAGGACCTTATCGCCGCTCGTGAAGAGGCAAGAGAGTAACAGGGTAGACACACGGCATTCAAAGAGAGGATGATTGCAGCCAAGCGTCGATTGGCAAAGCTGCAAGATGCATCGATTTTGCCTCAGGCATCACAAGGGACGAACTGTCATGAGTAGAGTTCATACCGCTCACAGGACTTGGTAAATTAAGTTTTTGAGTATGCGTTGGTGCTACTCTATTCTAAGCATAAGCACGACACTGTGATTTAAGCGGTTATACTAATCAAGAGATTTAGTTGCTATCAAAACTTTTCCTTACAACAATCTGGTGTAGGCCTACATCTAGGTCAAAACTTTCTCTGAAACCAAAATTTCTAGAACCATATTAACAAAAAGGGTTTACGGCAGATGCATCAGACTCAAAGGTCTATTAAGTCTTAATCATACCACTAAGCATACATCAAATGGTCGTAAGAAAGACCTAGGTTGGACCAAATTTCAAGGTTTCACTTGGATACAGTACTACTAAAATACATGAGTTTATCATTTATATGCTCTCGTTATGAAATGTTTTCAGAACACCATAAAACAACCGAAATACGTTACAAAATGAACTAAGATAAACTTAGTTAGAAAACTCGCGACGTATAGCCATTCTAAAAACTCATTTCCGTCTCACCTTTAAACACCTTGGTTAAGAGGTGCCTTCTTCGTAGACCTATAGGGTGCGATCATAGCAACACTAATGCACCGGATCCCATCAAAACTCCTCAGCTAAGTGTGTTTGGTCAAACATGATCCTAAGATGAGTAAAGCTTAATGCCTACACGAAACCTACTTATACCCACTACCATAAATCCGTCTCAGGAACGTTAGCAGAAACACTAGGAATAGTAAAATAATGTGCAAGAATTTATATATGTGAATATAAATCGTAAGGATGCACTTGAGATAATTATTTTCACTCACGAAGTCGTTTTTCATCGTGAAACAGAGCTATGTCTTCACCAAGAGGCAACCAACCAACTAGCAAGGCGCCAACCCTGCAGATAGACTCTGCTACTTTTCAGGCTGCAGTCACGGTAGCCGTGACAGCCTTCATGGCGCAACTCAATGCTAACAACGCCAGCAGAGATGCAAGCGGTACTGAAAATACAGATTGTGGTAACAACCAGGAACACCAACGAATGTCTACCATCGAAGGCGCCTCAGGCCACAGACCTACGAACAAGAAGCGGAAGTTTTGGGAAGAAAAGAAGTGTAACCTACCTCAAAAATTCGCTGGAAGAAAGCAGTCCGTAGCTGCACCTGCCATTACAACAGCAGTCACAACACATGCCTCGACACTAGCCACAAGGCCTGTCACCCAAGTGCCGGCCAGACCATATAAGGGATCTCTCCCAAGGTGTATCAAGTGTGGCTTCCATCACAATGGGGTTTGACGGCAGATGCACTGTAAAAACTGCAACAAGAACGGGCATACCGTCCGTTTCTGTAAGGCCCCGACTCAGTACATTGTTTCAACCCCCAACACCAATGTAAGTCCAGTGTGCTTCCTATGTGACAAAATAGGACACTTCAAAAGAGACTGTCCAACTGAGAGGAATAACGGGGGAGCCAGAGAAGTGTGACAAATAAACCAGCAAGAGTAACAGGGAACCATATTAGGACTTTTGTAATATTTCCAACGACAAAAAACTTTTAAGTACCATATGTTTGTAATGAATTTGGTATGCTTGCTAAAATCACCGTCTTTCCAAAAGTAGTTAAAATACTCTCTCGTTCAAATCAAACCAAAGACACTCATATATGACCTTAGGATCATTACCTGTAAGCTGTGATGACTTTGTACATACATCGGGGTTAATTATAATCAAAATACTAAAGTCTTGAAACAAATAATTCCATCATGACTCCTATTCCATGTCTAGTAGTAGGAATTGAGTGGGGCCACCCACTCGACGATTTCACCAACATCAAATTACATACGACGTTCATATACCGCTCGATCATAGGGAGACCTGTCAGGGATCATGATATCAAGTATCATTACTAGTTATCGAAACACACCCACTACTAGTGCTAGACACTATGGTATGAATCATCTACAGTAATAATAATATCGAACAAAACAGAACACACTGAAGAGAAACACAAGATACTCTATCACCCTAATGAGCACTTCTTACGAATACAACTTAACACATGTTTTACCTAAACAGATACTGTTGTCACCATTCAATTTCGATTGGTATAGTCCTCATCTTCCCGGTTTAACGACTATGAAAGGACCCATCACCTAACCCACCAAATATCGAAACCTTTGTGTCCCATAAACACATCCAGCGCGGACCTCCAGGCCATTTCTCACTGTGAAACCCCAAAACACGCACCAGAGGAGTGTTATAATTCTCGAAACCTTATCATAAGTATTTCCAGGAGACCCTTCGGGAACGTCACGCATACAGCAGACAAGTTTCAAGCACAAAAGCTTGGGATGGATGTGTGCTTCCGCCCTATTTCCTGTTCCATGTCTGGTTGTGGACTTGGGGCAGAGTCACCCATCCAACTGTCTTGCCAATCGTAAGTACATACGACATATATGCGCAAGTTAATGATAGATGGTCCAGGTACGAGTCCTGCCATGAACTTCGGGCCAAGGTTACCGAGGACGACGAGTGAATGTCCTACCATCCGAATAAGTCTAGTCGCGTAAACCAAACCCTCATGCTTCCCACCGAGCTAAGCAATTGAGGAACACTACAACTGACCCTATGCAGCGCTTTGAGGAAAAGTTATTACTTATGACTTAAGACAACTAAGACGTACGAGGTCGGCTAGATAACGCATGACCTCGAACTAGGAGCAGTAGTGTTCGCCCTAGAGGTCTAGAGGCACCATCTTTACGACACGAAGCATACAATATTCACCGATTCTAAGAGCCTAGAGGGCACGGACGGCGGGGCATGTTATCCCATGAACCGGATCTGGACACCGAGGTTGATGGATTCAGAAAATAATGTCACGAACGAAGCACACGAAAACTCACTACTTCCCTTCATCCTGGCTCGGACAAGATGTGTCCGGACCTCAAAAAGTGCCATCAGTGGGCGAATAGGAAAGCAGACATTGTTACACATGTGGGCAAGTATCGGACTTGTGCCAATGACAAGAGAGAATAAAGGAAGCCTTCACGTCTCCTACAACAACTAGTGATACCTGAAAGGAAGTGGGAGCGGCTAACCATGGGCTTCATAACCAAGCTACCCAAGGCAATGGATGGTCTTAATACCATTTGGGTAACCGTCGACAGACTAGCCAAATCCTCACACTCCCTACTAATCAAAGACACCGACAAGATGGAGGAATCGACTAGAACGTACATCAAAGAGATTATGCGACCACATGGTCTATTAATATCTGTTATCCCTATCAGAGATAGTAGATTCGTTTCGTGACCCTGGCGACCCTTGCAGGGAACTAGGTTAGACTTGAGTATGGCCTACCAACATCAAACTAACGGGCATAACAAAAGGGATTGTTAAAAACTTGGGCATCATGTTAATAGCTTGGGTGGTTAACTTCGGTAAAACGTGGGTGTGCCCACTTACCACTTGGCAAAATCGAAATGAACGAGAGTCTCCACTTTGTAGCGGGGAGCATAAAGGCACACATAAAATACACTATCATTTCAAAACAATAACTCCTTTAAATTGACTAAGCTCAAGTTACAATAAGAAATTCGAAGGCGTCATTTAACATCGGGCAGATTGGTCCCCGCCGTACCAATTTCTTATACACCAAAAAGTACCCACCTCTCTTCCCGAACTCTTGAATCCCCAATCAAAATGCAAATTTCGGGATGAAATTCCCTCTAACGGGGGGATGATGTGACAACCGTCAATTTCCGGTCAAGTGAAAATCAACTAAAGAAAACAAGTCAAACCAGTCAACTCAATTAACCCTTGTGTACTAGGTTTTACGCTGTGTTATTTTTGTACAACTCGTTATTCTAATGAGAAATCATAAATTGAAAAGTTTGTATATCTAGATTTCATTAACCTAAAATTGTGATAAATATCGAACCAAACTGATAAAACAATGTTGCATACTCATTGGGAGTGTGTAAGATCCTTAAACATGGCTTAGTGGGGCTTACGGACCTTGCGTTGCGAGGCCGGACACTCACAAATGTCACACACGAAACCTTTCTCAATCGTTTTCACTCTATCTCTCTTTATCGAGAATCTCTCCAAGAATGAGGAATCTCTCACAAATCTCTCTCCATATGAGAAATCTCTCCATGTATGTTAAATCTCTCCTAAATCTCTCCAAGAATGAGGAATCTCTCCCAAATTTCTCTCCATATGAGAAACCTCTCCATGTATGTGAAATCTCTCCCAAATCTCTCCACGTATGTCAAATCTCTCCCAAATCTCTCCAAGAATGAGGAATCTCTCCCAAATCTCTCTCTATATGAGAAATCTCTCCTAGTATGTGAAATCTCTCCCAAATCTCTCCACGCATGTCAAGTCTCTCCCAAATCTCTCTAAGAATGAGGAATCTCTCCATAGGAGAAATCTATCCATGTATGTGAAATCTCTCCTAAATCTCTCCACGTATGTCAAATCTCTCCCAAATCTCTCTTTGTATGAGAAATCTCTCCAAGAATGTGAAATCTCTCCCAAATCTCTCTCAATAGTTCCTTAAACTTTATATAGTCTTTCGGGCCATCTTGACCCTTAACCAGGTCAAAAACCGCTTAAAACGGGGTAAAAACGGATAAAATAGACTTAAGCACCCGAAACTCCTCTTAAGGAGCCGAACCCTCTTAAGGATTTGAACCCTCTTAGGAAGCGAACTTGTCAGAAGGGAACCCCCTTCGGACCGAAGCTCAGCAGACCGAACCCGAACCTTCCCTTTCGGACCGAGCCTCGCATGATGAACCGAACTTCGCACAAGGAATCGAAGCTGCCTTCGGCCCATTTCGCCGCTTACCCTCTTTCGCCTCATTTCGCCTTCGGCCCATGACCAGAAGGGACCGAACCTCGGCCAGGACCGAGAGGTCTCGCAGGAAAGCCCATTTCTTCCCGGTTTTCAATTCCGACTTCGTTTTGGCTTCGTTTTTCATCGTTTTAATGCGGGATTTTCAAACGAAACTTTATTTTAACACTTAGGCACCCATATCTACTAATTACCCACGTTTTTGGGGATAAAACCTTATCCATGAAGAGTGGGTGAAGTACAAAGGTTGAGTGTTGACTTTTTTTATTCTATGACACAAGCAACCACTCCCATACCCACTATATGTCACTATTCACCATCAGCCCATACCTAGTCATTTAATGGTACTTTTCCCACCATTTTTCAACCACACACTTGGTCAAGGGTTAGAAAACCCTCCTCTCTCCTCACATTTCTTTCATTTCCTCTCATTCTTCCGGCAAGAACAAACTTCATTTTCTCTCATTTTCTCTCTCTAAAATTCGAGATTCAAGGCTATCCTCAAAGCTTTTCTTCTACTTTTTGTAACTATTAACATCCTCCATATGATTATTTCACTTCCTTCTACTCAAATCATAGATAACTTACACAAACTCCATCATATTGGTGTTAGATCTTCAAATCTTCAAGCAATCTCCCAAAGTGTTCTTGAGTTGAACCCTTCTTTTCTCCATCATCCATCTACTGAAATCACATAAGTTGAGTTCATACCCCTGTATTTTCATGTTTTCTTAAGTTTTAAGGGGGGGGGGGGGAATACTGTTGGATTAATGTCTAAGTCCATAACTATATTTGGTAAGACTTGACCCGACCCGGCATGGTCCATTTGGGTTGCATACCATCATGCACTTGAATGAGAGAAATAAGACACTTATGGTTATTAATATATTATAAGTTCTAGTATATTAATAATAAGAATAATAAGATTATTTAATTAGTATTGATCAAGAATTAATCTAGGATTAATTAAGTGATCAAAAGAAGACTAATTAAATATATGGGTTGATTGTGTAAATCATCCATACTTGTATAGTGGGCTAATGCTCCATGGATAATCAAGTTGGGCTAAAACCCATAGGATGGTCCATGGATGCTCCATGGTGTATTTGTACCCATGGATCCAAGGAAATGGAAAGCCATGACAATTAAGAGTTTACCCTAATTGTGTAACTATATAAGCATCTTATTATTGAGGAAAAATCGGCCACTAGAGATAGTGAAGAAAGGGCTAGCCGATTTTGAAGAATGTAGAATTCTCTCAAGTCATTCCAAGTGTTTTGATGATTGTGATTCCATTTGAGGTGTCACACTTGGGGCACTAGGCACTCAAGCTACATGAAGATTGTCTACACCAAAGAGGTATGTATTCTATCTTGCTATAGTTATCGTTTTGTATGCTAGATTAGAATAATACCTTGGAAGTTCTTATTTGCATGTATAATAGAGAAAACATAGATCCAAGGTATTTAGGGTTGCATGTACACTTAGGAAGTGTTAGAATGCTCAAAACCCAACAGTGGTATCAGAGCCACGGGTTGTTTTCTGTTATATTGATGCAAATATTTTATTTTCAAAGTTGAAAAAAAAAACATGAAGTTTGTCAAATTTTAAGATAATTACTTGTTCTTGTGAAAAACTAATTATTTGTAAAATTTGAATAATTTGTTTTATGAGTTGAATTAGGTCAAATTTAATAAAAGATAAAATAATATGATTATTTTATTAGTTTTAAAAGTTTGATCTAAAGAGTTTTATTTTTTGAAACCTCCATAAGTTATGGATATGAAAAGGTTTTAAAAAAAAAAAATTTGATTCAAAGTTTTTTTGGAGTTACAAAATTTGGTGTTAATGTTTTAAAGGATTACATAACTTAAGAATAAGTTATGGATCACCAAAAGTTTTTTGTGTTAGCTTGTTTTATGAGTGAATTTAGATTAATGAATAAAATTATGTGATAGTTGGTTTTAATCCAAATTAATCTAAGAATTGATTCTAAAATGTGTTTTTGTAACTTGTCATCAAGTTATATGAAAAGTCACATTTAAGAATCATAAAACTCATAAAAATTGGCAAAGGTTACAAAAATGAAGAGTCTAGTTCTAATTAAATGGTTTTATGACTCCATAACTTGTCCTCAAGTTATGGAGGACCAAGAGTCTCTTCATTTAATAAAATAAAATAAAATAAAAAAAGGTGTAACCTTAATTAATTCCATAAGTTATAAAATAAAGAAAAGTTAATTCTTTTATTAGTTTAAAGTCTTCCATAACTTGTCCTCAAGTTATGGAACTTGAAGAGTTTTTGGATTAAAACTACTTTAAACACATAAGTTATGGAATTAATTAGTTTTGAATAGTTTCAAAACTTGCCCTCAAGTTTTGGAATTTGTAAAGTTTTCTCTAATGAATACTTTAATTCCAAGTTAGCCCTTAGAATTTTAAAAGTTAAAATTCAACCCTTATACTTTATAATATTATAAGTTAATAATATATATATGTATAAGAGTAAAGTCAGTCTTACCGCTAGTACGCCTCATTCACGAAGCCGGTCTATAAGGTGGGTATAAGGTTGTTGCCTATAAAATGGCAACTTAATGGGTGTCCACTCTCACCCACCGCTTGCTTGACTGGTGGAGGGTCGTTAGCCGAACGGGTTTGATAGGACTTGAATTCTCCCTTCATTAAAAGTATTAATGAAAAATACTAAGTAACTAAACTCTTAATAATACCCAATCTTAGTTACTTAGGAAAAATGTGAATAAGGTGCTAATCCATGAAATTACACTTTACACTTTGTCTAAGTCGTTAGTGGAGCGTGTGTGGTTAACCGGCACACTAACTTGGACTTAACGAGGTAGGTAAAGGGTGACTTAATATTTATCATAGTATCGATGGAGCGTGTGTGGTTAACCGGCACATCGATTGAGGGGTAATTTATTAAGGGTACCAAGTGATTTGCATGGTTACTTCACACCTTGTTTTGTGATCCTCGGCATCCCAGTCACAAAACCTAAAGGGCACACTCAAGATTGAAACATGCCTTTGAAAAGTTCAATGAATCTCAAAGATCTAGGAGTTTCAAAACCAATTAAAACCTAATAATACATTTCGTTTATCTTGGTGGAAATTGGTGAATCGTCATTCACCTACCTTCAAATATTTTATAGCTTGGATTACGGCATACCTCTTCTAAGTTATAAAATAGTTTGTTGGGTCCTAGCCTTAATATTTCATATTGGGTGTCATATTAAGGACATTAAATCAACTATCTTGAATATCTCCCAAAAGATGTCTGGTTTAGACACTTATGATCTTCCCAAATCTCTTGAAACAAGGTTTCCTAATGAAGATGATGTCCCATGGATATCATACTTCTTTCTCCTCCTCCAATTATTCTCCCTAACCCACAAGTTCTTGAAAAGTTTAAGGTCACTCAAGCCCTATTGGCAAGGCAAGGTCTAGGTGTGAGCACATCTTGGAGATGTAGTCACATATTGACAAGCCGGGTGAGTTGGGTGTCAAAGTCTTGAGAAAGTTGGTGGTTCAATCACTTTCTAAGTCACATAGTGAGTTCCTTTGGGACACCTATGAAACAGACTATGACAAGACCCTTAATGATCTTATCTATTTGTTAAGATCAACTTCCTTAATACTTGATGGACATTGACAATAGTGACACAGGAAATCCAGTAAAGCATTCTCTTCCCAATGGAAAGGGATCGGCCATAGTCAATTCGGTTGACCAAATGGTAAAGAGAAAAGCTAAGTCTGTGATAGTCCTGTGTGTCTTTATCAAAGGGTCCATATGTTTATATTGCCAAAGAAAGGGGCATTGGTTGCGAAGCTGCCAAAATTTACCTAAGGATGTTAAAGTCAATAAGTTTGACTCTACTTCAGGTAAAGTCCACTATCTAACTCTGTTAAGTTTCTATTCTGAGATTCTTGATACATGATGTGACTGGGTCACATGGTGATGTTTTAAGAATGAAAGAAAAGTGAAGAAACTTAAAGAAAGAATATGCTGAATCTGATGGCGTAGATGGATTTCTATCGCGTAGTTTGAAGATCGGATTCTTGAGCTACTTCTTAGGAGTTATGAGATATTGCTTAAGGAATAGATAACAACAAGTTTTCATATGGATTGTAAGGATAAGTTTTTCCGCAAAGCTTTAAAATAAAAGAAATTTTTTTTGATTTTATTTATTTTAAAATATCCTTACAATGGCTTTTGAGGAAAAATTGTTGCTTATATGATTCCGTTAAGAGCAAGAGTGGAAATATGGAATTGATTCTTTCATTTGTGGTAATGTCTAAATTTACCAAATAAGGAAAGATTCTCATCATCCAAGGTTCAATTAGACCGGAACTTGGAATCATGCAAGTTGTATAGCATGATGAATGAGAACTTTCAAGTTTTGGAAAATTAAGACTAATTACTTGTTCACATGGATGTGTGAATCAAGTAAAGGACTAAGGGATCGAGTACACATTCTTGTGCACTGGTCAAGTGCACCACAAAAAAGTTTGATAAGACTATTCGTCATGATTTACTTAAGTTCAGTAAATATGATTATACTTACAAGCTTAAGTGTAACTCTGAGACATTGGAAAAGGTTCCAATGTAAGGCAGAGCGAATAAGAAGAATCAATTTAGGCAGAAGGATAAAAGTTTCTCAAATCTGAAAAGATGGGAGAGTACTTTAGTATCAGTTTTTGTGATCATCTTAATGATTAAGAAACCATAGCACAATTAGTTCTCTAAGGAAATCTTAGTGCATTCTTATGACTAAGAAGAGGGATCTTGAATTGTTGAAGTGGTTAAATCAAGAAGATGAGTCATACTTCGTTCCAATACAAGTCTTAGAGTCATACTCCAAGATTGTAATTTGAGTGACATGTCTCAAAAGAAGGTTAAAACACTTGTCAAATGTAAGAGTAAAAGTTTTTCTACTCTTGTACATTTGAAATTGGTAAGTTGTGATGTTTTGGATAAAACAAAGACCAACTTAGGCCAATTGTGTGAAGTGTTTGTCTTGATTAGAATCCTCACTATCTCTTGGATATTTGACAAGGGAGTCTTATATGTCAAGAGGACAGTGGGAGTCTTAAAGGTCTTGAAAGTCTCAAGAACTAATCAAGAATAAAACCTAAAGTTCTTCTCTAGCACACAATTTGAGGTTTATAATCTATTGTGTTGACATATTCTGTGCCCATTCCAGTTAAAGTTGGTTTTGCATATGAGTTCTTAGAGTTCTCAATTTGTTGCACAACAACTTGGAAGCAATGGCAGGCCCTTGAGCTGCCAGGTGGCAAGAAGTTAAGATTGAGTTCGGTCCATATGAGTTTGGATTTGTCATTATCTTTGTCTTGTGATTATGGTTTTGACAATTCACATGGATAAGAACACATACACCATATAAATCTAAGTGTCATAAGGTTTCTCTCCGATTCATGAAAATGATGGTGAGGAAACACTTTCACTAAGTAGATTTTATCTAGATAGCAATTGTGATATTTGCATTCTCAAAGTCGTTAGTGGAGCGCGTGTGGTTAACCGGCACACTAACCTGGACTTGTGAGAAGTGGCAAAAAGGTCTAACCATTATGATTACGGCATACCTCTTCATAATTGTTTAGACTCACAAGTGTGCTATCTAAGGGAAGGTGTATGATTTTGATACAACTTTATCAAAACAATCTAGCATCAGAAATCTGAACTTTGGTAAGAAAGTCAATGAAGTATTGATTTCTAGAAGTCCAACTGATTTCTGAGTACATGTCAAAGCTAGTGGGAGCATAAGTGTTATGCTAATAATCATCATGTTAGTGGGAGCATGATAATTATGATAAGTATTGCAAGTTAGCAATGTTAATTATAGAAAACAAAAGTTTCAATTGGGAAAGAGTTGTTTTGCTATAATTAAGGGAGAGGAAATTATACTTCATCTCAAATCTATAAGCTTAGATCGTGAGGTTTTAATCATTTAGTCAAGGATATATATGAATTTCATGTTGGAATGGCTCAACATAAGGAAATTCTGTATACGGGTCCATTATTTGCGTTCTAAAATTCGATTATGATTACGGCATCCCTTTTCATAATCTGAAATATGAGAACTTGGCAAATAGAAATGGAAATGTTATAGCAAAAGACTGGTTTAGTCTTTATGTGAGACATCATGAATCGTGTCCCATATGCTTTGGATATAGGATCGATTACATGTGCTATATTCATCCTTTCTAAAAAATTTCCAAATGCCTAGGGCATTAAGAAGGGAAAAAGGTTTAGAACTGGATATGACTAAAAGGATTAAACAATTGTCGAGAACAATCTAAGGTTTACCAAAGATTGGTTGCTCAAGGACAGTTGGAAGTATAGTGATAATTCTAGAAGGACCATATTGACATAATCTGTAAGGAGGCAACTCTTGTTCAGAAGTGATAGTCAAAATGGAATCTGGAAATGTTTCAAAGTTAGAATTTTCAATCTGTTTAAGATTAGGAAACTTAATGCAAGAAGGATGTTTCCAAGGAGTTGATCTCCTTTGGAATACTCTGTAATGATTTTTGGCAAGTCTTTCTGACTTTGTGCATAATTGTTACAAGAGGATCAATGCATATAAGTTTAGAATCTAACAGATTTCAGTAAATGGCATGAATTTGGAATTCTTGCATTTGCAGTAAGGATTTGGGAGTGTGAAAAGAGAATCATTGAAGTTATGTTCAATTGATCTAGTTCACAAAGTAAAGATCATAGACAAACATAGTATGCATACTTGGTGTGTGGCATGACTAGTGTTTAAGAAAACATAGTGTACATGCTTGGAGCATGGGACAACTATTGTTTTAAATTCAAGAATAAAGTTGATAGCTGAAACAGTATACAATGAATAATGTGTAATCATATGGTGATAAATAAAAGGTGTTTTATTTATGTTCAAAGGGTTGATACCATATTAGATTCAATTATTATTGTGTTTCACTTTGCATGTTTTGACTTCCCGAATAAACTAGGTTATTCTTCCGGAATGACTAAGTTATTCAAACCATCCACAGTCGGTCATATTTTGGAAGTAGATATGAATTAAGACTGTCATGATGGGTTGTAGAGGTCTAAGGTGTTGGACAAGGCTACAACACTCATGAGTGCTCATAAGTTCTGAGTATTGGATTCAACCCGCGCTCATTGGAATCACTTCATGGATTTTATCACGAGTGATCATGAGACGATAATATCTTATATTCTTCAAACCTAGAGATATGAGTTGTTACTATGAGTTGATAGTACATTGATTGCACGAAACCGCATTTGGTAACTCTGTGCTATAAAACGTGCCTTTGTGTATGATTCAACAAGTAGTAGAACAAGCCATATGAGTCGAAGTTTATCCGTTCCTTTTTCCTTCGGGATAAAAGCGATATCTGTGGGCCCCTCGATGATTTGATGATGACAAATGGAAGTGCTCGGCCGGGCCAGGACTGATTTGATTTGTTCAATTAGTCAGTCGTCATAAATCGGAAATCGGGAAACAACAAATGGACAGAGAGAATGATTATAATCCATGTCTCAGTCCATATGATATCTAGAATGGAGGAATATATGATCCCTTATCTAATGGACAAGTCATTGACAAAGGTCAGAGTTCATCGACAAGGTCAGAGTTCGACAGAAGCTTTTGAGAGCTACGATTGCCGGTTGGTTCCTGAAGTCATACACAATAATAGTTTTAGACTTATCCAAGTGGGAGACTGTTGGATTAATGTCTAAGTCCATAACTATATTTGGTAAGACTTGACCCGACCCGGCATGGTCCATTTGGGTTGCATACCATCATGCACTTGAATGAGAGAAATAAGACACTTATGGTTATTAATATATTATAAGTTCTAGTATATTAATAATAAGAATAATAAGATTATTTAATTAGTATTGATCAAGAATTAATCTAGGATTAATTAAGTGATCAAAAGAAGACTAATTAAATATATGGGTTGATTGTGTAAATCATCCATACTTGTATAATGGGCTAATGCTCCATGGATAATCAAGTTGGGCTAAAACCCATAGGATGGTCCATGGATGCTCCATGGTGTATTTGTACCCATGGATCCAAGGAAATGGAAAGCCATGACAATTAAGAGTTTACCCTAATTGTGTAACTATATAAGCATCTTATTATTGAGGAAAAATCGGCCACTAGAGATAGTGAAGAAAGGGCTAGCCGATTTTGAAGAATGTAGAATTCTCTCAAGTCATTCCAAGTGTTTTGATGATTGTGATTCCATTTGAGGTGTCACACTTGGGGCACTAGGCACTCAAGCTACATGAAGATTGTCTACACCAAAGAGGTATGTATTCTATCTTGCTATAGTTATTGTTTTGTATGCTAGATTAGAATAATACCTTGGAAGTTCTTATTTGCATGTATAATAGAGAAAACATAGATCCAAGGTATTTAGGGTTGCATGTACACTTAGGAAGTGTTAGAATGCTCAAAACCCAACAAATACAAGTTAAACTACCAAGAACATAACTAAACTTTTCTAACAGCCTGTATTGGAAAAGTTGGACTCCGTTCACGGACTGTTTTGGACAACTTAAACATTTTAGTTTTCAAAACTGTATTAGGTGCGAATAGTTCAAGTTCTTAGCTTTAAAATGACTACTTGCACATCTCCATACGATTTTTCGACAATTTATGGTGATTTTTACAAAACTTCCTATCATTTCAAACATCAATCCGGACCAGTCTGTGATTATGGACTTGTTCAGACAAGTTATAGGTCATTAAAATTCATAATAAAAATTATTAACAAACTAGACTCATTTCCCAAACTCTCAGAATTTACGGATTCTGATTTGGAACTTTGATGATTTTTCTATAAATTTTCTAAGATCAGTAAATGAAAATATTAACAACAGAAAAATGCTATCAATTTCATTTCACCTTGTAACATGTTGAGCAAGGTGTATATCTTTATGTGAAAATATGTTCTTACAAATAGATGACCTTTTGACTTAGTATATAGTCATACATAAAAAAAAATGGATTTTTACCTACAAAAGTGTGGTAATTAATTTGTTGTTATAATGCATGTCGCTTCACTTTAGTAAAAAGTACATATACATATCGGTAAACAAAAGGGTTTTTACCTTCACAAATACAGTAGTGAACCATAATAAACAAAGTTATAACTATTACATTTAAACGTTTTGATAAACTATAATAGGTATGGTTTATGTTTTCATTAACACATCAAACACATTTAGGAAGGTTTTATTCCCACAGAAAAAGGTTTTACACTCACGCACACCACACGTAAACTTGTTAACTTAAGTTGTAAGACATTCTCTTCCCGTACGTCCGAGTGCGGGATCCAAATTCCTGGTAGTTATATATAGAGTCTCTTGTAGGGAGAACGTGATAGTTGTGTACAGATCTATATTGGGTTAGACACCCCACACCTGAGCTGCATGCAACAGCTAGACCGGCAGGTCTGTGGTGACAAATGTCATATCAGTTTCGTGACGCCTGAGAAATGTCATGGCATGTTCATTCAGTCATAGTATGGTTATAGCGACTCACATATGAAGTTAACAACTCATTAATTTTACGAGAATTTTCATAATCAAAAGGGGTTTTATGTCAATTTAAAATCACTTTCTACCTCAATACGTACGGATGTTACTGTACACTTTCGGTCTTGGTATTTAAGACTACACGTCATTCATTACGGGATTTTCCCTCAAATCAAAAAGGGTTTTATGCCAATTTAAAACCACGGTTATATCATTAAGTATGGAAACTACTTGTTTATTCTTGGTCCTGGGATTTAGGACCACATAACTTTTAAAAGGAAAATATTGGATTTTTCTTGGTGACACACAACACATTATAAAGAACGGTCTCCAAACTCCTTATCTCAAAAACTTATGAACTCACCAACCTTTGTGTTGACACTTTTTCAAACAATTTGTATTCTCAGGAATTCAGTGAAACAGTAAATCAACAACGTTTTGAGGATGGGACGATAAATCATTTAAACATTTCATTTTGTCATCACAATGTAATTGATTTGAATCATGTAAACATATACTTTGGTGTAACTTTTTCAATTATAATTATAATGGTTGTATTTACTTTGAGCACTATTATACTCGTTGTGATACTATACATGAATTTCGCCACCCCCGGACGTTTCCGCCATCCATGGTTTGGGGGTGTGACAGATTGGTATCAGAGCATTGTTTATAGTGAACTAAGTATATAGAACCACATAAGATATACAAACTATAAATGCATTGGGACTAAGGTCTCTGATTTAAAGTTTTCAAAACAACTATACTTTTAGAAATAAATAGTTTCTTGTTAAAAGTATACATGCATGCATACATACTAAGATCAGCATCATTCTAGAACAAAACAAAAGTAATGATTGTTGAATATCACAGGTAAGCTCGGGGATGTATGGTCAGTCTTGGGAGTGGCATAGCCTGATCAACTATGCTGGTCCGAGGAGTGATTAGCACATGCCCAAAAATGGTTGTGATATGGAGACAAGTCTAAAAACTTACCAACACTACCAAAATGAGAACATTAGAACAGAACCTGAGTTTAAAATACTATGGGAGTATTTTGTGTTACTATAAGTGCTTACATGAGAACTAAACAGGTCTTTATCAAGTAGGTCAATAGTTGTTAAGTGGATACGCTAAGGTTATATGAAATTTAGGCGTTATAGACTCAGAATCTGTGACCGTTGCTTTACTTCCTATTCTCGTTGGATTGTGGATTTGGAGTTAGAGTCACCTATTCGAAGGACTATCCTGCCTTGATTTCATATAACTGTTATACACTACATAAGTATTGATATAACAGATACAGATCATCTAATAATTATCTAGATAATTCGTCCAATAATTATCTTCTTACTCCTATTCTCGCACGTACAACATAGCAAGATCCTACTTACCGGACGACCCCTACTTTCCCAATCATAGAAATGGTGGATGGTTATGAGGAGAATCAGAAGCGGAACCGGAGGTAATCAATCCTCCATGCATAGCAAGGGTTTCTGCGAACCCTTTCGACTACATCGAACCCGTGCCCCGTTGGGTAACCGTGATCGAGGGTTGAATGTCGACAGCAATGACAACAACCACCATGTGGGGACCAACGAGGGTGCTATGACCTCAACCATGGGGGATCGACTGACAGAGCCCTCCCGGAGAAGACCCGACAGATCGTGAACATCGGGGACTAAAATAGGAAGACTACAACCCGAGTTTGGAAACTACGCACTACTACAGACCCTACCGTCTCATGTACCCGAGACTTCGAATTAGACTACTATTTCCGATACCAACTCTCTTTTTAGGACCTTATCGCCGCTCGTGAAGAGGCAAGAGAGTAACAGGGTAGACACGCGACATTCAAAGAGAGGATGATTGCAACCAAGCGTCGATCGGCAAAGCTGCAAGATGCACCAACTTTGCCTCAGGCATCACAAGGGACGAATTGTCATGAGTAGAGTTCATACCGCTCACAGGACTTGGTAAATTAAGTTTTTGAGTATGCGTTGGTGCTACTCTATTCTAAGCGTAAGCACGACACTGTGATTTAAGCGGTTATACTAATCAAGAGATTAAGTTGCTATCAAAACTTTTCCTTACAACAATCTGGTGTAGGCCTACATCTAGGTCAAAACTTTCTCTGAAACCAAAATTTCTAGAATCATATTAACAAAATGGGTTTATGGCAGATCCATCAGACTCAAAGGTCTATTAAGTCTTAATGATACCAATAAGCATACATCAAGTGGTCAATCAAATGGTCATAAGAAAGACCTAGCTTGGACCAAATTTCAAGGTTTCACTTGGATACAGAACTACTAAAATACATGAGTTTATCATTTATATGTGTTGGGCTGAAGATTATTTTGAAGATTGCGTCTTTTGGGCTCGATAGTATAAGTTATTTTGTTCTCCGGTTTGGGCCTGTCCAACCGAGAGACTTTTATGTTTTGTATATAAGCTTATGCTTGCATGCATATTAGGTTAACGATTTAGAGATTAACGAAATAGCGATTCATCTAGAGCATAACAGGTTTCTTTAATCGTTCTTGTAACCTACCAATCCTCTACAGTTGATGTTCTTAATCGAGCTCTTTTGAGGATTTTATTTTAATCATTCGACACGATTGATTCAATCTTGTCTTGTTCTTATTATTGCGTTCTTACAGTTTTATATTTACATACTTGTTCAAGATCTAATCGATCTTCATAGATTAAAGATTGTTTTAATCTCATCAATTGGTATCAGAGCAGGAGACTGTGTAATCGATACACATCTTTTATGTGTGAAGGTTACAGTTAGGGTTTTTCCGCAATTAATAATATTTATTGAGCCGTCATCTCATTATTGACGTATCTTGATATTTATTGTTTTGCCCTAATCTGAGTTATTACAAGTCTGATCTTTGAACAGGTTTTTACGATCATAATGGACGAGACACAATCAAACCCTATTAATATTTCCAACATCATCGGTTCGACGACAAAGATTCCAATCTTATACACCCATGACTATGAAGTATGGGCGCATCACTTCGAAGACTACGTGATTGGATCGGAGGATAATGGATACCTCATATGGGAAGCCATCATCAATGGACCGTTTTCTCATTCTGCAACGTCCAGAATCATTAAGACACAAAAGGAGTACAATGATCTGCTAAAGGACGTGAAGGATATTGCACAAGATGAAAAGGACAAATTCCAGTGCAATATTAAGGCGTTAAGGTTGATCAGATTCGCCCTTCAGTCCGACACATTCAGATTGGTCAGCTCATGCACGACGGCAAAGGAAGTTTGGGATAGACTTCGTGAACTGTATTCTACAGACGAGGATCTTGAACATTCTATCCAAACTTTGCTTCTATCTGAGTTTGGAGAATTCAGGCAAGGGGCCGAAGAAACGGTGACCCAGACGTTCGATCGCTTCAATCATCTTCTCAGCAAGATGATCAAACACGATATTGAAAGAAAGCTTATCGAACAGAAGGTTACTTTCTTGAATGGACTGAGGTCTGAATGGAGAGCAGTGGTTTCCACAGTCAAAGCCCATGAGCAGTTTAAATCATACTCTTTGGCGAAACTGGTGGGTATTCTCAAGTCCCAAGAGAAGATTGTGCTGCAAGAGAAGAACGTCGTTTCGAGTCTTGGTTCGTTGGCCCTCCTATCTAAAAGTAAAGCTGTGATGGAGGATGAAGACCTCAACTTGGAGGAATATGACCTCACGTCGTAGGATTATGCCATGATGGTGTCCAATCCCAACAGGTTCATAAAGAAGAAATTCCCCAGCAACAAAAACCGAAACTGGCAGGGGAGTTACAGCTCTGAAAAGGTGAACAATGAACCGAAGGCTGAGGAGCCCAAGAAGGAACCGAAGGTGGATGGCGATTCCGGAGTAAGCTGTTTCTACTGTGGTGGGAAAAACCACTATGCTAAGGACTGTGTTCTTAAGAAGATGGCTGAAAAGGATGATGGAAATGATGAGGAAGCTGTGTTGCAGAAGAAACTGGATGAGTTGAGAAAGAAGAAGTCTACTGCTAACCCTTCTATTAATGCTCTTATTGTGCAGGGTTCGGTTAATGATGACGAGTTCGGTAGCACGGAAGTTTGGTCTACTGACTCAGAAGACGATGAAGTAAGGGAGCCTACTCATGGAAAGGCTTATGTGGCAAAGAAGGAAAGCAGTGGAGGAAGATGCTTCATGGTGTCTGACGTATCTCAAATGAGAGGATACAACACCGATGGTGGAAGCGATGGACCAAAGGTGCAAGAGGACATGTGCTTTACGGCCAAACCTCTCAGCCAGCAGTTCAATGAGCTCGATGAACTGATAAAGAAGGTACAATCGGTTTTCGTTTCATCTAAAGTACCAACATCCTCATATGAGAAAGAACTAAAAAACGTTAATACAAGAATTTCTCATCTAGATAGTAGCTTAACTCAAACTCGAGTCACCAATTCTAACCTAACTGATCAATTAAGCAGGGTGGCATCGAAGAGTGAGGAGCGGAGAATGTGGATCGAGTTAAAGGAGTCGGAATTAGTTAAAGTTAAAGACGAAAACATTTATTTGCAAAGAGACAATTTAAAATTGTTAAAACAGCGGAATGTTTTTTGTTTAATTGCTAAACGTTTATATTCTAATATTACTCAGCTTCACTTGGATTGTGAGATAGGTCAAAAGATCCATCGCATGATTTTGCCCTTCCTAGAGTTTAAGGAGGATGAAATCGATGCCGAAGCCTACAATTGTGAGAGTGTGATATCGTCTGATGATGTCAATCCGACCTACATGTATGGACTGGACAAAATTGAGTCCTTCATTAAATCCAAGGACCACAAGGACATGCTCAAAAATCTTTTGGATGAAAATGATAGACTTAAACTGAGAACCGAAACCATACAAAAATTTGACTCTTTAAACGCCAACGTAAGCTCAGAAAACAAAATTGATGTTGAAAATGCATCTGAGCTTAACGAGGACGACAACATGAGTGAAATTTCTGAAGAGGACACGGTTGACTGCTCAGAATTTGTTAAAAGCGAACCTGAAAACCACAAGAATCTTATCTCTGAAAATTTAGTAGAGTTCGCTCGATTGTCCCAACAAAAGTCCCCGATATTAGTTGAGAAAGCAGTTGTGTATCAAAAGGTCAGGACCACTCCGAATCAAGTATACAAGGTGACTGGAGTAACCGAACATCAAACAACTGAACTCACAGCTATTGTAAACGAAGACAATGCTGATGGCTGTGATGAGTACTTCTGGGAAGCTCCAATAGATAATGCAAACGAAACCGTTGGCTTATCTGAAAGAACCTCCTGGATGAGTAAAGGAAGATACATACCTGAACCCTTGAATAAGCCGGATAATTTCAATGAGCCGAGCACCAGTGGTACGGAAAATATTCCTCAGGAGGATGAAAGATCAGCAAAAGAAGACGATCCCTCAGCTCAAAGTGAAACTCCTTCAGACATTCCCTCTGCTTCTTCAGCTCAAAGTAAAACTCCTACAGTTCAAAAGGAACTAGCCAAGGAGAAACCAAAAACGAAAGCGAATGTTCATCATCAACCAAAGCAGATGTGGAATAGGAAGAGAGAAAGGAACCAAAGATACAGGAAGAACCTTTCTAAAAGGAAACAATTCTGGCAATCCCAGAGTGCATACTTCTCACATCAAGACAAGAATTTGAAGTATGAAAACAATCCTGTAGGAAAACCTGAAAGTCACAACAACTGAAAGCCAAGGTTCGGTTCACAAGAAAATACCAACCGAAAGCAAAGGTTCGGTTCTGAAAAAGACTTCAACCGAAACCAAAGGTTCGGTTCCAAGAACAACTCCAACCGAACGCAAAGGTTCGGTTCTGAAGTCAAAAGAGAACAAGACTCTAAGTTCAGTCCCTCCAATGATCAAAAGCAAAAGGGTCACCTAGAGTCTCCAGCCAGGAAGTCCTCTCAATCCAAATCCACTCATTCTAATTCTTCTCGTTCTTCTAATTCTTCTACTTCCACCAATTCATCTCCATCTTGCTCTAAAGCAAATTCTGTCCGTTCTCATCCGTCAGCTGAACATAAGGGCAAGCAGAAGATCAATGAATCCAAACCAGAGTCCAAACCGAACGAACCCAATCCTAATAAGATAAAAGTTTTTACCATTAAAAAGAAAGATGAAACATCTCTCATAAAACGAACATATCTAGTTGACATCTCTCTTACTGTTCCCGTTCCCATGAAAAGCTCACGTGGACCCAAGAAACTTTGGGTTCCTAAATCTGCTTAATTTTTGCAGGTTATAAGTGACGAGCAGTTCGACGAAGAATGGTACATCGATAGTGGCTGCTCACGTCACATGACAGGAAGGAAAGAGGAGCTCAGGGAATACAGATCTCTTGCAAAAGGTGGCAACGTCAAGTTTGGAAATAACTCTTTCGGCACCATAAAGGGATACGGAATGATAACAAATGGGGACTTTACTATAAGGAAGGTGGCTTATGTGGAAGGACTCCAACACAACCTCATCAGTGTATCTCAGCTTGTTGGAGGTACAGGTCTCAAAGTCTCATTCGATGATGAAGGTTCTGAAATCATAGAGAAAAAGACAAAGAAAGTGATTCTCAAGTCAGAGCGAAAGGGTGAAATGTTTCCTCTAAACATGAAACCCATCAAAGGAAACCCAGCCATATGCCTGTTATCAAAAGCTCAATCCGACGAAAGCTGGTTGTGGCACCGAAGACTCTCTCATCTCAACTTTAAAGATATCAACCGACTTGTCACTGGAGGTCATGTTAGGGGTCTTCCATTGCTCAAGTTCGACAGAGAGCATTTGTGTGCTGCATGCGAAATGGGGAAGCAGAGTCGTCAAAGTCACCCATCTGTAATGAACACAAAAGTTGTTGAACCACTCGAATTACTTCATATCGATTTGTGTGGTCCTTCATCTATCGAAAGCATCGGTGGTAGCAAGTATATTCTTGTTATTGTTGATGACTTTTCACGATTTACATGGGTGTTCTTTCTAAAGCTCAAATCTGAAGCGACTCAAAAGCTGAAAGTGTTTATCAAGCAAATTGAAGTACAGCTCAAGAAGGTTGTTCGCAACATCAGGAGCAACAATGGTCTTGAATTCAAGAACAGGGAGTTTGAAGAGTTTCTTGCAGAAAAGGGAATTAGTCACAATTTCTCAGCTCCCTACACACCACAACAGAACGGAATAGTCGAAAGACGAAACCGATCTTTGTGTGAAGCCGCCCGAACTATGCTAAGTTTCGCTTCCTTACCTCTTTATTTTTGGGCTGACGCTATTTCAGCTGCTTGTTTCACACAGAACAGGTCCTATCTCAACAAACGATTCACGCTCACACCATATGAGATACTAAACAACAAAAAGCCCAATGTGAAATTTTTCCATGTGTTCGGCTCAAGGTGTTTCATCTTTAACTCTAAAGAGCACCGCAACAAGTTTGATGTCAAAGCCGACGAGGGAATTTTTCTGGGTTACTCGCTCACATCCAAGGCGTACAGGGTCCTAAACAAGCGTTCGAGAAAGATTGAAGAGACATACTATGTGACCTTTGACGATAGCTATGTCAAGAAGCTACAGGCCAAAGAAGATACCGCCGGGGAAATCTTTCCTCAAACTGGCCAAGTCACAGTCTCGATCGCCAATTTATACGAGAAATTTCTGGAACTCTTTGACGAACCAGAGAAAGCTTCTCTCTCAGAAGCAGGAGCAGCAGACAACAAAGTTGATCATATAAATCGGATTGTCGAAGATGTTGCAAGAAGAATGCATGAAGGAGGATCGCCCACTGATGACTCTCCATCCAACAATGCTTCAGTCGAGGGGGAGCCAAGTTCTCATGTCGAGTGGGAGCCAAGCTCACAAGTCCAGGGGGAGCCAAGTTCTACAACTTCAACCGAAGGTCCTTCACCAACCGAAGGTACTTCTTCAACCGAAGATGCCTCTCCAAAAGAAGGTGCTTCAACGCCTGAAAGCTCAACACCACAAGAAACCCCTGAACCTCATGTTTCTCAAAGCTCATCAATTGAGGGGGAGCATGATGATATGACGCTTGATTACGATTGCCAATCTGAGCCAGAAGAAATGATCAATGCTGAACTAGACCCAACCTTTGATCCGAATTACCCTCCTCTTACCAAATGGACCATAGATCATCCTATCTCTCAAGTAGTTGGTGATGTATCTGAAAAGGTTCTGACCCGATCACAACTGAAGGCAAAACAGACATCCTTATTTTCAAAGGTTGAGTTTTGTATGTTTAACTCATTCGTATCAAAAGTTGAACCGAAGACAGTTAACACTGCCCTCGATCACTCTGATTGGGTTCAAGCAATGCAAGACGAACTGAACGAATTTGAAAGGAGCAAAGTCTGGCGCCTCATTCCAACTCCTCCAGATGCTTCGGTTGTTGGTCTCAAATGGGTTTTTAGGAACAGAATGGACAAGGAAGGTAATGTAATAAGGAACAAGGCTCGTCTGGTGGTCAAAGGATACTGTCAGGAGGAAGGTATAGACTATGAAGAGACTTTCGCTCCAGTAGCTAGGCTAGAATCTGTTAGAATATTTCTGGCTTATGCTGCCCACAATAACTTAGAAGTTTTCCAAATGGACGTCAAGTGTGCATTTCTCAATGGAGAACTCTAAGAATCTGTGTATGTGGAGCAACCTCCTGGGTTCGTGAACGAAAAGTATCCAAACCATTGCTATATTTTGGATAAAGCTGTGTACGGTCTCAAACAAGCTCCGAGAGCCTGGTATGAAACGCTTACTAAATTTTTAAAGATGTCTAAATTCAAACAAGGTTCGGTTGACCCAACCTTCTTTCGCAAAAAGGAAGGTAACCACCTTATGATAGTTCAAATTTATGTCGATGACATTATCTTTGGCTCCACGAATCCCAGCTTAACAGCTGAATTCAGAAAGCTGATGGAGACTAAGTTTGAAATGAGCTCAATGGGTCCTATTAACTTTTTCCTTGGTTTAAATATAAGATAGGGACCCGAAGGCATCTTTATAAATCAGGAAGCTTACACGAAGACTCTCCTAGCAAAGTTTGCATGATGGGAGACTCAAAAGTCAAAGTCCCAATGGCATTCGGCACCAAGCTTACTCCATCTCTTGACAAACCGGCTGTCGATATCACACTCTATCGTCAAATGATAGGCTCACTGATGTATCTAACTGCTAGCAGGCTTGATATCATGTTTTATGTGTGTTATTGTGCTCGATTTCAGGCAAATCCACGCGAACCTCACATGCTTGCAGTGAAGAACATCTTACGCTATCTCAAGTGAACCACCTCCTTAGGTCTATGGTATCCATCCAACTCAGGCTTCTTCGTTCAAGCCTATTCTGATGCTGACCTTGGAGGATGTGGACTCACCAGAAAAAGCACAACTGGTGGCTGTCAATTCCTTGACGGGAAATTGGTCAGCTGGCAATCCAAGAAACACACGTGTGTGTCATTGTCTAATGCCGAAGCGGAATACATTGTCGCTGCATCCTGCACATCACAAGTGATTTGGATCCAAAGTCAACTTCGAGACTATGGACTCAATATGAAGAAGATCCCACTATATTGTGACTCTGAAAGTGCAATTAGGATCTGTCATAACCCAGTGCAACACTCTAAAACCAAACACATAGCACTGAGGTATCACTTCATCAAAGATCACGTGGAAGATGGAAACGTCGAAGTTCACTTCGTAAGAACCACTGATCAACTGGCTGACGTCTTTACCAAAGCTCTTCCTGAAGCATCATTCAATAAAATATTGCAAGGGCTAGGTATGATGGAATCAGAGTCAGTACCTCACACTACCTCACCACCTCAAACGTAAGAAGCGAAACCAACCGAACGTTCAGGTTCGGTTGAACAATCTGACTCGCTCATCACTTCAAAGGTAGTTTTTCTCTGTTGTATATTTCTTGTACAATTTTGTTTTTCTTTGTGTTAAAAATATTTTTCACTTGCATGTCTAAATTCCTTGGTTTCTCAAAATATTTCAAAACCGAAACCAACCGAAGGTTCGGGTTTGGTTTTTCAAAATTTTCCTAAACCGAGACCAACCGAAGGTTCGGGTTCGGTTTTTCAAAATTTTCTAGAACCGAAACCAACCGAACGCTCGGGTTCGGTTTTTCAACTTTTTCCCAACCGAAACCAACCGAACGTTCGGGTTCGGTTTTTCATATTCTTTCCAAAGTTTTTTTAATCTTATTTTTTTTCTCACTTATTTTTTTTAATCTCCAAAACTCCAAAAATATTTTTTTTATTTTCTTGTGTGTTCTTTCGCTTATGGGAATATATTTGATTATTTACTTAAGTGTCCCTAGAAGCATGCTGTTGTATGTGTCCCAAGCCTCATCAGATTTTGAATAAAAGCCTTCATGACCTGGTATATACAAACCTTGTCTTCCCAATAAGGCTAACACATTTATTCTAATCGTGAGCTACCTCTCTCTCTTCTCACATGAGTTAAGAGATTCCTGCTTGGTCCTTATTTTCGCAGCAGAGGTACTATGTTTTCTCAAACCATCTCCATAAATCTTCTCCACTACATTCGTTTCATCAACGTAACCCTTGAGACTCTCAGAAATTCCCACTGAGGTTTATGGTTACACAACATCTGTGTTTATGATCTTAGTTTCGTGTCACTACGAGCTGAGTGAAACCCAAAATTCAACACCTAATGAATTGATGGTGAACAGTTAAATTGCTCAAGTTCTCACCAAAGGATTGACGGATGTACCCAAATGAAATCTCAAATTTTCTTTTGTGTGATTCTTATGAAATTGTTACACACCATAACATTTCTTCCCAAGGGATCCAATTTTCAATTTTTATCTGAGATTTTATATTAATCCAAGCCAATACAAAATAAATTCCTACCTACTTGTTCAACAAACTACACCGGTCTCACAAGTACTTTGTTCACTTTCTTTCTTATTTCAAGAACAGAATTGATGAATCAAAGCGAAAGCCACCCCTACTTAGCCTAATTAAAAGAAGCCTTTCAACATTTATTAATAAGTGTTTGATCGTAATTCAACGGGAATCCACACTAACACTTTAAGGTCTCTCTTGACCTTGAAGGAAGAGATTCGTGCCCGGGACCATCAGTTTCGTGTCATTATTGACATCACAGAATATCCTTAAAAGAGTTGCTTTATTTCTTTTTTTTTTACACTCTTTGCACAAAAAACTTTGATTTTCCCAAATTCCGTTGCTAATTATTTACAGGCTGTTTTATTACTCGGTGGTTAATTATGAAGTTATGGTCAAAAGCAATCCACGTGGGTAATTAATTCAAAAATGCCGTTTAAAAGGGATAACACGAAAGGTTGCTGACTCGGCGGGAGTTAAAAGGATTGAAATTCAAACGACAGTAAAAAGTGGGCGCGTGTGAATGTGAAACGACCGGGCTTTTACTGACACTTGTGGACGCGTGTACGATATCCAAGCGTCATCACTCTGGAATTAAAGGCGCGTGTGGAAATGGAAACGTTATTTCTCTCTGAAACGGCGCTTGTTGGGCGGCATGATCCTAGGAACCTGACACTCTCTCTCCTACGTGATCATCGCACGCCTCAACTGTCATCCATCTGTCACTCAAGAACCCGTTTCGTATTTCCATAAGAGATTTGAAACGATTTTTCTCTCTCCTATCACCCACTATAAAAATCCGTCTACACCACCTTTTACCTCTTTACTGCCTCCAACATTTCCAAAGAGCAAATACTCCCAAACAGTTTCCTGTTCATCATCTTCTTCATACCTGCAAAAATGGCTGAATCCTCTTCTGTTCATGCTACTTCACAGATCCTCCCCATCCGCCCTCAACAATGTCTGGTTATTGATCTTAACCCACTGGCGTACGACTCCTACATGTCGCCGGTCATAGAATGTTTGAAGTACTCCCAACTTGCTCCTGCACTCTCAAGAATCGAATCTGTGCCAATGGTGGCCCTATCGCAGGTCTACGCGACTGCTTACTACGACAAGGCCGTCGACCGGGTGTTTTTCGAGCTTGCAGAACACAAGACTTCCGTTTCACGCCAACGTTTCTGCACCATGCTGGGGTTTGCCGTTGATCCCTCAAGAGTCCATCCGGAGACGATTCCGGTTGGGCTGCTGTTTAGCATGTTTTACAACATGGGGTACACGGAGGTCCTAACCTCTATCGCAAAATTCAAGAAGTCCTGCCTGCCGCCACAGTGGAATGGCCTATTTATAGTCCTTTTCAAGGGCTTGTCGGAAAGGAGCTCAGGATCTGACGGTGCAAGTCGTCTCTTCCTGTCAATAATGTACGGGGTCTAAAACGGGATTAACCTGGACTATGGGTGGGTCCTATGGCAACAGCTCATCCAGAGCCTCTCTTCATCATCCCGACACTCTGAGGTGTCCTTGGCCCGGTTCTGGATCTTGATTACAAGATGGGCCATGGACAAGTTTGATGTTCCCACTGCTGACGGTGCATCGATGTCTTCTGTTGGTACGTTCCATACCAAGAAGATCATCGTCTCAGATGCATCGAAATTTTCTTTCATTGGCTCTATCCCGGAGACAATGTATGGCGGCGTGCCATCTGACAGCAGGTTGATTCGAATGATCAAGGAGTTTAGGCCAACTGGTCCTAGGGAACTGACACCGGATATGCTCAGGTCGATTCACGATGCAGAAAAACCGACCAACAGGGGCAAAAAGGCTGAAAAAGGGAAGCAAGCGACCAAAGCTCCAAAGGGTCCTTCTCCCAAAAAGAGAAAACAAACAAAGGCTGCACAGTCTCCACAGCCGAAGAGGAGGAAGACACAACCGAAGCGCAATCTTGTTATTCCCTCTTCTTCAAGCGATTCTGAGGGAGGAAGTTCGGATTCCGAAGGCTCTCAAGGAGACGAATCTCCTCAACGAGGCAACACACCACCTCGGTTCCCTACCCCTGAAATGGAACTTCATAATTCCCCAGTTCCTTCCCCTCCTCCAACCATTCCTACTTCCATTCCGACCATAATCCCCACTACCACTATTCCCCCAACATCCTTCCCTATACCACCACCCATTTTCACCACTACAACCGAAACACCACCAGTAACCGAAACCCCTCCCGTAACCGAATCACCACAAACCGAACCCCATACAACCGAAACTACCCATACTCAACCACCACCCAAATTTAACCCCACACCCACTCAACCTGAACCTACCCACACTCAACCACCACCCAATACTCAAACTCAACATACCCCAACCACAACACCCCCAGCTTCACCACCCCCTCCATCTCCAGAAAATGCCTCTGATGGCGACAACCCTTACCTTGGTGGGGAAAACATGAACTTTGATTCGTTCTACTATAGTCCGTTTCAAGTTCAGAGTGATGAGGAGGATGATGCTCCAGTGACAAAGAAGCATCTTAAAGAGCTTCACGAGAAGGTTGATTTACTTCTCGCCTCCTCTTCCAACCAGCAGTCCTCTCTCTCTGAAGCTACCCTTTAGAAAATCATTGATGCCTTCTCCAGGGCTCAACATGATTCGGTGGCCTCAGCAACGGCTGCTATTGATGCCTCAACCAGAGCCTGTGAGGCTGCGACCGAAAAAGTTGATAAACTATTCTCCGACGCTTCTGTCCTGCTGAAGTCCTTGCAGGAAAGCGCCGACGCCACCAAGACAACTTTGGAACCGATTGTTCAACAATTGGCCAAGTTCGTCTCAACGGAGTTGACTTCGTTTGCTACCCTACGCCAAAACCTAAGCGACGATAACTTGGCCCTTCGTGCCTCCATCGATGCCCGCCTTGCTAAGCTACAAGAGGATCTTGCAGCTGAAAATTCTTTGATGGACGTTCTGGAGAGCAAAACAACCGCCCTAAAGGTCAAGAGCACGCAACTTTCCAACTCCCAACAACAATTGGAAGCTCTTCGATCCGAGAGGGAGGTGATCAGAACGTGTGTTTCGGATGTCCATGCAGCATTATCCAACATCCTGGAAGCACACGATCCCATTCTAAACCATTTGGTGAGGCGTACCCTCGCTGAAAAACTCTCTACGGCCATGGACCTTCTCAGCAAAATCAAAGGCCTACCGAGTTTCGTGTCCATTCTGAAACAAGGGGGAGATGAGAAGACTGGATCAAAACCACCTCCTTCCTCCAAAGCTACTCACACAACCGAACCACCTCAGACTGGTCATGCTTCAGGTTCGGGTGTGAAGAACAAGGGCAAAAACATAGCTGAGGAAGAAGATGAAGATGAAGATGAAGACAAGGAGACCATTGCTGACATGTTAAAATGAAAGAGCAGTCGCAATGCTGACGATGATGCCAGTCGTGTGGCGCAAGAGGCTGAAGAAGCCGAACGCAAGCAAAAGGAAGCCCACGATCTCCTTGAGAGCCGAAAGACTCTCTTCCCTGCCTGGACCAAGGAGCATATGATTAAAGAGGCCATAGAAACTCCCAGCATATTATGGCTCGAGCCGGTTATCTCGTTCGACTGCAACAACACTGTCGATTCGCAGTTCGACATGCCGCTGACTCGAAAGGCGTTCATCTTCCACGCCTTCTCTAACATCTTTGAAGTCCCTCACCCGAACGCTGAGCTTGACAGGGAGCTCATTGACTTCTATCTGGAGGCTGCTCGTCCTCAATACCTTACCTGGAGCGCCCAGAAGATTGTGAACGTTCGGGTGCTGAAGCCTTATGCCGTAGGGAGGTTCACAAACGTTAAGTTCAAGCTCATTCGAGGATCTGCAAGAACTGCTCATCTTATCTCCCTGGCGGATCTACCGAACCTAAATTCTCATGATTGGATTGTCCTGTATAATATCCTTTTGACTGATGAAGCCGAATATGGTCCTATTATAGACCATGTCAAAAGGATGTTAGCCTACTACATCATGGAGGTTGCCCTAATGGATCAGGAGGTCGCCACAGTCTTCAAGAAGAAACCGAAGATAACTCCTATGGGATCGGCCAGTGATCTCAACCAAATGCAAATGGACAAGATCGACCCGAGACGCAACTCGGTTATGTTCACTAGGGCTGAAGGACAGAAATGTCTCTTCGCTTTAGCTGACAAACACCTTTACACCACAGCTTGTTTGGAGCATGTGTTATCGATCATCAAACGGTGTAAAGAGAACTCGGCTGATGATGTCAAGTATTTTGATGACATGATCAATTGGTACATCCGGTTTAGACAGACCATTCTCTCCATCACCAAATGTCTGTTTAGCACTGTGAAGAAGAAGGTACCTGCTTCAGCTGCTGGCCCAAGTAAAAAGTGAAGGTCTCGCTCCAAATTGACGCAAAGGGGGAGATTGTTGGGCTGAAGATTATTTTGAAGATTGCGTCTTTTGGGCTTGATAGTATAAGTTATTTTGTTCTCCGGTTTGGGCCTGTCTAACCGAGAGCCTTTTATGTTTTGTATATAAGTTTATGCTTGCATGCATATTAGGTTAACGATTTAGAGATTAACGAAATAGCGATTCATCTAGAGCATAACAGGTTTCTTTAATCGTTCTTGTAACCTACCAATCCTCTACAATTGATGTTCTTAATCGAGGTCTTCTGAGGATTTTATTTTAATCATTCGACACAATTGATTCAATCTTGTCTTGTTCTTATTATTGCGTTCTTACAGTTTTATATTTACATACTTGTTCAAGATCTAATCGATCTTCATAGATTAAAGATTGTTTTAATCTCATCAATATGCTCTCGTTATCAAAGGCTTTCAGAACACCATAAAACAACCAAAATACATTACAAAATGAACTAAGATAAACTTAGTTAGAAAACTCGCGACGTATAGCCATTCTAAAAACTCATTTCCGTCTCACCTTTAAACACCATGGTTGAGAGGTGCCTTCTTCGTAGACCTATAGGGTGCGATCATACCAACACTAATGCACCGGATCCCATCAAAACTCCTCAGCTAAGTATGTTTTTTCAAACATGATCCTAAGATGAGTAAAGCTTAATGCCCGCACGAAACCTATTTATACCCACTACCATAAACCCGTCTCATGAACGTTAGCAGAAACACTAGGAATAGTACAGTAATGTGAAAGAATTTATATATGTGAATATAAATCCTAAGGATGCACAGAGATAATTATTTCCACTCACGAAGTCGTTTTTCATCGTGAAACAGAGCTATGTCTTCACCAAGAGGCAACCAACCAACTAGCAAGGCGCCCACCCTGCAGATAGACTTTGCTACTTTTCAGGCTGCAGTCACAGCAGCCGTGACAGCCTTCATGGCGCAACTCAATGCTAACAACGCCAGCAGAGATGGAAGCGGTACCGAAAATACAGATTGTGGTAACAACCAGGAACACCAACGATTGTCTACCAACAAAGGCGCCTCAGGCCACAGACCTACGAACAAGAAGCGGAAGTTTTGGTAAGAAAAGAAGTGTAACCTACCTCAAAAATTCGCTGGAAGAAAGCAATCCGTAGCTGCACGTGCCATTACAACAACAGTCACGACACATGCTTCGACACTAGCCACAAGGCCTGTCACCCAAGTGCTGGCCAGACCATATAAGGGATCTCTCCCAAGGTGTATCAAGTGTGGCTTCCATCATAATGGGGTTTACCTGGATATGCACTGTAAAAACTGTAACAAGAACGGGCATACCGTCCGTTTCTATAAGGCCTTGACTTAGTACATCGCTTCAACCCCCAACACCAATGTAAGTCCAGTGTGCTTCCTATGTGGCAAAACAGGACACTTCAAAAGAGACTGTCCAACTGAGAGGAATGACGGGGGAGCCGGAGAAGTGTGACAAACGAACCAGCAAGGGTAACATGGAACCATATTATGACTTTTGTAATATTTCCAACGACAAAAACTTTTAAGTACCATATGTTTGTAATGAATCTGGTATGCTTGCTAAAATCACCGTCTTTCCAAAAGTAGTTAAAATACTCTCTCATTCAAATCAAACCAAAGACACTCATATATGACCTTAGGATCATTACCTGTAAGCTGTGATGACTTTGTACATACATCGGGGTTAATTATAATCAAAATACTAAAGTCTTGAAACAAATAATTCCATCATGACTCCTATTCCATGTCTAGTAGTAGGAATTGAGTGGGGCCACCCACTCGACGATTTCACCAACATCAAATTACATACGACGTTCATATACCGCTCGATCATAGGGAGACTTGTCAGGGATCATGATATCAAGTATCATTACTAGTTATCGAAACACACCCACTACTAGTGCTAGACACTATGGTATGAATCATCTACAGTAATAATAATATCGAACAAAACGGAACATACTGAAGAGAAACACAAGATACTCTATCACCCTAATGAGCACTTCTTACGAATACAACTTAACACATGCTTTACCTAAAGAGATACTGTTGTCACCATTCAATTTCGATTGGTATAGTCCTCATATTCCCGGTTTAACGACTATGAAAGGACCCTTCACCTAACCACCGAATATCGAAACCTTTGTCTCCCATAAACACATCCAGCACGGACATCCAGGTCATTTGTCACTGTGAAACCCCAAAACACGCACCAGAGGAGTGTTATACTTCCCGAAACCTTATCATAAGTATTTCTAGGAGACCTTTCGGGAATGTCACGCATACAGCAGACATGTTTCAAGTACAAAATCTTGGGACGGATACGGTTAGTCTACCACTACTACGTGTATACACGAGGATAATGTATAATTAAGATTCTACATACATTGGATGTGTGCTTCCGCCCTATTTCCTGTTCCATGTCTGGTTGTGGACTTGGGGCAGAGTCACCCATCCAACTGTCTTGCCAACCTTAAGTACATACGACATATATGCGCAAGTTAATGATAGATGGACCAGGTACGAGTCCTGCCATGAACTTCGGGCCAAGGTTGCCGAGGAGGACGAGTGAACGTCCTACCATCCGAATAAGTCTAGTCGCGTAAACCAAACCCTCATGCTTCTTACCGATCTAAGCAATTAAGGAACACTACAACAGACCCTATGCAGCGCTCTGAGGAAAAGTTATTACTTATGACTTAAGACAACTAAGAATTAGAGGTCGGCTAGATAACGCATGACCTCGAACTAGGAGTAGTAGTGTTCGCCCTAGAGGTCTAGAGGCACCATCTCTACAACACTAATCATACAATCTTCATCGATCCTAAGAACCTAGAGGGCACAGACGGCGGGGCATGTTATCCCATGAACCGGATCTGGACACCGAGGTTGATGGATTCAGAAAATAATTTCACGAACGAAGCACACGAAAACTCACTACTTCCCTTCATCCTGGCTCGGACAAGATGTGTCCGGACCTCAAAAAGTGCCATCAGTGGGCAAATAGGAAAGCATACATCGTTACACATGTGGGCAAGTATCGGACTTGTGCCAATGACAAGAGAGAATAAAGGAAGCCTTCACGTCTCCTACAAAAACTAGTGATACCTGAAAGGAAGTGGGAGCGGCTAACCATGGGCTTCATAACCAAGCTACCCAAGGCAATGGATGGTCTCGATACCATTTGGGTAACCGTCGACAGACTAGCCAAATCCTCACACTCCCTACTAATCAAAGAAACCGACAGGATGGAGGAATCGACTAGAACGTACATCAAAGAGATTATGCGACCACATGGTCTATTAATGTTTGTTATCCCTATTAGAGATAGTAGATTCGTTTCGTAACCCTGGCGACCCTTGCAGGGAACTAGGTTAGACTTGAGTATGGCCTACCAACATCAAACCAACGGGCAGAACAAAAGGGATTGTTAGAAACTTGGGCATCATGTTAATAGCTTGGGTGGCTAACATCGGTAAAACGTGGGTGTGCCCACTTACCACTTGGCAAAATCGAAATGAACGAGAGTCTCCACTTTGTAGCGGGGAGCATAAAGGCACACATAAAATACACTATCATTTCAAAACAATAACTCCTTTAAATTGACTTAGCTCAAGTTACAATAAGAAATTCGAAGGCGTCATTTAACATCGGGCGGACTGGTCCCCGCCGAACCAATTTCTTATACACCAAAAAGTACCCGCCTCTCTTCCCGAACTCTTGAATCCCCAATCAGAATGCAAATTTGGGGATGAAATTCCCTCTAACGGGGGGATGATGTGACAACCGTCAATTTCCGTCAAGTCAAAATCAACTAAAGTCAACAAGTCAAACCAGTCAACTCAATTAACCCTTGTGTACTAGGTTTTACGCAGTGTTATTTTTGTACAACTCGTTATTCTAATGAGAAATCATAAATTGAAAAGTTTGTATATCTAGGTTTCATTAACCTAAAATTGTGGTAAATATCGAAGAAAACCGATAAAACAATGTTGCATACTCATTGGGAGTGTCTAAGATCCTTAAACATGGCTTAGTGGGGCTTACGGACCTTGCGTTGCGAGGCCGGACACTCACAAATGTCACACACGAAACCTCTCTCAATCGTTTTCACTCTATCTCTCTTTATCGAGAATCTCTCCCAAATCTCTCCAAGAATGAGGAATCTCTCACAAATCTCTCTCCATATGAGAAATCTCTCCAGGTATGTCAAATCTCTCCCAAATCTCTCCAAGAATGAGGAATCTCTCCCAAATTTCTCTCCATATGAGAAACCTCTCCAAGTATGTGAAATCTCTCCCAAATCTCTCCACGTATGTCAAATCTCCCCCAAATCTCTCCAAGAATGAGGAATCTCTCCCAAATCTCTCTCCATATGAGAAATCTCTCCAAGTATGTGAAATCTCTGCCAAATCTCTCCACACATGTCAAATCTCTCCCAAATATCTCCAAGAATGAGGAATCTCTCCCAAATCTCTCTCCATAGGAGAAATCTATCCAAGTATGTGAAATCTATCCCAAATCTATCCACGTATGTCAAATCTCTCCTAAATCTCTCTTTGTATGAGAAATCTCTCCAAGAATGTGAAATCTCTCCCAAATCTCTCTCAAAAGTTCCTTAAACTTTATATAGTCTTTCGGGCCATCTTGACCCTTAACCAGGTCAAAAACCGCTTAAAACGGGGTAAAAACGGATAAAATAGACTTAAGGACCTGAAACCCCTCTTAAGGAGCCGAACCCTCTTAAGGATTTGAACCCTCTTAGGAAGCGAACTTGTCAGAAGGGAACCCCCTTCGGACCGAAGCTCAGCAGACCGAACCCGAACCTTCCCTTTCGGACCGAGCCTCGCATGATGAACCGAACTTCGCACAAGGAATCGAAGCTGCCTTCGGCCCATTTCGCCGCTTACCCTCTTTCGCCTCATTTCGCCTTCGGCCCATGACCAGAAGGGACCGAACCTCGGCCAGGACCGAGAGGTCTCGCAGGAAAGCCCATTTCTTCCCGGTTTTCAATTCCGACTTCGTTTTGGCTTCGTTTTTCATCGTTTTAATGCGGGATTTTCAAACGAAACTTTATTTTAACACTTAGGCACCCATATCTACTAATTACCCACGTTTTTGGGGATAAAACCTTATCCATGAAGAGTGGGTGAAGTACAAAGGTTGAGTGTTGACTTTTTTTTATTCTGTGACACAAGCAACCACTCCCATACCCACTCCATGTCACTATTCACCATCAGCCCATACCTAGTCATTTAATGGTACTTTTCCCACCATTTTTTAGTCACACACTTGGTCAAGGGTTAGAAAACCCTCCTCTCTCCTCACATTTCTTTCATTTCCTCTCATTCTTCCATCAAGAACAAACTTCATTTTCTCTCATTTTCTCTCTCTAAAATTCGAGATTCAAGGCTATCCTCAAAGCTTTTCTTCTACTTTTGGTAACTATTAACATCCTCCATATGATTATTTCACTTCCTTCTACTCAAATCATAGATATCTTACACAAACTCCATCATATTGGTGTTAGATCTTCGAATCTTCAAGCAGTCTCCCAAAGTGTTCTTGAGTTGAACCCTTCTTTTCTCCATCATCCATCTACTGAAATCACATAAGTTGAGTTCATACCCCTGTATTTTCATGTTTTCTTAAGTTTTAAGGGGGGGGGGGGGGGGGGGGGAATACAAGTTAAAACACCAAGAACATAACTAAACTTTTCTAACAACCTGCATCAGAAAAGTTGGACTCCGTTCACGGACTGTTTTGGACAACTTAAACATTTTAGTTTTCAAAACTGTATTAGGTGCGAATAGTTCAAGTTCATTGCTTTAAAATGACTACTTGCACATCTCCATACGATTTTTCTAGAATTTATGGTGATTTTTACAAAACTGCCTATCATTTCAAACATCAATCCGGACCAGTCTGTAATTATGGACTTGTTCACACAAGTTATAGGTCATTAAAATTCATAATAAAAATTATTAACAAACTAGACTCATTTCTCAAACTCTCAGAATTTACGGATTCTGATTTGGACCTTTGATAATTTTTCTATAAATTTTCTAAGATCAGTAAATGAAAATATTAACAACAGAAAAATGCTATCAATTTCATTTCACCTTGTAACATGTTGAGCAAGGTGTATATCTTTATGTGAAAATATGTTCTTACTAATAGATGACCTTTTGACTTAGTATATAGTCATACATCAGAAAAAAATGGATTTTTACCTACAAAAGTGTGGTAATTAATTTGTTGTTAGAATGCATGTCGCTTCACTTTAGTAAAAAGTACATATACATATCGGTAAACAAAAGGGTTTTTACCTTCACAAATACAGTAGTTAACCATAATAAACAAAGTTATAACTATTACATTTAAACGTTTTGATAAACTATAATAGGTATGGTTTATGTTTCCATTAACACATCAAACACTTTTCGGAAGGTTCTATTCCCACAGAAAAAGGTTTTACACTCACGCACACCACACGTAAACTTGTTAACTTAAGTTGTAAGACATTCTCTTCCCGTACGTCCGAGTGTGGGATCCAAATTCCTGGTAGTTATATCCAGAGTCTCTTGTAGGGAGAACATGATAGTTGTGTACAGATATATATTGGGTTAGACACCCCACACCTGAGCTGCATGCAACAGCTAGACCGGCAGGTCTGTGGTGACAAATGTCATATCAGTTTCGCGACGCCTGAGAAACGTCATGACATGTTCATTCAGTCATAGTATGGTTATAACGACTCACATAAGAAGTTAACAACTCATAAAGTTTACGGGAATTTTCATAATCAAAAGGGGTTTTATGTCAATTTAAAATCACTTTCTACCTCAATACGTACGGATATTACTGTACACTTTCGGTCTTGGTATTTAAGACTACACGTCATTCATTACGGGATTTTCCCTCAAATCAAAAAGGGTTCTATGCCAATTTAAAACCACGGTTATATCATTAAGTATGGAAAATACTTGTTTATTCTTGGTCCTGGGATTTAGGACCACATAACTTTTAAAAGAAAATATTGGATTTTTCTTGGTGACACACAACACATTATAAAGAACGGTCTCCAAACTCCTTATCTCAAAAACTTATGAACTCACCAACCTTTGTGTTGACACTTTTTCAAACAACTTGTATTCTCAGGAATTCAGTGAAACATGAAATCAACAACGTTTTGAGGATGGGACGATAAATCGTTTAAACATTTCATTTTGTCATCATAATGTAATTGATTTGAATCATGTAAACATATACTTTGGTGTAACTTTTTCAATTATATTTATGATGGTTGTATTTACTTTGAGCACTATTATACTCGTTGTTGTAATATTATACATGAAGTCCACCACCCCCGGACGTTTCGGCCATCCTTGGTTTGGGGGTGTGACAGACTCGCCGAGTTCGTCCTTGAACTCGCCAAGTTCATCTTCATCCATAAGAAGGTGTTCAGTCTATGTCTCGTCGAGTTCCCCTTGAACTCTTCGAGTCCGTCTTCATGTGGCTGGGACATTGCCTTGAACTCGCCGAGTCAGTTCATCCACTCGCCGAGTCCTATGATTTCCAGGTCCCTAGTGAACCTAAACAACTGGGGAACCTTCTATCTTAACAACCGGTCCATAAACAGAAAGGATTTGGTGGAAAATACACCCCGACTCGCCGATTCCCTCTATGTCCAAAACTATACAGTCCATTATAATGGGTCTTAACGCATCAAAACCATAAATCTGGCCTCCTAGGGTCGATTTTATACGTAAAGCATCAAACTTGATGTACATGCATGGGGCTTTTGGCTCAAAACGCCATAAAAGGAGGTCTACAAGATGCATGGGTCTCCCATGGCCATAAAGTTGACACCTTTATGCCGTGGAAACCCTCAATGGTTCCAGATCTGAAGCACAAACCCACTTCTACACCCAATCCTGAATATAACTTCATGAATACTTAGAAAAATATAGAAAATAGCCCCAAATCAAGATCTAAGCAATGCGTAGCCAAGGTTTCAGCTTTATACCTCAAATAAGTTGTAAATGTGCACCAAAACTATAGATCTTCTTGCTTCCTATTGATCTTACAAGCTTCCTTCGCCTTCTCAAACTTCAATCACACAAAAATGGCACTACAAAGCTCAAGAACACTTAATAATGGCTAGGGTTTCAAGTTAGGGTTTTCTATGGGTTGGGAGGGATGATGGGGGCTGGGTTGGGGATTTATATGGTGTTTAAATAGGGTGCAAACCCAAATAATAGGGTTTCATACAGACAGTCCTACTTGTCGAGTCGGTCTTCTGGCTCGTCGAGTAGGTCACTTAAACCCCCGATCAAAAGTCAAGTGTACTCGACGAGTTGGGCCTCCAACTCGCCGAGTCCCAAAGTAAATTGCAACATTTCTTGAATTTAAATACGTACCAGGAATCGGTTGTTACAAATCTCCCCCACTTATTTTAGACTCCGTCCTTGAAGTCTGCTGCTGAATATGGAAAAAGCTCGGGGTAGTGCTCCCTCATCTCGTCCTCCGGCTCCCAGGTCCATTCCGAGCCCTTGCGGTGCTGCGATTGGACCTTCACTAGATTCACCCTCTTGTTTCTCAAATCCTTCGACTTCCTGTCGAGGATAGCCACTGGCCGCTCGATGTAGCTCAGGCTGTCATCCACCTGAATATCCTCCAAAGGCACCACTGCCGAGTGGACCACCAGACACTTCCGTAACTGGGAGACGTGAAAAGTACCATGAATCTGGCTGAGTTCGGCTGGCAGGTCCAGCCTATATGCCACCTTGCCCACCCGGGCTGCAAACTTGAAAGGTCCAATATATCTGGGGCCCAAATTGCCCACTTCCTAAACTGGATGACACCTTTCTAAGGTGACACCTTCAGAAGCACCATATCCCCGATCTGGAATTCCAGATCCGAACGACGCTTGTCGGCATAACTTTTCTTCTGACTCTGAGCAATCTGAAGCCTGCTCTGCACCTGCTGGATCCCCTCCGTAGTCTTGAGTACCACTTCGGTACTCCCCATGACTCTCTGGCCAACCTCACCCCAGCATATCAGGGTCCTACACTTCCTCCCATACAACATCTCAAAGGGAGGACGGTCAATACTCGCATGATGGCTATTATTATAGGAAAATTCAACCAAAGGAAGGTAAGTATCTCAACTACCTCCGAAGTCTAAAACACATGCCCGTGGCATATCCTCCAGAGTCTGGATGGTCCGCTCACTCCGACCATCCGTCTGTGAGTGAAAAGCAGTGCTGAAGTGCAGACGAGTACCCAACTCGTTGTGAAACTTCTTCTAGAATCTGGAAGTAAACCACACGTCTCGGACCGAAATCACCGAAACAGGCACTCCATGCGGAGCTACTACCTCTCGGATGTAGATATCAGCCAACTTCTCGACTGGGATGCTCTCCTGGATCGGTATGAGATGGGCACTCCTGTTCAACCGATCCACGATGACCCAAAACAAATCCACTCCTCGTGTAGTCCTGGGAAACTTTGTGATGAAATCCATAGTGATGTCTTCCCATTTCCACAGCGGAATATCCAACGGATGGGTCTTGCCATGAGGCCTCTAGTGCTCGACCTTAACCTTCCTGCAAGTTAGGCATCTGTTAACGAACCATGCTACATCCCTCTTCATGCAGGGCCACCAATAATCAAGACGAAGATCCCTGTACATCTTCGTTGCCCCGGGATGGATAGAAAACCTGGATTTATGCGCCTCCTCCATCAATATCTGTCATACACCTCCATGATATGGGACCCACACTCTACGGTGTAGGTTCAACAATCCTCAGTTGTCATAATCGAAGGAGGAAACCTGGCCCACGATACACTCACTCTTACGATGTTCCTCCTTCATAGCCTCCTGCTGGGCCTCTCAAATCCGCTCTAACAGTGGAGTCACCACGGTCATCCTAATGCAGATGTCTCTGATCGGCGCTGCGTTGCGGCTAAGCGCATCGGCCATGACATTGGCCTTCCCCGGGTGGTAGAGGATCTCACAATCGTAATCCTTCACCACATCAAACCATCGACACTGCCTCATGTTCAAATTTAGCCGATCCATAAGGTACCTTAAACTTTTATGGTCCGTGTAAATAGTGTTGGGTTTTGAGCATTCTAACACTCCTAAGTGTACATGCAACCCTAAATACCTTGGATCTATGTTTTCTCTATTATACATGCAAATATGAACATCCAAGGTATTATCCTAATCTAGCATATAAAATAATGAATATAACAAGATAGAATACATACCTCTTCCATGTAGAAAGTCTTCATGAAGCTTGAGTGCCAAGTGCCCCAAGTGTGACACCTCAAATGGTTCACACAACACCAAATACACTTGGAATAACTTGGGAGAATTCTATACTTCATGAAAATCGGCTAGCCCTCTATTACACATTCTAGCCGCCGATTTTTGTGAAGAATAAGATCTTTATATAGTGTTACAATTAGGGTAAACCCTAATTGTCATGACTTTCCATTTCCTTGGATCCATGGGTTCAAATACACCATGGAGCATCCATGGATCATCCTATGGGTTTAGCCCAACTTGATTATCCATGGAGCATTAGCCCATTATACAAGTATGGATGATTTACACAATCAACCCATATATTTAATTAGTCTTCTTTTGATCACTTAATTAATCCTAGATTAATTCTTGATCAATACTAATTAAATAATCTTATTATTCTTATTATTAATATACTAGAACTTATAATATATTAATAACCATTAGTGTCTTATTTCTCTCATTATAGTCTATCCAAGTGCATGATGCCATGCAACCCAAATGGACCATGCTGGGTCGGGTCAAGTCTTACCAATTATAGTTATGGACTTAGTCCAACAAATAGTACAGCAGACCACATAGAGATAATGACGCCAAATATTGAGGGCAAAAACAATTGCCCCCAACTCCAAGTCATGCGTCAGATAGTTCGCCTCATGAGGCTTCAGATGCCTTGAAGCATAGGTGATAACATGCCTCCTATGCATCAATACCCACCCAAACCTGATATGGACACGTCACAATATACCAGAAAATCATCCATGCCCTCTGGCAAGGCTAAGATTGGCGCCTCACACAATCTCTGTCTCAGAGTTTTGAATGTAGCCTGCTGCTCTGACCCCCAACGAAAGACCACGACTTTCCTTGTCAACCGAGTCAAGGGGACAAATATCTTAGAGAAGTCCTTAATGAATCTCCGATAATCACCTGCAAATCCCATGAAGCTCTGAGTCTCAGATGGAGACTTCGGGACCTCCCACCTTATCACGGCCTCCACTTTGGCCGGATCGACTGAAATCCCATCCTGGTTGACAAGGTACCCAAGAAACTGCACCTCGCACAACCAAAACTCACACTTGGAGAACTTGGTGTATAAAATATCCCTCCTAAGAGTATCAAATACTTCTCGCAAGTGCTCCTCATGCTGCTCCCGAGTCTTGGAATAGACCAAGATGTCATCAATGAAAACTATCACAGACCGATCCAACATCGGTCTACACACGCGGTTCATGAGATCCATGAATGTGGCAGGAGCATTGGTGAGCCCAAAAGGCATCAACACAAACTCATAATGACCATATCACGTCCGAAACACAGGCTTCTGCACATCCTCTTCTCGGACCATCATCTGATGGTAAACCGAACACAAATCGATCTTGGAGAACCAAGATGCTCCCTGGAGCTGGTCAAAGAGGTCGTCAATCCTCGGGAGTGGGTAACGGTTCATCACTGTTACCTTATTCATCTCCCGATAGTATATACACATCCGATGCGACCCACCCTTCTTTTTCACGAATAGTATCGGGGCTCCCCAGGGCGAACTGCTCGGTTTGATGAATCCCTTGTCCAACAGCTCCTGCAGCTGAGTAGACAACTCCTGCATCTCAGGAGGAGCCAACCGATACGGTGCCTTGGCTATCGGAGCCGCACCATGGACCAGGTTGATCCTGAACTCCACCTGCCTCTCCGGAGGTATCCTAGGCAGCTGCTCTGGAAATACATCCGCGTACTCTCGTACCACTAGCACATCACTCATGGTCGCCTGACCCACCTCTCGGGTATCCAAAACATAGGCGACATACCTCGCACAACCCTACTGGAGGTAACGCCTGGCCCTCACTGCTGAACATAAACCTGCTCCATGCTGCGGCCTCTCGCCCTGAATCACCAGCTCTCCCTCACCTGGGGTCCTGATCCGAACCAACTGCTGCGCACAGTCGATCACTGAACCATTAGGGCTCAACCAATCTATCC